>NW_016690180.1:646220-981490 GCF_001604755.1 Lepidothrix coronata | reverse complement strand
GGGGGGGGGGGGGGGGGGGGGGGGGGGGGGGGGGGGGGGGAGGAGGGCTGATAGTGATGGGGGAGAGCAAAAGAGCACACATGATATAATGAGAAAGGGGAAACGCTCTTCCAGAATGAGATGGAAAATGAAGGAAGTGGGAGTGGAGGAGGCAGAAGGGATCTAAACAGTTGTGAAGAAAAAAAAGAGACAGTTTTTAAATTCCTGAGAGAAAAAAAATCTACAGCAATCAGGAAACAGATGTAATTTCTTAAGATTTAAGCTAAACAAACAAACAAACAAAAGATTTAAAGGAAAAAGTGTGAGAGAGAGAGAGACCTGTCCTGAGGGGGTTGCCAGTAGATGCTGACAGCATCCATAATGAAACCCTGGCTTTTAAAGGGGAAGGTGTCTGGAAAACGCTTTTCCTTCAAAGCAAAACTGGACAAGTCTATGACCAGGGCAGACCAACAAGCAAGCATCAGCACAGCGGTCCCTTGGCTACCCAGACCAAAGAGACAAAACTAACAAGCTCTTCACTTGACCATGGGGAATGAAGGGATGGACTGAGCATCCTGAACACATTTTCCACACATCTGTTTGGACACAGGACTCATCTGCTGGCCTGGAAGATGGCAGGACTGGAAGCAGGGTGGAATCCATAGCCTCCAAATGCTGCTCAGCACTTCTAGTCATGGAACAACCTGTTAGTGCAGAGAGATAGAATTTCTACCCAGTTTACTGCAGAAGTCAAATTCCTTCCAGGCAGCAGCACCCTCACTTCATTCCCACAACCTGCTATCCAAAATTGATTCCCAAGAACCCTTTTTTGGGTTGGAGGTTTGATTGTTTTGGGGGTTTTGTTTCTTTGGGGGAGGGGGTGGGTTGGGGTACTGTAGGGTTCTTTTTTATATTTTATTTTTCTGTCTTGGTCCAGTCTTCATTCTCAGGATGTAATTAAGGTTCAAAGGCAAGAAAGAAGGAGAACCAGCTCTGTGTCAGCAATTAGCTCAATGTCCTGTTAATATCTACCCATAATCTCTCACAGTCTAGGCATGCATCACTTGAGAACTCTTCATTAAGATGCAGCTCAAGACAGTTTATGAGACCCCAGGTAGACAATTTTCCAGTGGTTGCCTCCATGGGTTACCAATCTTCATTTCTTGTTACACATTTAGTTACACAGGCAACAGATAATGTCTCCTGAGAATACACAACCAGGTATTACACTTTACCTCCACAAACCCCATCCTCCTCATACCAGTGCTTGTACCTCCCATATGAAGAATATAAGCTTAGTTAGAAATGAGAAACTCTATTTCCCACGCACTAGGACATCCTTTGTTTTACATATTTAAAGGAAAATACAACTAAATAAAAGCAGCTGGAACAAACTCAAAAGGTTGGGGGTTTTTTCCTTCCAGTTTTTTTACTTGTTAACAAATCACCTTAGTTTCACAACGTAGAGGTATCAGTGCTGAGGGGAAAAAAAAATCAGCAAGTTATAGTCACAGCTTTTAACAAGTTCTCAGAGTTCCATAATACCCCATAAAACAAATACCACTTACATCCCCATCACATAGCACAGTGCTCCCTATTGAATGTGTGCCACAACAGCGTATGCACACCATTTCCCTTACAACACTCCTCCATCAAGTCAAGCTGACATGAGAGAATACGGTACCCCACATTTCCATTTTTTCCCTTTTCTCATCCTCAGTGATGACAGGTAGCAGGTCTGTAACCCAGCTTTGTCTCGAAGAACTCCCAGGCAGTCTGGCCTTGCAGACATCATGGGGGACTTCACTAGCCCCTGTGGTAAGACAGTTATGGCTATTCTGGTAGCTGCAGTGATTTGGAAGCAGACAGGAAATTCCCACTGCTCTCCCGGTGTCTTGGGAAAACAGAGATTAACATCAAACCACTAGAAAGAAGTGACTCAAATGCTAAAGAACATACCTCATCCTTGGTGCAGATGGGACTATTCATTTCAGAATGGATGGGCTCTATTTTACCAACAGTTTTCTCCATTTATATACATACTCCCTTACGCACACACACACACACAGAGGTTCTCATCATCAGACAAGGGCTGAATGACAGAATGTTAAGAATCACTCCTATCTCTTTTTTCCTTGTTGATATTTTTAAAACAAAAATCAATTAAATTTATGCATCATTTACAGAAGTTGTTTTTAACTCACCTTTTCTACACATAACGATAAGGAAGGTAATGGTTCTGCTGCACAAAGAGGGAATAAAAGCTCCCAATCTCCCAAAAGATAATTTACTCCACACTCCCCAAATTCCAAAGTGAGGTTTCTCTTGCAAACAATAGTTAACAATCTGGATTCTTCTTTTGTGCACAATTATTTCACTGACAGAATTTGCTGGTAGTATAAAAGGTAGGAGAATATTTTATTCTGCATGTATTTTGCACCTCTTTCACTACACAGAGTTTAAGGCTTTGCAGTATTTACAATACTTTATGTCCCCAACACAACAGGTACCAAACTGCAAGACAAATAAATAATTACAATAAGAATAGAAAGGCATTTTCTCTTCATCTGCACACCAGTCACTTGAATTTAGGTGAAGTCTGTGCTTGTAGAGTCAAGACTTGAATTTCTGGTCGTGGAGAAGTTACTGACAATACAAAGGGAGAGCAGTGTTGTGTTGAGATAGAGAGGAAGAGCCAAGTCCAAGACTTACCCAGCAGAGGTCAGACTAAACCAAAACTTCACCATCATTATGGGTGCTAAGAAATTATCCCTTAGGTCCTCCCCACTGTTTCCCCTCAGATTCATACACCAAGTATTTTTACAATGTGACAGATACTAAGAATTACTCTGAGAAGCAATTTAAAAACAGCAAAGACTCAATTTTGTTGGCCAAAATACTCTTGAAAAAGACTAAGACAAAAGCATCTGACACCAAATATTTGAAGAACTCAGTATTATTGTTGGGCAAAAATGTATTAATTCAATGAAATAGGAATGAAAACCCACTGTAGCAACATCAACAAAACACTGTGTTTGGTCTTCAAGAGTACATTAAATGAATTTTGCTCAGAGATACAGAGCATAGTAAGTTGTGAAAATATAGATTCGTATGAGTATTCAGAGTGACAAAGAAAATCACAAAGGATCTCGAGTTTGGGAGTCACCTGTCCACAAAATCAAAACAAAAGCATCATGTACGTGATCTAACCCATAGCACAAAAAGTACAAGATAGACAGAAAACACTTAAAACAAGACTCATGGAGACAGAATAAAGTAAGCTACATTATGTGCTCATATGCGTGACAAAGAATCTACACAGGCCTCCCCAGCTTTCAATTAAGAATGTAAAAACACTACAAAAGATGCAGTGTTTAGTATCACAGTAAGCTGCATTGAAATAAACTAAACAGTACAGAACGAACAAAAAAAAGACACAGAAAAGTTTAAAAGTGCAGAAACAAATGTCTGTGTATTTGTAATACGTATGCAAACATGTAAACATGCAAACATGCATTACTTGTTGAATAAACTTTTCTTCCACAGTCAACATAAATGGTGGGGGGGAAAGTTCAGAGCAGGTGACAAAGATTTTAGCACAGGTAAGGTGCTCAGTAAAAACTTCTTATGACAGTTAATATTAGAATATTGCAGACTAAGCTAATTATACCTGAACATTGTTTAAATCAAGGGGTTTGACGCATGAGTCAACACAAAGTATGGTAAGCTGCAACACTGCATTTTACAGGGGAAGAGATCAGAGCTGTTATGTGGTCACTAGCTTAGGTACCTAAGGAAGTAAAGTGTTTTGACTTAGGCAGAGTTGGTGAGCAGTGGGTCGTTTATGTTTAAAATGTATAAATTCACAATCCAGGGCACCTTTCTTGTTGCAGCACAGACATCCAGCACATTAGGTTATGCTCTGGTCTCCTCTTGTTACTGCCTAATGGAGAATGTCAGATTGGTGAAGGCAACTTCGGATGCCCTCTGGGCTTCTCCCCTTGCCCTGCTCTGGGCTCTCAGGAATTGTTTAATTACAACTGTCTCCCTGAAGCTCAAGCATGCAGAAGTCTTATCCCGGAATATACCTTCTTTTTTCCGAAGTCACCCTACTTAATGCTTGTGCACTGTCCTCTAAAGGCATCCCTAAAATTGCTTTATGGTCTCTGCACTGACGACAGTTTTCTCCAGGCAGATCACAGGCTTAAAGAGCTGCACCTCTATTCCTCTTGCTCCACATTAAGGGGACAGATGCAGTCTAAATGTTTTCAATGACTATATTTAAAGCAGGACTACAACTGGTGTGCAACCTACCTGTATTGACATTTAGACTTGTCTAAAGTCTAAATATCAATAGACAAGACTTGAAAGTCTTGGTTGTGTAGAAAGTTGAAAAGAAAACTGCTCACTTCAAGGTAAATGTTTAACGCAATACAGAGTTCCCAAATCACTGCTGCATTATTATAGGGCACACAGTTTTATCCATCTACCACATGCACAAAACTTTTAGCTCTGATTAAGAAAGAAAAACATGGTCATGTAGAAGATACTGCGGGGATGCCAGAAATGGGTCTTTTCTAAATGGAATCCGCATCATACACAGCTTCTTTAGCATGCAACTTCTGCAAAGGTGGAAGTGACTACACATGACATCCTAGAGAAATAACTTATGAAGTGTTATATTTATTAGTTCAGCAACAGTTTCAAATGAGTATGAAAGGAAACAGAAAACGTGCTGTGAAATGACTAGTAAATACTACTGTTACCCTTTAAATACCTCTTCTGCAAAGCCAGAATCAATTACAATGATTGCAAAAGCCGGAGAAGTCTCCGTCATGACCTGAAAACCGTCTACTAGAACTTGAGATGAAGTCAAAAGGGAGACACAATACATGTCATGAAAACAAGACAGACACCACCACTGCTCCTCCAGACATGGCCCATTCATCTGGGCATCTCACAGACAATTTTTCTTCTGTCTGCTATGCCAGCCACCCTTGTTCTATCTCCCAGCTAGTGATTAATTACACTTCAATGCAGCAATTCATCCAAGACATACCTTTAAGACAGAAAGACAGTGTGGGAATCTTATGCTTTGCTTTTTAAGTGCTTTCCTCTACCAGTGAATCTGAAAGTAGTAAAGCCACATGGTATCAAAAGATAGTATTTCTGACTGCTGAAAGACATCTAAGACCTTGTAGTAGGGAGAAAAAACCCCAACCTGTTATGCATCTTTATACTAACTACTTAGCTGTCACTGAATACTTATCACATCATATATATAGTTCAATGGAAGTTTCTTCGATGGAAGAGAAACACTTTTCAAATCCAAACCTATAACACACACTATAAAAGCAATTTATACACTGTTCTGCAACAATGTATGCCGATACCCCAGCTTAGTTCTGGCTGCACTTTGCCAACCATGGAGCTATCTCATTGTATTTTGCTTTTCCAGTCCAGAATTCCTTGTACTGCTGCTGTCACCACTTTGTCATCTTCCTCCATGCTCTTTTTGACAGTTCTTGTTAGAAACTAGCCAAAATGTGAGCCTGGTTTAGACAGGCAAATTTCCTCACTTGTACAAAGGCAATCTTCAAGCCTGCCTTAGTAAATGAAACTTATGATAATAAGAAAATAATGCGAACCATTCTCATGGGCACATCTGAAATCTGGTGCTAGCTCTGAGACGCAGCCCTGACTAGTTCCAGCACAGGTCCACCTCAGGAGGCAAAATATACAGGATTTGAGAATAGGGGTTTTTCCCCCTTCTGCTTTGTTTATTCTTGCCAATGACGCTATATACTTTCTTGGGTTATGCCACCAACCGGTCACAAAACTGCATAAAAAAATGAGAACAAAGACACAGAAGTATTATGTAATAAATAAAATCAGTATTTTTTTGTAACTAAAGCAATAAATGGCTAGATTTACAAAACACTCTTTAAAGTAAGGTCATTAATGACAAAATGGGTAGTCCTTGAATTAGCAGTGCAGTTTATTTTAGCATGGACTTCAAGCTTTTGCTTAAAGCCAGTGTGATCTGCATGTACTATTCCACAATTAAATTAACAGAATTTACTTTGATTTAAAAAGCACTGTTTATGTACAAAGATTCAACTCCATTTGAGAGGAATAATGTATATTCACAAGGAAGAGGCTGGACTACAATCACCTGGGATCCCTTCCAATCTGAATTTTTCCTATGATCTCTTGTACAGGCTATTGGGATGATGGGGGGCAGGGTCTGGAATTCAAGACCTGCACACTCCTATTGGAAATACATGAGTTCTCCTACCAAACTTCAACAGTCAACAGCGATCAGTAGCAGGTCTCAAATTTACCAACTCTGATATACCTGTATCCTGTGACTCATACCATCACCTTGGATGTGTTAGCAACAGCTATTCAATTAACAAAAGTGCAAAACATGGCCTTAATGCCATCAACTTATGTATATTTTGAATAGAATATTATAATGAAAGAATCAAAAGTCAAATCTAAGTTGAGTTCTTGTTATCTTTCCTAATGCATCTTTAGATTTTGCTAGTGATGCTCTGGGGTTTGTGCATGTTTCGGATTTTCTCCTTTGTTTTGTTGGCAGGACCAGGGAATTCCCAGGGCTGAGACTGGTGGAGAAGCAGTGTTCCCAACGACTGTACAATGGAGCAGTGTTTCCTAAAGTAGGTTATGTGAAGGATGAGCAGAAAGGCATCAGAGGGAGGGGTGACTGTGGAAAATATGGATGATGTCATCCTCAGGATAAGCAGATCTTCAAAAATACATGGCAGTAATTTATTTTCCTAGCAGGAATTATGCTTCCAAAAGTTGGGAAAGTGCAGACATATCCCAGTGTTTCCCTGTTTAACTGAATCCTTTTAACCAGTTAGTTCTGGAAACATGGACAACTTCGTTATAAATGGCCACGTGCTTAGCCTTTGTCTTAAGCCTATGCCCAGATGACCCATTTTGCACATTTCCACCAAGAATAAAGTGACCTCATTTTCAAAAGTGCTGAGCACCAGCTGTTCCTATTGTGCTCACAAACTGCACTATAGGTTCCTGTTTTCAAATTCTTGACCTCAAAAGAGTTTTGAGGCAGCCAAGTGACTACATGTTCTTCCACTTGCCATATGCCTATTTATTTTAGTTCAAACATAAAAGTCTGACTAAACTACTTTAAAATCTTGAATGCACTAAATTAGAACAAGTACTCTTGCCACTGGAACCTAAATGCAACAGAAGTGAGCCACGTGACCTAAAAAGAGTAGTATTTTTTTGCCCAGAAGAATGACTAGATTGAAAGTCAGAATATTTTGACCTTAACCTTTAGTTTTTTTTTTCTTTTCCTTCTTTTTAATGAATGGCTTAAAAATGGGGGAACGGTAGCATCCAGATCATCAGAATTCATCAGAATTTATATTTCTGGGATTAAACTTCTTTGCTATCTGCTACATAAAGTTAGGTCGACAAATTCAAGATAATTTTACTACAGATTTTGGTTAGTGACTTTTACACACCAAACATGTATTTGTCTTTAAATAGTTTTAAACCGTTACTTGAACATACCACTGTCATCTCCAGAAAAAATATTACATTCCTTGTGCAAACAATAAATACAATTACCTCATCTCTCCCCCAAACCCTAAGGCTTCAAATCAGCAAAACCAAGAAAAAAACTTACCCAAAAATAACAAAATTATTCATGTTAATGATCGGTGCACAACATTGGTTTTGATTTTTAAAATAAGCTGTTGTTTAATAAAAAGGTAGCAAGAAAAACTGAAAATATATCAAAGTTGCTACGACTTCTTGTTGCATCTTTACTGAGAAGACACTGATTTGCATTAAGCTTGGCCTGAGTGCACTGTACAGATGCCAGTAAAATGTCCTGACTACATGTGAGGGAAGCACCACTACTTTTGGGCACAAGCAAATGAGTCCATAAAGAGACAACACATATATGCACACCACCTAATAATAAAAACCTCCATAAATATTCTCTCTCCAAATAGAGTATTTTAATATTCACAGTAAGTAAGCTAAAGAGCAATTGCTTGTACTCCCAAATCCAACAGGTCTTGATACCTTGCTTATGTTGATTAGTCACAGTTCTCTTTAGATTCCCTTGTAAAGACAAACTTTGCACTTCAAGCTCTGCCTATGTTTTACGATAGCGGAAAGCAAAGTTGTGGGAAGGGCTCTTTCCTGAAAGCAGGGTCATCAGCTGGGGGCAGAGCACCCAGAAGAGGTGAGGGTGAGATAAAGGCAGGAGGGTTCAGGGTAAAGGCCAGGAGTAAAAATGGGCCACTGCTGCACAGATGGATTTTCAACTGTGAGAACTGAGAACCAGAGATAAAGCAGAAATACTAGTAGCTCAAAATCAGTGGTTTAATCTGGTTTTCTGAAATTCTCTTCATACTTGTTGACATTTTACAGGTCAAACTGCCTACAAATGTCACAGGAAACTATCTGAAAGTTACTGGTAAAGTACACATGAAGAGGTAAAAGTTTTGTTCTGGAAATAATTTCAGAATAGAGCCACTCGCTGTCAGATCATCAACAGTCCTGAGATGTATGAAGGTGCTTTAGAGAATGCCATTAATATATCAGTAATGCCAACAAGTAAAAATGATCTCTTTCTCTTGGTGACACAATCTTTGAAATACAATTTGCTTCCTTGGTATGAGGAGGGTTTGTCAGTGACGTTTTGAGAAAAAATGGCTATAAATCCTGCAAAAAAACAGCTTATAAATCACTTCCCAAATCAGTACTTTTGGCTTCAGAGTTCTTGAACTGTTTCTCCATGTACACTTGTCTGGCTACTCTTCTAAGTAGCACAATTCAGCTCCTTCCAGGCAGACTTAACTCCACTTTGTAAAACTGATGCTAAGCTTTTTGTCTCAAGAGTCAGGGACATGATCAAAATTTCTAAAATGTCATATTGGACCTGAGGTCCATTTGACCAATGCCTGGCAAAGCACTGCTAAACACAGAAGGCAGCATCAAGAAGCTACAAATCAGCACTAAATACCACCAAGTTGCTGGGCTTCCTGTATCAGACTACAAAGAAATACCTACTTCTTTGGCTTCGCTGGTCCCAATATGGAGGAATTTAGGAATTTTCAGGAATTCTGACACTGAATTTTGTACTTATTCCTGACTGCAATGTAGGAAGTGAAAGGTAAGAGTGAAGAAAGTGAGAAATAAGCGAAGAAGGAAAAACAGTTAACCTTTGACTAGTCAAGGTGAGAAGCATAGGAACTTCAGGAGTGCTAGATTTGAAATAAAAAGAAACCAAGTAAAAGCACATGTAGGTTTTTATGGTCTTGATGGTAAGCACAACTCCACACCTGTTCCATACTGCTGAGGCTTTGAGAACCCCTAGAAAGCACATCCCACCTTTGATCTCCAAAGCCAGACTGCAGTATTTTCAAGCACTACTGGCAAGGCACAGAGCATTTGCTAATGTCACAAGAAGAGCTGGCTGCTCTTTGATGAACTATCCTAAGAAAAGCTATAAATCCAATATGCATTTGTTCCCTAATGCTATTCCTCCGTGTAAACTATAGCTGCAATCACAATGGAGACATCTTCTATAATCATGAATATGAGGAGAAGCAACATATGATTCCAACTTTTGTGGTTCACACACTAAAAGAAAAAAAACTCTGCCATTTTAAACTATACAGCAAACATGAACTTCTCATCTGAACACAAGCTACAAAAGCAGGTTATGCCTTTTGCTTTTCAAAGAACAAAAGCAATACAACAAACCCACCCATACCAACAAATACCTGAGCATAATTATGATTTCTAAATCTCCATAAAAAAGCCATGCCTCGATTTACTCTCACTGCTGCTCTGAACTGGTTTCAGGCATCTTTTACAAGTATTCAACACAGCAGCAGCCATGAGACATTCAACAAATTAGCTTGCACTACTTCCATCCTTTTACAAACGCTTGGTCAGACAGGCTTGGTGGCAGGCCATCAGCTCCTTGCGCAAGGGGCCTCAGAGTCCCACCACCCTGCTCCTGACCATGGGAACAGCGAACCCACTGTCATCCAAGCCCTTTCTGGCTGTGACAAGAGGGGGGCACAGGATTTACACTCATATAATGTAAGTATTTCTCTACAAAAGACTTACAAAAACAGCCAAAATGAGATGCAAATGCTAAAGAGAACGTTTAAGTGCAACTACCAACATTGCCTTTGCAATTAAACTCATTAGACTTTGGCCTTTTCCTTCTGTGTCTTCAGAAGGACATTGTGTCATTTTTGTGTCTTCAAAGATAACAGTAGTCAGGCCAAAAAAAAAATACCGAAAATGCTCACACATAAAACCCAGCTGCTTAGCATATTTCATTACCACACTGACTTCAAAAATACTGAGCAATTTAAACCTGCAAGCCACTTGGCTTTAGCTAGAGATAAGTGCCTGAGATAAGAGAGGTATAATTGTTCAGTGTAATACTGTAGCATGTTTTATATAAACATTCACTAACACTGCACTTCATATATTTCACTTCAGCGTTGTGAAGTGCCGCTGAATGTTCCAACTTTATTTGTGACCCGTTCTGTTAATATTTACACATCCAAGGTTCCCCTTGATGTCAAATTAAATATACCATCCAAGCTTCAAAGTAGAAATGGGCACTTATGCTTTGCAACAGAGAGCAAGAGAGCATAGCTACAGGTTTCTAGCAGTTACCCAACTTATTCCTCTCCACTGCTGAAAGAGACGGGGGAAAATATGAAAGAAATTTGTCAATTTGTTAGTGAAGAGAACGTGAAATTAGGATACCTTTTGCACTTAATAAAATGCTTTGTGTTTAACTGCAATTTTTCTATAATCTAACTATACAGTAAATTAAAAGCTATGGAAGTTGGGTTCCCACACAGGAAACATGTTTGTAGGCTTTTTGGAGGCTCCGGTTTCATGACTGAATGTGTGGTGTGGCACTGCTGTCCCTCTTACCCCTGCACTCTCAGTTCTTCCACATTGTTACTCTTGGACAGGCTCAAGCAAACTTCACAGAGAGGAAGGAGTCTCCAAGGTTTTATGTTCCCACAAGTTTTGGTGATCCATCACAAGGTATATTGAAGAAAGACTGAAGCCAAAGCCCTGACATAAAAAGAGACATCAGAATATCCACAAGGGAGAAATCATCTATGAGAGAAAGCGATGGAAAATGCAGCTCACAAAGACTTCCTGGCTTTTTTTCACTTTAATAGCTAGTTGTGAGTAACTACTGGGGAAAGCCCTGTAGCCTCCACCCAGAGAAATCTCCCTTTGAACACTTTGTTTTTCTGCTGCAAAATCAAGGGGAAGGGACTGCCATATTGCAACGACAGCAAGGTGCAGCTCAGGATCGTGGGAGGGAAAGATAAACTCTATGATGTTACACCACAGCATATTTTGGCAAGGTATGACATCTCACCACAAAACCTGGCACCTTACCCTGATTTTAAGATAGTCTGCAAGTAATACTCAGCAACAGCCACTTTACACTCCAGATCTTCCCCTCCCCTCACTTACATGCTTTGGACATAAGTGCCTCCACCTGAGCACCAAGACGGGGTAGGTCCCTTTTGCCGATGTGCAAGCAGGGGCTCACCAGCCTACATGCACACGTGAGACCAGACTGAGAGCACCACTGCCACAGCAGTGGCACTGTTCATGTTAATGACAGTTACTGCAAAGACAGGTATAGTATTCCTCCATGTCAGCGTAACTATCTCCCTTTAAATCAGACAATTAGGAATTCATGGACACCACTAACAAATGTGGTTGGACTAAAGCGTGCTGATTTTCGTACTGCAAATGATCCTTGGTCTCCCTTGACCATCATCAAGTTGCCTGGCTCTGTCTAGAGAAACTATTGTACTGTTGCCTGCAATGGACTCAAAGGCCTTGCTTTTGCTCTCACGCTACAATAAACTAGCAATAACTCAGTTAAAAAATCAATAGAATTGTACTAGTATACAAAGAAGAATCTGACTCCATGCTCTACTAGGTCATTTTTAATGACCCTACAATTAGAGAAACCAAATTAAACATTTAACATTTGACCTTTGCTGCTGCTTCTAGCTTAGCTAATACAGATTAAAACCACATATGTTTTTTCAAGAGTTCACAAAATAAAGTTTTGAAATCCTGTAAGGGATATTTGATATGTTCTTATTGTACACTAGAATTTAAAATGCTATTTTTTTTTATTGTGGAATAGCAACTTCAGACTCTAAAATCATATACTTTGGAGGTACACTGATCAAGCACCCACTAGTGCTTAATCTAAAATTAGATCAGATCATGGACTGGAGTGGACAAAAGTCAATCTCCTGTAAGAATCTCAGTGATACAACAGTGGTTAACAATACTTGTGCAAATGAAACAAGAAGTGACAAATTCAAAGATAGCTGAGAGTGAATCCTCAATAATTTTTTTTTAAATTGAAGTCTATTATTAAAATTTCAACACTTTTTTAATAATTTTTACTGTTTTGCATCCCAAATTTTCTACCATTTGCATGTTTTTCCAATGTTTATATTTTATTCTTGCTAGGAAACACATCTGCAATGTCAATTACAATTACTAACAGCATGCACAACTAAATTAAACACCTGCAGATGTACACAAAGCATAAACAAAACACACTCACACTGGTATACAAAATAGTCTCCTCAAATAAAATATATTAAATGGATGTGCTCTGATGTTACATTAACAAATAATATATAAAACCTTCAGCAGAAGGGTGGAGATTAAAGAGAGCAGTCTTAAAAAGAATATAAGTATAAAGTAAAATGATATATAACCAACATGAATATATTATGCCACTCAGCACATGCAGTACAGTTATTTTGTACATAAACATCAAAAAGATTATTCCCATGAGCATCACTGAATGTGAACAGAGGGTCCCTTGAGAGGGCTGGACCACGTGCAGTTCATAACACAGACCACCTCTGGAAGAACTGCCACATGCAGTTGTCTCCATCCACATCTACACAACGCACCTGAAATCTATTTCAGAAAACATTTCTATAATGCTGGTCTATGAATTGACAGGGCTTGGGGACATAATTTTCATGGATACTTTGGCAGCTCTGCAGAGAGCTAGTGGTGACTGGACTCAGCTCTACATTCCACCACTGTTTTCAAAAGCAGACTTTTTGCTGAAAATATGGATTGGGTCAGTTCAGGCCCATATCAAAATCCAGGTATGTGGATTTTTAAACCTGCCCGGTCCAATTTATCAGCCTCCAGAGATGTTGAACATTTGGCTCCTGCAAAAACCAGCACTTTCAGTGAGACACCCAATGTGTCACAAGCTCAGGAAGCCATGCTGGAAAGTTATGGCCTTTAGCTATTAGCTGAACCAAGATTAATCTTGTGAGCCAGCCAGTGCCTCCAAGAAAAGGAAAGGGGATACCTTGGAGGCATGAAACATTAGGATCCACTTCTGCTGCGTTTTCTCAGGTCAACTCTTGTCTTGAAACAGCAGTTCTGACTTACTAATAAGCAGGAGACTTAGAAACAACTAATGCCTTGGCACCAGATCCTGCTTGCAATTTGAATCAGGAGTTGACATTTTTGGAATGTCAAGCATTGATATAACAAGAAACTCCTGCTTAATGCAAGCCTTTCATCTAGGTACGTGTCACCTTCAAGATGAGACAGCTCATGAAACCCAGAATTCAGAGGGAAAGAAACGGAAGGAACTAAGGGAAGAAAACTAAATGAAAGGAGGAATAAGCTGAATTACAGAAATTATTAACAAATGCTTCTTTCATGACTTCAAAAGAGAATGTGTGATGACACGAATCCTATTAATATCCCAATTACAGGAATCTGGAATGCGTATGTTGTGTTTGGAGAGATGGGATTAATGCTGCTTCATGACCCAACAGCTGATCTGCTCTTCCACCACCAAAAATACCAAGAACCTTAAAACTTCTTCACATGTGTGCGTAGTCCTCATTAGCAAAAAAAGCCACAAAACAGGACAGGATGAGACCTAATGCAAGTTCAGTACTGAAAATGCACACAAGGTGAGCAGTTGTCACTCCCCAAACACTGTCTGATGTCACACAGTAACCTGCAAGTGAAACACGATGAGGACTGTTAAACAAACTGAGCCAGCTGGAGGTGGGAAGCATGCGGGGGAAGGGGGGGGAAGCACCACACACACTTGCTCTCTCCTTCCACTTCCTTGGCACCTGTTTGTGGTTACAGTTGGACACAGCAGAGTGGGCAAGACAGACCTGGATCTTAACTGGCACAGCCACTCTTAGGTTCTCACTTATGGTAAAAAAAAAAAAAAAGAATATTTTTTACAGTCCTTCTACCTCTTGCTGGAAAAAATTATCCAAAACTGTCATTGCACGGCAATGTATACCAGAGCAGGTTTTAGATTTTTGTTTCGCTTCCTGCTGGTCTGCCATAACGAAACAGCCCTCCCAATGTTATGAACAGCAATGACACACATGCATCCATTCAGGAGTACAACACAAGTTAAATGCTCTGATCTGAAAAGCTGGGTTTGATATGTTGCTATTAGAGATAAAACGACACTTCCCAAGGGCAGCTGTGCCATCAGACAATTATAATATACCTAGAATTAACAAAGCTTGGTTTGACACCAACTCATGAGTAAAATTCAATATTGACACCATTTTGTGTGCTTTCTTATTGCTTGATACACACCATCCTGTTCAACTACCACATTACTTAGTGAATTAATTACAATGACAGAGTCAGGTAGAGCTTTTTACCTCAACTCTTTTAACTTACCTTTTCATTATTTAACTCTAAATGCAAGCGACAGTGAAACACTTCATTTTACTTAAATACGTTGTTTGTGGGTGTGAAAAAGGGATCACTGAGAGCATAAAAAAGGATAACCATGAAAAGCCAAGTGTACTGTACTGCTACATGGGTATTGCTGTATTTGGAATAATCAGCACTGGGATGAAAACTGAATAAGATCATCATCTGGTAGACAGAAAAAAAGCTGAATCAATTATTAGCCTCGGAAATGAGCTCAGAGACATGCCAGTGAAGGAGCGACAGTCCTGATTAAATGCAGCCACTTAAATGACTGAAACTGAAATCTAAGGGTGAACTGGGGAAGGTGAAGCATAATTCTTGCAGCCAGGACACAAGAACACAAGCCTGCTCCGGCAGAACAGCAGCTCTGTCCACAACTCCTCTTTTTGTTCTCTGTCATTACACCCATCCTTGTTTCTGGTAAGCCTGCCCCAGTTTCTCCAGGTGTCCAATCTATGGCCCTTCTTCAAAGGCAGACCTCAATTAAAAGGGAGCATTACTCAGCAGTTACAGCTAAGTCCTCCTCAGCTTTTCCAGGCAAACAATATGTGCAAGAGAGATGGGTACATGCATTGTTCATGGAAGCAGCACTGCTGGGTGCTAAGGCTTCCCACCTGAATAGTCAAAATAAACGTTGTGCACTTTTCCCACTAAAGAACAGAATCAGACCCTGGGGCACACAATGTGCATTCTCATGTAGAACCATTAGTGCACTCACACAGAGCACAGACTTGCAACATATCAAATTTAATAAACTTTATACATAAACAGTGTTTTACTGTGCTGCACAATGGGCAATATGGCAGACCACGCCTGATAAAAAGTTACTGCATGTGGCTCTAAAATAAACAATACTTCACATAGCTACTTCAACCTCTTGTGCAAAGAGGTAGTTAAGAATATGATATTTAAAGTGAGGGTTCTAAAAGATGCCTCAATTTTACCCTCATGGTTCCTGAAGAATAATTCTGCAGTTAAAATAATCATACAGACTGAAATTTAGACTGACTCAGAGGAAAATGCCTCGAGATTTTAGCAAAAAACAAAAACTGCAAAATGTTTCATTTAGAGATGGCTTTATCTCTTTCCAAATTTTAAAAGTTGTTCAGAAACTGAGACTTCACTAGAGCTGCCTGGAAAAAAATGCAGAAAACAATTTTTTGCATCTGTATTCTGTGAAAACATTTCCATCCTTATGGAAACATTTCCATTTCCAAATCCATTCTTATGCAGACAATCCATGCCAGTACCATTTCAAGATATATGTACTCCAAAGAGACGTGCCACAGACATGTCCGATTTACAGGTGGGGGTTGCAGCTGTTCCAAATTTTATGTTAAAGCCAATAAACTTCTCCTCTGAAGTTTTTGTCCCCTCTACTCCCCCAGGCAGCAATGCAGTAATTACACCTAAAAGCACACAAATCTTAAGAAAACCTTGTAAAAAAAATTTCCGTTTCACTCTGTTTAAAAAAAATATTTAGCTTAAGGCTTATGTGTAGTGAAACGGGTCACTGTACAGTCCAAGAACGCAAATTCTCAGGAGAGCAGAATTTAGAACATCCTATGAAAATGAAGAATGGCACTTCACTCTAAAATGCTGTGAAAATGTAAGAGGCAAAGTTAAGTACCACAATGAAATTTAGTACATCATCTTTACTGGCTTACAGAATAAACAGTCCAATTTATGGCATTTTACAATGTTATCACATACGGTCAGAAGTTCATCTTCCGAAACTAGGTCACAGGTCATCAACAGGAAATTCATAGGAAATTATGGAGGAAATTAAAAGAACACAAATGGTCAAGCAAACTAGTTTATATAATCTAGGTTCTCCCAGCACAGCTTCCTGTGTTATGATGAACTTAGCTTGCATACTGAACTTTGCCTTTTCCAGGCCACATTAAGAAAGTATTTCTGAATTGTCTATTATACTCTTCAAGCCTCAAAATGTGAAGCTCAGATTCACTACAAAGAGCCATTCATTTTTTTTTCTTTAAATAATATAGCTGAGAAAGATAATTGTAACTAGAAAAGGTGTTTTGAGATCATTAAATGCAGATTTCTACTCGCTACTGGCACCTCAAGACACATATACTACCCAAGGACAGTACTCAAACACAAGATGACATTCTCATATTCCTTCAGTTCCAGCATCCCAGTCAAACTGCAGCTGCATTCTCGATCATGTCTGGGAAGGTGACAATTAGTGTCTGGAAATCTGTTCTACTCTAATGTTAGACATACTTTTCAAAATAAAACCCCTGGTCAGCGAGGGATAGGAAGAGAGTTCATCTAGGCTCTCTGGACAACTTCTGAAAAAGCGGTAAACAGAAGCAGCTACTGCTTCCATTGACCTAAAAGCTGAATGTAACATACTGCATGTACCTCTAATGTATCACAGAGAAACAAAAGTGAAGAGTAACTTTACAAGACAGACACAAAATGAAAGACTTGAAAGATGCCTCTGCTGTCTCTCTTCTTACTATCATTAAATAAAAAGACCTAATAAAAATACGATCAACTTCTCATGCATTCTTTTTCACAATACTCAAATACCTACATAAAGTTCACAAAATAAAAGCAGTTCCTCAAACACTGTTCATTCTTCCTCTACTGCTTTCACACCCTATCAAATCCAATAAAACTATTGAGATCTGTTTTTTCAATACCACAACTTGAAATTTCTAATAAATTGTGCATTTGTAGCTATCTGCTTCAGATAGCGTTTCCCACTGAAGTAACAACAAACACTCCTGTACTTTAAAAATTATAGGAATCACATCATCTACAATTTGTTGAAAAACAGAACTATCTTTGGGTTGTGAGGAGTTGGCTGACAAGGTAGAATTGATAACAGTACGGAATAACAATCATTCCACATCATTTACTGCTGGTATTATAAACAGGCTCTCTTTTTCAGCTTGCAGGAAGGCGAAAAGGAAAATTCTTAAGAACACAGTGGCATCCAAATGTTGATCTGAATTACAGGATTTCACTTGCAGAATGAGGACTGCTTTGTTCACACTGAATGCATCTATTTTTGGATGTCTGTTCTTACCCACAGTTACCAATTCAAGGCCTGGATTGAGAAAGGATTTTTTTGTGATTGGCAATATTACAGTATAAAACAAATGAGACAGTTCTCCTACTGAGTAGATCACAATCTAAGTGTAGAGAACTGCAGAAACAATTAAAAGTGCCCAGGAAAACAAAGTCAATGACTGACACAACTGGGAATACCTCCCTCACCTCCTAACTTTCAAACCCAGTGATTTTAATCTCTCTTTGAGGGAAGGAAAAGGGAGTTGCTATCCTCTTTATACAAGCCTGTTGAAAATCAAGTTTTCTTTTTTCAGTCACCTTTTGCAGACTGTTTAAAACCTGCCAATACAGCCCAGGGTTCTGTTTGAACTAGACTGCTCTACCCAACTACATCATGCTGTGTGCCCAAATACACTTCCTGTAAAGCCAGGTCTTCCTTTTTTCTTTCCCTGCCACCCTCCTCTTCTCCACAGTCTATTTGAGCAAGATAATTCCAGCACCTATATGTCATCCAAGATTGAGATACAAAACAGCATCAGTAGAGCAGCCAACTTGATAAATGTGCTGGAAAAAGCAAGCCAGTAGCTATAAACAAATTTCATACCCCCTCATAGCTACAGGCAGTCACTTGGGAACAACAAATACTGGTTTGGGAGAGTTCTGAAACATCAATATTCAAGCACTTTCCCAATGATTACTCTGGTTGCCACCGGCCTTGATACCAAAAATTCTGCAAAAACAAGTACAGAAACACACTTTCATGAGACTTTTAGAAAAGCTTTTAACCCTCGTTTCTTCTTCCTGTCCTATCTGATTCATCTAGGAAAAAAGACTTATAACTGAAAGTGTTCACTTTAACTTCAGGCACTCAGGTCTCAGTTTCAATGGCCACTATTCTTTTTCCCTCTTCTGGTAAAAATCAAACACAATAGTTAGACAGAATTGCATGAAGTATTCATCAGACACTTCTTACAATGGGCAACCTATATTTCTAGGCTCAGATTTACATCTACACCACCAAAACCATCAGATATCCAGTTTAAAGGTAGTTTCATCATTTAAAATAATGTAAAGTATCATGATTTTCAAGGAAAAGAACCCAAACACCATTAATATTGTATTATTTAGCAAGTCTCACACAAGCTCTAAATTAGCTCACAATTTTTGATCATGGCTCTAATGTTGTCTGGTCTCTTCTAACCATGTAAAAGCATGCTCAGGAGGATCCAAGAGTATCTGAAATTTTTTTTCAGTGCTGCTTTACTTATGTCCCAGAATTTGGATGTTGATTCTGTTTTAATGCTATTCACAGAGATATTCTACAACCTGCTATGGGCAATGAAGCAGAGTCACACTAAAGAAGCTGCCCAGAACACTGAAAAGAAACCCCCAATTTTTGGAGGATTTCTACAATGTGCTTAGCAAAAATATCATCCTTCTAGTCTTCACACCTGATTGTACTTACACCTCTTTAAACTGTTCAAAGACTATCACAAAGATGGTAGTTTACTCTGGGATTAACTCTCCAGCATACAAATGAAGGCCTATTGTTGCTCACAACTGAGCAGGTCACTGGGCTAACTCAAGGTGATCTGCAAAATCCTCACATTTCAGCCCCCTCCAACAAGTAATGCATTTTGCAAAGACATGGCTGCTATTCAATTCCAAAATGGCAAGACATTCAACACCCTTCAGGTTTATCAAATGTTGCCAACAGAGTATAACTTCTACACCTGTGAAAGACTGGGAGCTATTTGTGATGAATCAGTACTGTGTTTGTTCTCAACGCTTGTCTATTCTTGAAAGAGGAGCTTCCTGTATCTTCAGTAGCTATCATGATGCCTAGTGAGCATACAGAAAAATTACTTGGTCACAGGACTACTGGAAACACACCTAGAAACGTGCTCAGACTGACACCCCTGTACAATTGCCAATGCCACCCCTTGGTGACCTGATCCTGGAGCACCTCTGTGCACCCCAACCTGGCTGAAGGTCCAAGCAAAGCAGCAGAGACAACATGGGGACTTTGAATGTAAGCAGCAACAAGAGGCTGGGGAGGAAAAATAACCTGAAACTTAGCCCTACAGGGATGAGCGCTCTGAACTGAGATAGAAACCTGAATAGGTCCAGGTAAGACAGGCAAATACATAAACTTCTGTTTCTTTCTTATATCCATTCCTCTTTGATTTTACTTCTAATGCCACGAAGAAAAAAAGACACTCTGGATCCCCTTGCTCATAGGTCACAATGGCTAGGGAGAGCAACAGGTATTCAAATGCAGTTTGGTCAGCTGACTGCATGAGCAGTGCTCAGGACACTGTCCACAGCTTGGACTAAAAGTGAAGCCATGGATATGCAGAAAATGTCTTGGTATCTGGTGGGCAAGGACCAGGCACATGTGTGGCATAACACACTGGCATGGGCACAGCACCGTGAGTTCACACTGCATGTGCAACCAAGAGAATGAAAACCATTCATTCAGGGTTCTACAGAAGGAGAGAGAAGCTTGTCTTCTGTTCTCGTTTAGGCAAGAAACTGGGGGGGGACACACAAAATGAACTAGAAACTGTGCAAAAATGACTGGTCCATGAACTTGCACCAAGTCTGTGGTGTGAAGACAGAGCACACCTACACGCTCCCCCCAGATGAGGATGCAGTGAAAGTTCCTAATTTTCTGTTAAGTGGATGCCGCAGAGGCTAAAAGGGACTGGTAGACACAGTGAGCTCAGGAGCAACTTTCCAAGCAATAAAGTAAGTAAGCACAGCCCCTCAAGTAGCTGAACAGAGTGACCCACTTGGGGTTCACCAGGTTGGCACAGACTAAAGCAAAGGAGATAGAGCAGAAGCCAAGAGGCAAAGCTAGTCCTGCTAGCCATTGACACCTGCACATTCTCAGTTCTCACTGTCCCAGCAATGGGTCTGGCCTAAGACAACCTAAAACTACTCAGAATTCAGGGAGGCAAAGCAATCACATTACTGTTGAGAAGATGAATGGGAAGGTGTTTCTTAATACCACACTGAGAGAAAAAGAAGGTGATGCAATACTGATTATTCAATTAAATATTAATTACAATACAGCTACTTTCAAGCTAGAACATATTCCTTTAGATAACTGAATTAAGGGACAGGAGAACTGAACTAGCTTCAAAGCTTTGCATGTATCTGTCATTTCTCAATTACATTAAACTGAGTTCTTCAGATCATGCATAGTTATCTCCAAATATTAATTTTTAGAATTAGAGATTGAAGCTTAAAAAAAATATTCAGGACCCTTGAATTTGCTCAAATGGCTCCCAAGAGCCTTCTTACTGTTCAAGGAGCTTGAAGAGGCTGTCCTAGACCTTTCACCAAATATCCTTGAAAGAGAGAATGAGGATATCTTTTCCTCCCACAAATTTTAATTTGCACATAGATACCATCAGTTGGATAGCAGTGTTACATACTTCTCTCCTTTCCCTTCTGCTTTAACTTGGTAATCAAACTCAGTAACAGCAGGCAACATATAGACTGAATTTTACCTTTCAACTTTGGAGGACTGAAACCTCTGCAAGGAAACTGTATGCAAAGAGCAATAAAGTAACTGCATACTTTTCAGAAGGTAACCTTCAAATGAGCATGCTCCGGAGTTAGTTTTGTAGAAAGCTCTTTAGATGTTCCTTCATGCTGTGTGTGCTAGACTGTTACCCTACACCACCTCCATCTCAAACTGACGCGATACACCTCCAACACCAAAATCTTCAACTGAAGTAGCTCAAGAAAGGCTGCAGAAAAAGTTTTCTTTCAAGAGTACTACTCAGTTCTCGTAACATTTAATGGCTGGGTCAATCACAGGGTGCAGTTCCTCTCTCTGCTAAAACAAAATCCAGGATTTGCCTTTGTTATTTAGAAGAGGGAAAAAAAAAAGAAAGAGGCTTCCAACATTTCAAGAGCTATATGTATTATTTCATGTGACTGTTTGGAGGCCTCCTAAGTTTCATTAACTTTTATCCTGCTTGGCAGTTGCATATGATTTCTTTATTTTCCCTTGAATTAAGCAGCAATCTATCAAAAACTTCCAAGTATATTTCCTCTTTTTCAGTAACATGCATGAATTTTATTGGACTCAAACTTTTCAATGTCTCTTTTCACACAAGGTCAAAGCTCTACATTGTTGTAATTTTCTTTTTCAGTGTTTTTTCTCCAAGACAGTCCTCCACTGGGAAATTAATATTCTGCATGAACAATGAACTCCTTGCATGGCCTTTGAACCTAGTGGTTGCTAGGAGGCCTAAAGAAACCCTGGAGTACAGCCTATTTAATAGCATGTATCAAGAGATTATTCAGCAGCAAAAATGTGTGATTTTCTAAATTGTCTGCTTTTTTCCCTCCTTACTTCCATCTCCATTCATCTGTCAAACAATCTTTAGATTTCATATGAATTGCATCTGCATCAATTTTCTATAATTATGGGCAGTTTGTTCCCTGAGTACTGAAAATGTGACTGGCCAGCCACCAATGCTGCTTCAAATCAAACAAATATCAAACTGGTCCTTACTCAGTTTTACTGAAAAGGCTGTTTAAAATCAGGTATGCTTCACCACTCTACCATGAGGTTTGCACTTCCATTATAAACTTGTTCTGCTTAGAGACTGTATTCTTCTCAAATAAAACACCACGGCATTAACTGCAACACCATTACTCAGTATTTCTCTGTGCTGAAAGAAATATATAGATGCTTCTCCATGCTCCACTGAGGCATACTTGTATATTAACTTTCAAGCTTCTCAGCATCTTACTGAACATTGTTTGATTATCTGCTTTTCCATATTTCCCTAAGCACAGTAATTGAGGCAAAACCTCAAGGTTTCTTTCCCACCCTTCACCCCCACCCCAAACAATGAGGCATTTAATTAAAAGAGAACCACAACAATGCTAATGGTGATGAGGTTAAATAGTTGGATAAACAGTATGCAGCCTTCTGAAAAGCCCATGTGTTTCAGGACACTTTCTCCCCTACAACATTCTGGCTGAAAAAGAAAGTATTTGTATTCCTGATCCCCACAACTGCAAGGAAGAGAGTTTCCTTCAAACAGTCAGAAGCGTTTAGATACAGCAGCTATTCCTCCCAAAACTAATATTTGAAAAGGCAGTGGACAAGGATCCTTTAAAATTAAATGAATGTGGAAACTATCCATCAAGAGAGAACAACTGCATTTCCAGATAAAAGCCTATTAAGTTGTTGTTTGGGTTAAAAAAAAAAAAAAAAAAAAAAAAAAAAAAAAAAAAAAAAAAAACAAAAAAAAACCCCCAAGAAAACCTCAGCAAAAACAAAAACCACTTGCTGATTTCAATTTTCAATGTGTTTCTCTCTCCAATAACTTTAGCAAATTAGTAAAACCAAAGATGACATTTGCCCTTCTTCTTCAGTTGTTGCAATTGGAATCAATGAGCTCCATATTCATAAACAAGTATTCTGAAGGTCTGGAGATTACTTCAAAACATTCATAACAGATTAAAATTCTGTGTCACTTCCCACCCCCCAAGGACACAGGTATCTGGTAAAAAAATTCAGGGTGACACATCTGATTCTGCAGATTGCTGGTGTTTGTCTGGTTGGATTGTACCAATTTTGCCAAGATAAAGCTTTCACAGAGCCAGACTGCTTCCCTGAAGAATTGAAAACAAGCAAAAACCACACTGCTTGGCACAAAACGCTCACGTGAGCTCCTTCTCTTTTCAGTACAGGCTTCCACACTGAAAGAAAGGCCTAAAAGTACCTACTTCAACAGAACTGACACAGCGTATCTTACAGCGGGAGTATCAGGACATTCACACAGAACAACAAAAATCTTCGCAGTATGGACAGATTCAGCTTTCCAGCCCCTTTCAGGTCTTGCAGCACCAACGAAATAAATCAATTCCTCCACCGCCACAATCATTCAGCTGTTCAAGCATAAATTATCCTTGTAATTTCCTCTCAATATGTGAGTTCCCAGGAAAGGGAAAAAACCAGAATGTTGTCAAAACAGCACAATATTCTTACACAGGCAAATTTTTCAATAAAATGCATGTTATTTTCCTTGTACACAGGCATTAAAGAAATAACAGTCAGAAGACATTTTTAAAACATGAGAAACCAATCCTGACTAAAGAGATACATTTATTAGGGCCAGAGACAGGAAAGTGAGCATATAACTGACAACCACAATTTTTGGCTCAACCTTTGTAATAGAAATGGGGAAGGAGGAACAGAATACAGGGCTGGAGACGTTTTCAGTAATGCATAATAAACACCTTTCTCCTTTAAAAGAATCTGCCTACTCAACCTAGATTGAGCCTCAGAGGGAAAAACGTGCCTTCGTGATAAATTGGCATTTGCCATCATAATAATGAAACATTATGTCCTATCATCACAACAAGCAGGCAGCAGAACAACAAAGGAGGTTTCCAGGATTTTCTGCCCCTGGTCCCCTCCCGATCACCATATTCTCAAGTCTTCTTTTAGGTGTTTATGAAATGTCTTAATTCCAAGGCCATTAAGATGCATTTCAGGATGGAGCAGATTTCACTAACAGTACTGAGGCTTTCCGAAATCTCACCAGCACTCTCCATCGGAGACCAAGCCTCTCCCTGACGACTGCCTTTCCCTGAGCTGTTTTTTGTTTTGTTTGCGCTTTCTCTTTCCCATGCACAAACATGTTGGTCCATTATTTCCCAACGGCCTTCCTTGAAAGCAACTGACAAATGAATATACATGTACGTGTGTGTTCCGCCACACACACAGGTCTAGCCTCCTTCTACACCTCAAAAAACAAATGCAAATGTGTTTACAGTCATTTTCACCAACGCATGCTTTGCCATTGCAGAAACGTGCAGCCAAAACCCAGAGAGCCTGTAACAAGGCAAGAGCATTTGCAATCACAGGTGACCCTTTTCCTTTCCAAAATGGAAAAACACGAAAGCCTGGTAAGTTAACTAGAGTTAACTGCATTTAAAGAGGAATGTGTGGGGCAGCAGTAAATATCCAGCACATGCTTTTACACACAAAAGGAGCAAAAGGCTCCATGCTCTGCACAGCCGGTCATTTTTATCTGCCCTTCCACGACAGAAGGATGCAACCGTTTATCTCGTATATTTATTTCGCTTGACTAATAGATTTTAAACACCATATTGCGAGGACCCTGCTGTGAATCTTGCAGAGGTACAAAATGGTGGATGTATGCTATTTTTTTTTTGTGCATTATTCATAACAACTCAGCCTCCCGATCGCAGGCTCCCCTCCGTACCCACCAACACAGCCTTCCCGGCCAGACACACATTCCGCAACAGCCTCGCAATAAAGCTCCCTCGCATAAACAAATTATGTTACAAACCTGATGTCATGTAGCCCCGTGATGCCTGGGAAATAAAAGCTGGGGGGAAGTGCTTGTGCAGTCGGTAGTCCTTCTCGCTGCGGGACCTCATGCGGTCTGAGGCCCGGTCGGAGAAGTCGGAGCTAGGCCAGGCCCGCCGCAAGGTCGTACTCCGCGTCTTCTTCATGCTGAGGATGCCCGAGCGTGTTCCTCCCGCCGCAGCATGGGTCAGGGGTGCGCGCCGCCGGGCATCAGCCTAGCGCGGCCACCGCCGGGGCGCAACCTGCGCGCATCTCGCCGCTCCCTCTTCTAGGGCGCCAGCCGCAGGTCCCTTCCTTTTTTTTTTTTTTCCCCCTCGAATGATCCAATTTTACACACGTCCCACAATGCATTACACTTCATTTGCAATCGGTCCGGCTTACAGCTCCCAGATTTGCGTGGAGGAAAGGCACGTTATGTGGCTTCTCAGGCAAAAAAAGGGGGGAGAGGGGGAAGGCTGAAGGGGGGCTGGGGACGAGAGATGTGCGGCGTGGGAGCTCGGGGGTCCCGAACAATGGCCCGATTCAGCCCGGCCGTGCTTAGCCAACTGTGAGCCGCGACACAAAAGGCCCAAACAAACGAGGAAAACCCGGCGGCCGCCGACTGCGACCCCGACCGCGGCGCGCCCGGCGCTGGGGAGGCGGCGGCAGCTCCCGGCGCGGCGGGAGGAGCAGAGGGAGGAGGGAGCGGAGGAGGAGGAGAAGAGGGAGGGCCCGCAGGCGCCTCTCTCGGCCGTGGGACCAGCGGATGCAGCCGCGGCCCCCCCGCGCCGCCGTCGCCGCCGCCCTCCTCAGGCCCGCGTCGCCCGGGCGGCCGACAGCGGCCCGCGGCCCCCGGCAGCGCCGCGCCTCGCCATGGCCGGCGCCCACTCCCGCCCGCCTGTGCCCGGCGCTGGACCGCCGCCGGCTCCGCGCTAGGGGCGGCCGGCGCGGGGGGCGAGGCCACCGGGGAGGCCGCCGGCCACACCGCCCGCCTGCCCGGCCCGCCCGCCGCCCGCCCTCCGCCCCGCTGCGCCGAGAGCAGCCGCTGCCGGAGCGCCAGGCGCCGCGCCGCCGCCCGGGCTCATGCTAGTCCCGCCGGGCTCCGCGCTGGCTCGGGCGGCTCCGACTCGCGCCCGCCCGTGTACAGAGCGCCGTGTACCGCGGAGACCCGGCCCCTTCCCGCCCGCTCCCGCTCCGCCTCTTTTCCGTCCTTCCTTCCTTCCTTCCTTCCTGGTGGTGGCTCTGGATCGCTGGGGCCGGGTGCGCAGCGCCGGGCACCCCGCACCGCCGGACTTCGGGCAGGAGCAGCAGTGGGCAGGGCGGCCCTGGGGGCCCTGCGGGCACCGCTCCCGCCCCGGGCCAGCCGGGGGACACAGCCAAGAGAAGGGGGCCGGGAGAGAGCTGCATACTCGGGGCACCCCTGCGTGGAGCTAGAGGGGTTCACCCAGTGATCTTTGGCCGCCTTTCTCCCCCTCGGCGCCTGGAGAACACCGCTTCTCGGCTCTGCCCAGCAGGGCCTGGTCAGTAACACCACCACACTAAAAAAATGCCACACTCCGCAAGGATATCCAGGACACCCGGGATGCCCAGCTCGCCGGTGGCACACGGGCTGCCCGCCCTGCCGCAGTGGTGCCCACATCTGCACCCAGGGCATCGTGTTGAATGGGGCCAGGCCACCTGGGCATTTTATGAACTCTGGTTAGCCAAAACTGGGCGAGGGGACTCAATTCTTCCCCCCCCGCGGGACAACTCTCGAGCACACTAGGTGTCATGTGCTGCCAGCGTTACCAGTAGGGACAACTGCAATGCAGGGATGTGAAAATGTTGCCAATAAATTACCTACATATTTAGATTTTTATAATTAATCAGGTTGTGTCACATTCCTGAGAACGTGGAAAAACAGCTATAATTTTGTAATTGGAAATTTTCAGTAGTGGTGAACCAGTAAAAGGATGACCTTCAGTGAATGAACTGAGCATCAGAGCCAGTGGACCATGAGACATTATCCAGTAGCTGCCTTGCTACATGGCTATGAGTTAGTCCCTTCAGCGTCCACCTCAGCCCACGCGGCTACAGTACACACACACACCAAAGAATCATTCAGGATTTTGCATACAGCAGTCCCTTTCACGTGAGTAGAAATTACATTATTGAATATCAGGAAAAAAAACTAAATGCTATGGGGTCCTTTCTCATTCAGGCTCATCTTTTTCCAACGTCATGAAAAGCCAATAGGAATGACGTGTCTATTGATGCTTTGTATACTGGTAGCAACCGCAAAAAGTTAAGATGAGAAAAAAGATGGCCTAGAGCTCCTCTAATAAAAATACAAGGTTTTTCATCATGCAACTTACTCATCTAGCAATTTACTCAACAACCTACACAAAGCTTATAATAGAACATGTTTTCACCCTCAGACCAGAAAAACCATAAGGAGAACTTTTAGAATTGTTCAGCTTTTCTCATTGAAGGCTGAGGCTGGGATAGATTGGTTAGCACTACCTAACTAAGTCAAACCTAAAAAACATACCTATTTTACCAGATGTAAAAGCAAGTTAAATTCTAGCCAGGAGCATAAATTCTCATGGCTTTGCCTTTTCAGCAGTCAAGAAGTGGTTGAATATAGCTGGCCAGCTAACTTTAACTTACAGCTGAACTAAACTCAACCTTTCTCCTAGTCTAGACACAGCCCTAGATATCAATCTGTTCCATTAAAAAAAGACATGAGACAAGAGACAAATAGGAATCAGCAATGAGGAGGAAAAATGAGGTCAAGAAGTAGAAAGACAGAACAAAGCAGGACACACACACGCGCGCACACACATGTGTGCGCGACAACAAACAAGACCAGAGTGATCTTTACACTGGCTTTCTGTATAATTATTCCCAACTAAAATAGTCTAACAAATATCAAATAAAAAAAAAAACGGAGGATGGCTCTGTAACTGTCAGATACAGCGTACACATCCCAATTCTTTTCAAGCAATTTGCTGTGCACCAATGAACTGGTGACAGCATACAGAAGTCTTTCAAGTAGCTTTAATTGACTTAAGTTGTACACTTCCATGAATTGTCATGAGAGTAATATAGTACACACAATTAACACATGGTATATTCTACTTATCAGTTGTAGGAATTAAACTGGTTTGTAGTTTTGGGCACAGATAACAATGTGTTTTCATTGTGTGGTAATTTTAAATGAATAATAATTTGCTCCTACAACTATGAAAAAGAAGAAGGAAGGAGAGGAATAATTAATCCATCTAGCAAAGTTGATTTTTCCTTCCCAAATGTGGGGATATTTGTTCAAAATCAATTTTGGAGGCCTCCTCTCAGTACTGAGATGTTATTCCTGTGGTCAGCTAAAGTTCCTTGTATTTAGTCTCCTCACAGTTATCTCGTTTGGTTTCAGCTTAAAGTTTTCTGACATAGTATCTGAAAGAGTTCTCTTCTTTGAAGAGAGGAATTCAGAGCAAGTTTCCTCCTGCTCTTCCATTGTTTGAAGTCAAGTTTTGTTACTGGGATGAATCAAATATATAATTAAAGACAAAGTTTAAGTTTTGGCTGTTTTCTTTGGAATAAGAGCTAGAACTGTGCATGTAATTGATTTTTTTTGCCTCGGTGGCCAAACTGAAATAAAACTATTTTCTTCATGTGATCTGAAAGGTAAAATTTGAGGGCTTAAAAAAAAAAACAAACACAAAACGAACAAACCAACTGACAACAATTTATTCTTAGACATTTAAAATTACTTTTTTGTAATAAAAGGAAATAAATTTCTGGCTTCATACGCCTATGTCAGAGCAGAAAAGAAGAGTTCTCAGCTACCAGTGGCTGTCCTGCTTGGTGAACAATGGTACAGTACCCTTATAAGCACAGTGTGAAATAAATAAAAATATGCTGTTTAATCCAACAGTTCCAACAGGGGCAGGGAGGGCCAATTTTCTTTGGCTGAAACCACTGGGAAATTCTGCTTTAGTTTACAAATATTTTTGCCTACCTGTTACACACTGGTAAAGTTTTGCCTAATTGTAAAAAGAAGTATGGAAATAGTCTGATGGAGCTTGTTAGGAGTAAGGAAAAACACTTCTTCCAGGCAGGAATTGAAGTGATGGGAAAATGAAAAGGAGATGGTTTCAAAGCTTTTTGCTTGCACTTTTTTTTTTCTTTAATTCATCTCCAGTTGTTTGGGGGTTTATTTGTTTTTTAGGGTTTTTTAATAAGGGAAAGATTCAATTCAGAAGCTTTTACTGAGATTCAGATAAAGCATTCATTTTTATCATTTGGTATTTAAAGTCCAACAGGTACCATCTCTTTCCTGAATTACTAGAGGGAGAGGTGAAGCTTGGATAAATATACCATAGAGATCTTGGGGAAACAGGTCTGAACTAAACCAAAAAGAGGCATCCTGCCTCCCTCATAACCTAACAGTTCCTTATCAGGAATTGGCAACATAATAGCCAAAGGCACTGATTTAACACTATGAATTTCAAAAAAGCTTAGGTACATATAAGACATTACAAAGGATTCTCATATGTTCAAGCTTTCAATTACAACCCTGCCTCAGTTCACATTCATAAGGAGCCTGAAGGCTTTTGAAGAAGCAATTCAAAATGTCTGCTTCTGAAAATCTTGTGTTATCTTTTAAAAAGTAAGAAAACAAATATTACTAAGGATATCTATTGCATTTGATCTTCATAAAGACTCGTTTATTAGTTGATAAGCAGTTTGTTCCCATTTTACATTTGGAAAATGTAATAAAGAAAAGGGTATAACTGGCCCAGAAGACTGTAATAAATCAGTGGCATATGCACTTCTAAAACTTTAGGGTTCCAGCTTCCATTTCATAGGCTTATTTTTCCTCAATTGAAAAATAATAATTATGTAGCAGAGTACAATATGGTGAGCTATATGTGTATGTGCATGTGTGCTTGTGCATATATGGTAATTACTCTCATGTAATGTAGTATTTCAAGTTTCAGTCGGGAGTACTTCTATTTTCCTCCCTATGACAAACAAGTTTCCACAGAAAGAGCAGCAGGCTTCAGTAGCAGGGTGGGCTGGTGTTTCTGTCTCAGCTAGATTGGCTTGGTGACTGATTGCATGAGGTTTTCAAATGAAATAAGCACACAAACCAAACACTGAAATAAAAATGGCAAAATAATAGGACATGCAAGGAGGAAAGCAATCCCCCTCTTCGCTAAGACAAGCTACATCTCTAAAATCATTGTCTTTTAAGCTATGTATTCCAAGCTTGGGTTCTCCCTTACTCTGTCATGACCTTGCCTGTTGCCCATAGCCCACTGGCTGCCTCACAGGAGAAAATTAGAAAGACTTCACTTTATTACTGTCTGCTGAGCTGGTGTCTGACAAGCACCCAGCACTGACAAGATGCCAAGTGCCACACAAAGCCATGTGGCTTCAGCCTCTGCAAGTCTATGAAAAGGATGGTTTCCTGGTCCCAGCTACAGAAACAAAGATTATGAATAAAGTTGGTAATACTGGGGTGCATGGGAGACTTTGCACTAAGGAAGGCCACAGTCGCTGGCAGCCAGGTAAAACAGAGGAGCAGAGGGTCATTTTGTGGCCTATGAAAACAAAACCGTCAAATTCTGTAACTTTTTAAAAGATGGAGAGGATGCTGCAAGATTCCGGGAAGGAAATGCAGGGCCTATGAGAGAGGGAGAGCAGAAGAAATAAACAGAAAATACAGAGGGGGGAAAGAGGGGAAAAGTCCGGAGTACAGGCAGTTGTCAAGCAGAGGAAGAGGAGGGGGGGAAACGGAGTGTCAGAAGACGTGGGAGAAATGTAATTAAGAACTTGGTAAAGACACCAAGCTCAGGTATAACATCACAGGCCTTAGTAATCTATAGGTTTATTAGATTTACAGCTCTGCATAATAGTCTTCCTGATTACCAGCATTTCTAATATTAATAAATCCATGAAGGGGAAAGTTGTCCACTGCATAAACTCACAGTTTTCATGCATGGATTCCTGTGGCTCTGTATTAACAAAGGTAAAGAACTCAGACTCTAAAAGACATGTTTTTAAGCAATTCCTTACTGGTTAAGGAGGTCTGGCAACAGGCTGTAACTGCCTTTGGCTGTAAGAAGCACTAGTTTTCCCTTCCAGATATTTGTAATCAGACAAACTAGCAAGAACAAACCAGAAAACTCACAATGCAGCACACCCTATCATGGCGGCCCTCAGACTTCTGACACTAACACTATTAATTTATCACCTCTTACTAGTACTTGTTCTTACTCAAATATGCAAGAGAAGTCAAGTACTTGTAACACATGCTTGTGGTCCAGGTCACAAAGTGAAGCAGCCTTTCTTGATGGATTTATTGGCAAGGGAAAAGTTTGCTTTGCTCAGACAACTCTCTCCTTGGAGAGACCATTTGAGAAACTCCACCAAAAAGGGAAAGAAAAAATCCCAAGGGCAAAGATGTAAGTGCAAAAATTCCCAAATATAAAAAAGGAAAATGTCTCAGAACTTATCATAAGCAAATCTTCAGTCTTGCTATCAAGTTGTGTTATACCATGGTAGTAATCCTGGCTTAGTTACAGCACCTCTTAAACCAGTTTCAGATCATATTTCTCTCCATGTTATGCTTTGGGAATGTGTGATGACAGGAATGCAGCGCTGCTGCTGCACACATGCTGTAGTTCACCAATTCATTTTTCTGTGTGCTGCCTTATGTGCTGTGGTATTTATTTTAACTTGCATGGCTTTTAAGAAAAACCAATCTCCATTACGAGAAGAAAGGCTCCCCTGTTTTGTTGGTTTTTTCATGCCAGACCTTCTGATTGCATTTGTGTTTCCTCTGCACAGAAGACAATTGATGCAGAAGGGGTTTCAATCTGGGTACCCAAATCTACCTAAAAACATACCAGTGTACCAGCAGGAACAGAGGCTGTAAGATACAGCTTTTGCTTTGATGCATGCTTTTCCTCTCCTATTATCACTGACTCAAAGCTGGTTAGTTAAAATGGATGGAAACTGGGCTTGTAATTCCTCAGTGAACAAAACTAACTGGAGAGAGAGACAAGCTGTGAATCCTACAGAGATTTCCCCACAGTCAAGCATTTATTAAACCTCTCTCATATAACAGAATTCAAAACCTTGGAGAAGTGGACTTACAGCAACTCAAATCACAACTCAATTCATTCACTGGCTGTTCTTCCAAAGGATGTAGTAGCAAAAGATATGCCAAAAATGTTGGCCTCAACATTCTTGTTTTCCACTGGTGTCATGTATCATTAGTACCCTGGTATTTAAGTAACACACTGATATATGGGCGCCAGCTGTACTGTAAGTTAGAAAGACAGCCTAACCTTCTGCTTTGGAAGTCGAAAAAAACAGAGAGCAAGAAGTGAGTAGCTAATGTAGATCCCACCAGCAGTAAAGGCCATTACAGATTATCTTTCCAAAGACTAACTCACACATCTCTCTGTCTATTCCCATTCCTCCACAGAGCCTATGTTGCAAAGGCAGCACCAAGCACGTGCAGACCTTGGGCTCTTGTGAAGCTTCTGGATGCTACATCAACACAAACAACAAGCAGATTCTGTGTGTCAGATCATGTACAAAGGAAAAATTCATCAAGAAAAGGCAGCCCTTGACAGTAGTAGGTGGGCACTGTTATGTGGCTATTATTTATCAGAATATTAGTTTTAAACTCTAAATTCTTGTTGAGAAGATTACTTGCCATACACAAAACTGAGCAAAGCACCACAGGCAAATAGGGCAATGAACATATTTGCAGTCCTAAAAACAGCATACCAAGGGAACTAAATCCCAGCAGCTGCTGTTAACACCACAGAGCATTTGCTGAATAACCCAGTAGTAAGCTCCCTCTCAAAATTCTTGCTTATACAGCTGTGCAATATAGTCAGTATATTTTATAGTTGTATATATATAGCACAAACAAGAGGCAGAGATCTTAAAAACCTTAGAAAAGTTGGGAGGCCTGAAAATAGACTACTTCACCCTTTGTAAACAACCTCTTGTCATGAATTTACTTCCATATGTGCATGAAATTCTGCCTATATTAAACAGGCTTTCAAAATAGTGGTTTAGTACTGAAAATGGTTCCCACACACGAATTTGAAGAGAATGCAAGCAAGAAACAAACCCAAAAGTGAAAAAGCACCGATTCATCACCTCACAGAAAAATAGTTCAATTACTTCTGGGATATTTTATTATAGTCTTAGATTCAGAGGCTGTCTCATTGGCACAGAGCAGCATTTGGGCATGAAAAAACTCTAGAGAGGAATCATAAACACAGACAGAAATTAAATGACTCAACACATGCCCAACTCAAAGGCTTTTGGAAAATCAGTGCAAAACTATCAGTCTGCATGTTCTCTGGACCAGACGTCAGTGTTGCAGTCAGTTTGTTCCTGTGAAGGTGGTACTCTTCAGTCATTGGTTTTCAGTGGGACCCTGGAGCTTCTCTGTTCTCTCTGATTCTGCAGTAGCACCCTCAGAAGGAAGACTCCACGCCTAGGACACCTGCCCTGTCTACTCCTCGTTACCACAGCTTATTGCCACCCTCTGCTTGGCTTTTGAAGCTCTAATATTACCCACCTGTGTGCAACCAGAGACAATTTCCCATTGCCCTGTTCAGATGAAGGTTTATGTAGGCACCACTTGCACTTGCCTCTCTGTAGAAGCTGTTCTTAGCATCTCTCCTGAGTGCAGAGATTTTTGTATTCTAGTAGAGGAACAAGAAAAAAACATTTTATAGCATTGGGTCTCAACCTCCTCACATCACCTTGTAAGAAAGTTAAATTCTCTAGCTGGGGACTAGTCCAATAAAATATTTTTTGTCTTATTAAGTGATACCCTACATAACACTGCAATCTGTTAAAGCAAACGTATCAACCACAGGGAGCTCTGCTACTTTTTTTTTCCTGTCTATCCTTCTATATTACTGTGTGGCTGTCAGTTGCTTTGTTATTAATTAATTTGCTTTTAAATACAAAGGGGGACTTAGATCCAGCAGAGCACTGTTACCTCCCAGATTTCTGGAGGGCAGTGCAGAATCTGTGACTCCTCTGTGGAGCTAAGCAGAAGGGAGCAGCACCCAAAGCCTCACCTTCGCAAAATGTATCATACACAGAACTGAATTGTCACACTGGATATAAGGGCAGTCTCTGGTCTGAATTTTTCAACCTACAACTTTCTAATCAGAGTCAAGGATGAGAACAAGGGTGAGAACAAGTGAAACGTAGAAGTTATGAAGAAAAAAATTCCCTTATTACAAAGGAATATCATTGCAATAGTAAAAATAAAATTGTGAAATTAATAAAAGTAAACTAAAATCAAATTGGAAAATTAAAGAAAAAAATTCCTTTCTAATTCTGAAAAGCATACTCCTCACTCCCACCAAAAAAGGGTACTTACATCCTTTAAAGCATATGAATGGAAGTGGCAAAGGATAAGATTTCATTCAGAATGCTTTATGTATTATAATGAATTTTTGTAAGGCACAGAGAACCACTTATACTTAATATTTCCAGAAATATAAAAACATCTTTCTCAAATGAAACAAACATCTTAAGTGAGACCATTTACATGAAAGTAAAATTTCCTGGCATTAGAATTGTATTTGAAAGAACCATATACAAAATTAAGAGCTAGAAAGTCTTTAGTCTTCATTAAAACTGATCACTATTGAGCTGAACTCAATACCTTCACAAGCCAACTGTGGTAAATCTTATTAGTTATGGTGCTCATCTCAGAAACTCTAGCAAGGAGTCACCATGTTCCCATACATAAAAATTTCAAGTGCTTTGTACCCCTAGGTATTCCGGGAATCAACAAATACTCAGGACAAATGTTTCTTAGGTTCTAACAGAAAGTAAAAGAAACTCCACATGCAAGTGCTCAGCGACTTGCCTTTGATCTTTTTCTTAATGGGGGAGATGTTTAGTAACCTTTCCATCTCTCAGGCAGTGTAAAGTAGATCAGACAATCTGCCTTCACAACTGGCAAATTTCAGATTTGTCAGAGCATGATGCTAGTGTCAAATTGTTTTTGTCTTCCTTCCTTTCCAAAGATGGATCGTACTATTATCCCAGGTGATGGAACCAAGACAAAATAAACACAGACATCAGGACTGAAACAATGACAGACTATCCGAAAAGGCATTTAAGTCCCCTCAGTCGTCCAAAGAGTAAAAAGTTATAAAAACAAATACTTCTTTTTATTGCCCACATCCCCATGTCATTACTGTGGTACTTAAAAAAAACCACAAACCCTACGGATTTCTACCCACTGCATAGTAATTACTAAAATAACAAAGAATTGGAAAAAAGTATTTCCAAAGCCTGATGCTATTACTGAGCTGCCAGTGAAGAAATTCTCACTAACACCTCTTAAGTCTATCCTCCTGCACTCCCTAATCTGAACACAAAAGACTGGGTTTAAACACCCCCCCACCACCACCCTGGTATTAAAACCGCCTGCAGTTTTCAGCTTCGGGCCAGCAGTGACAATACTTTAAATCCTTGGCTACTGGCTTTATGAAGACACAGCCTACAGACAGTCCCCCAAAGTTCTTTGAAATGTTAAATACAAAGCAGGAGGAGGTCATAAAGGAAATATTCCTTATAAAAGGAATGGATATCATATGCAGGCTTTTCAAATACATTTGCTTTCAGCCACCATATTCTCAATCTTGCATTGTCTGAAGCTTTTGAAATAAAATTCAGGAATTAAACGAAGCACACAAATTAGTGTTGTAAACAGCTGCCAATATATGCACGTGTTACCTTTTAGCTCTCATAAATCTCTCCAATGTATATTGTATCCTACCTCTTATCTGGAAAGACTAATTTACCTAATAAATGGTCCTACAGCAATTATAAAAAGCCCAGCCACTTAGAAGTAACATATAGGTTTTATTGCATCATCTTCTGTAGCATCTGCCCTATTAATGCAATAGAAGCCAGTCTAGTTCCCTGCTGCATGGAAATCCAGCTATCTTTCTGCCAAGAGTCTTCTAGTGCACACAAAAGACACGAGGATTGAGAAACCTGTTTTATCCCCTCTTATCCCATAAACTAACAAGCCTTTTTTCCACTGCAGCTTTTCTCAACAAACACAGATAATTACGCAAGATGGGATTTTCAAAGTAGGTAAAAGAAAAAAAAAAAGCAATCAGTTTAGCATACCAGCTTTGCCAAGTACTGTCACCTTAAACTCTGAGAGAGTTGCTTGCAGGGTTGGGGAGCAGACGCAGTGGTGCCCTGCCACTGACATAGGGTCCAGCTGTAAGCAGTGAGCTTTGTGGTTCAAAACTGTTGGTAGGTGGTCACATTTTCCTGTCCGCTTCTATTCCCCTAGAGGTAAACAGGGTGGTAGGAGTTTTATTTCTGTCCTGCACCTCTCCTTTCTCATTTGGGTATCTTAAACTCAATGAAAAATGTGAGTTTTACATTCATTTTGAAAAACTTGTGTTTGGTTTGCTCTTGTCATAAAGTCTCACGAGCCCTGTCCATACTAGCTTCTGGCATGATGCTCTACCAGGCATCCATAAAAGCACCCCTGTCCAAATTTACAGATTGTGTAGGTGAGGAGGAACATAACTGGTTGCCATAGTGATGTCCACAGTCTGAGGAGCCTTTGGACTTCAGTGTCATGACAGTTACCAGGAGTTTAAAACCTCTTTAACTAGATGAAGTGGTTAATGGAAGCAAGCACTTCAGCCAGCAGCAAATGCATGCTTAAATCACTGGTGAAAAACCAGCCTGAAGAACCAGGTTGCTGCAGTTTGAAATTATTTAAGATGTTGACTGTTTGGTTATTTGCAAAGTAGTGTAGCCCAGCCCACAGAAACTGCCATTGCTGTGACTATATGCATGTTTGACAAGCTGCTGTCCTCTGCTTCTAGATATCAGTAAATTATTTGGGTACCTTCACAGGAGGAAAGGCCTGTTCATGGAAATATTCCAGCTACAGAAAAAGATTGTAAGGTTACAGCAAGCTCAGGAACATCACATGCTTTTGGCAAGGTGAGATGGAGGAAGGATGAAAGGCAAAAGAGGGTAAGCAGAAGAATTATTGTTCCTGAATGATTAAACAAGCACAGAAACTATGATTACAGATCACAGACATCTTTTATAACATGCCAAACTAGCTCACAGAGAAACATGACTCAATAATTCAGTCACACAGGCAGTATTGGCTCTCCATGGTCTGAAAGAAGATAGGGGTCTTCTGAAACAGAGGCTCTGCCCTGCCTCCCTGCTTTAGGCCACTGAAGAGGCACAAAGCCTTTGGAATATACTGGAGAACAGGCACTGGTGGACATAGCCCTGGCAGCCAAAAATGCTCCTCACTCTTCATGGCAGGAATCAACTCAAGATACATAGTGATCTCTGGCTGTCTGTTGGACTCCTTAACCCTGTAAAACAAGAAAGAGCAAGCTCCAGGCAGTCATAAACTCACCTAGGCTTCTGCAAAGTATACATCTAAAAAAAGCATCACTAAAGAAACCCTAGTAGGTAGGTAATTTATTGTTGGGGGAGATCAGGCCCATAGAATTTCCTAGGAGTGAGAAGCAATGATTCACAGATACAGTTCAGGCTTCCTTTGACTCACACTGCTTGTGATATCAACTACAGTCAGCCTGGTTTATCCAAGAGAAAAAAGAATATTTCAGTATGAAATGAAAGTACTAGTACTCTCTGTCCTCAACTAACGTAACCAACCACTCATTAATTGCAAAAGAATGTAGATGATTCAACAGTAATATCTTTTTTAAAACACATATTTCTGATAAGACTTCTTGTCAATTTTGAGACCTATACCACTAACATTATAAAAGTAATATTTTTTTTCTTAAGTGTATGCTATCAACAACTCACTTGAATATGTAGTTCTACTTCTTTTTTTTTCTACATAACCAGTTAGAAAAGTTTTCAACACATTTTATTTTTTCCCTATTTAAAGAAAAAAAAAAAAAACATCAAACCAAACAAGAACACTGATCTCTGAGCATGTGACTAAAATAACATGGATTCCAAAAAAAAAAAAAAAAAAACATCAAACCAAACAAGAACACTGATCTCTGAGCATGTGACTAAAATAACATGGATTCCTCTTTTAGCAAATTGAGGTGTTGAGCAGCCCATTTCAGAAGTGGCAAGGTCTTTGTTTAGAGGGTGTCTGAACATATTCCTGTTTATCTGTACCACTTCAGAAAACTGCATTCTCCCTGACTGCTACACCTTGAAAATCAGTGCAAAGCTTAGTGATTTCAGAACAAACAGATCAAGAGAAGACATGGCTAGAAACAAAAATTTCACCATATCCATCTTCTAATAACAATATTCCAACGCCCAGAACAATTACGTAAGAAATTCAAACCTTCTAACTCACATAATAATGTTTAAGAGACTTGAGCATACCAACTGTGAGTAAATTCAGTGGTCAAAAACAAGAACAAATTCAGAAAACATTCGGACCATCTTTGCCTTCTTTGAGAAAAAAAAATGTGACACTATGCACCTTTAATGGCAAGAAGTGCCCAATCCCTTTCCAAAACAGGATGCATAGTTTAGGTTATAGAGATATATGCAGCAATGTAAATACAAATTACAAGTACTACAAGCAGGAACATCTCCCAAGTGATGGAAGCAAGTTATCAGGTACTCAATGCTCCCATTAATTATGTTTACCCAAGTTTCAACCTATTCCTGCAAAAGGGAGGGTTTCACATTTACCAAAAAGGGGAATTACTCATTCTGGATGAAAATTAAATAACTCCAGAAACAAAATAGTTATTCTGACAAACTGGATAAAATCATGTTCATAATTCGTATGTGAGTTCACATTTTGCTTGGCATTTTTGGAAGTCAGTTTTTTCTTGGAAATCATGATTTTCACAGTCAGAAACCAAACATAAGCACCCATCATTCCCAAGGATGACTGCAACTGAATTATCCGAAGATGCCAAGATGAAGCTCCTGTGATACATTTCTGTATCCAAAAAGCAGGCAACAAAAACAAAGTCGAAGAGAGAAGCAGATGGCCAATGAGTTATCACTCTTGGTCTGATGACTTATGTGGGCTCAACTTGTTTATTTACTCACATATTTGCAAAAAAAGTAACTTATGTTAGCAGCAACTATATTATGTATTATGTCTATATTATATACACAGTACATACCACTACCTACACACAACTTTAAGGGATCAAGTATATACCCTTTAATTATGGGTTCTCCTGCAATGACAAAGGTCAGAGTTGACCCTTCCCAGAGCCAGAGAGTTAAATGACTGGTATGTTTAACACCACAGCTCAAAGAAAGGGTTAAAAGGAGATCAGCATTACAGTTGCTCTGCTCACTGGCTTGGAGACAGGACAGAAGTGCTCAGGTCCTCCAGGGCAGGGAAGTGAGTCTGTAATTACTGGCTATACCCTTTACACTATCCAGGAACCTCTGTCTGTTCACTACTCCCTGTTAATGCAACCCCCACGCTAACTCTGCAAGATGTACGACAAAAGCAGTCATATGGTCCTGAAACAACAGGCACCATTGTAAGTGAGCTCTGTCACATGAACCATCCTTAAAAATACAGGTTCTTCTTAGATCATCTCACCCCTTGTTTTGGACTGATCTCATTATCTTCTCTTTAATTGTTCTTATTATCATCTGGGCATATTAAAAATAATGCAGCCTTTCTAAGGACATAAAATCCAATTATGTAAAAATACAATGTTGTGAAAAGAATTAAAATATTTTAGCCAACGAATTAGCTGCTGAAAATCAGGAAAGGTCAGTGTGTGACCATTTAACCCCCCTGAAAATCACCAGGAAGTATTTTCTAGCTGCACTTACAGTAATGCTACTGCCCTCAGCTATGGTTAACCACCAGTCTTACAATTGTAAAGGCTACTGGTAACCACCTCCTACTGCACATTTTCCAAGCAAAGAACTTTTGCATTATTTTCCCACCAGCAAAAGGTTCTTGTACTGCAACTAAAGTGAGTAAAGGATTAAAAGTAGTCAGTGTAACTTTACATACTTGCAAGAGTCCTGGAAGTAGAGCAAGACGTTTCTCAGGAGATTCTTTGAATTGCCAGGATGTAAATGTGATGCAAGATGTCTTTACAGGTACAGGATGTGTTTATAGGTGCCCTCACAGATCAGTATGTGCTGAAAAGATTGGCACAGGATAGTATGAGAGTTTGAAATGGTTTATGGCTTAAACATTGTTAAGATCACTGAAAGACCTCTGTCCACTGTAGCTAACTGTACAAAGAAGCAACTGCTCATGGAAGCCCACCCCTTCCTGAATATGCCTACTAATTTGGACTGTGATGGGAACTTGAGATAAGATAAAGGTGGTACTATTATCCCAGGAGAAGAATGTATCCACAAGTCTGAGTGACTGGAACGTTAAGGGCTCAGACAATCAGGGTGCAAGCTGACAATGTGCAAAGTAACCGCCCAGGTGCTGAGGCTGTGCACACCCACCACCTCGGGCTACAAGCTGGGTGTTGAATAAGATAAGGAGAAAGGCAAATCCTTCAAGGTGAGGTAGTATTTCTTTGTCCTTACACAAATGACTCAGTTGTGATAACTCCCCTCCGGGAAGCACCCAGACAACTCACACATAGCCTCAAAATACTCATCTTTGCTGATGGGCCATAATGGACTCAACTGTGCTGACATAACAGGCACAACATTTTGTTAGGGATGAAATGTCCCATGATCCACTATTACATCCTCCATTGTAAAACTCCCCAGCCCAGGGGAGGTACTGGGGGTGTTCACACATAGCCTAAGACTAAAAAAAGCCAGACAGACTTCTCTCAACTCACAGGACTTCTCTTACCACCGCAGACTTAACTCAACACATGGGCTTCTTTCCTCATCACCCTGGGCTTCCTTCAATGGAGCCAGACCGCAACCATCACTTTGATGAGAGTAGAACTCTCACCATTGAGAAGTTTAGAAAAAGAGGGCCAACGGGACACCACCAGAATTCAAGGAACGGTGATTTTTTTTACTTAATCTGTCTCTCTGCCACTCTCTTTCTCTCCCCACACCCCCTTTTTTCTGTTTCCTATTTCCTTCTATCTCTCTACCTCACATTTACTGTTAAATAACAATCCGTTCTATTGACTTTGGCATATAATCTTGTTTGCACCTTACTTCAGGCAGAGGCATCTCTCTAATAATTTTAAAGAACCTGATCATAACAGATGGTTGCACTGATCAGTTTGTTAAGGATCCTCTTCACATTTCCACAGCCATAGGTATATTACCACAGAGATGGACAGGGAGTGTCTCTGAATAAACTACTGAACTCCAAACAACTTCTCCTGCAACAAGTACCCCTGCAGTCTAAGACTTGAGTAGTAATGTGGGAACAGCAGATCCTACAGTCCAGAGACTGAAGCCTGAAAGAGGGAAGCGGGTACAGTGTAGGAAAGCTGGGCTCCAAGCAGGATGCTCCCATCTGACCCACCAACATGTGGTGCAAGACAGCCTGGTGCTGTATCTGGTGCAGCATCTGAGCCTTTGTGACAGTGTAGAGAAGTCTACTCCCATCTTTCCACCCACTCCGTGGTGTAGGAAGTGTTACACAGACAGATTCATGAGCACCATCTGCTTAACTGTGGCATTTGACTCCCTTTCTCCAGCATGTACAGCATGTAACAGTCTGAGATGGTCTAAGTGCACTAATACAATCCTACATTTTACATTTCTGTACATCGTGAAAAAAAACTGAAGTGAAAACATACTTCTCATCTCCCAGAACACTGCTCTTAGTTTTCTAACTGAATTTGCTTGCACTGTTTCTTAAAAAAAATAAAAAAAGAAACTCTGGGAGCATGAAACCCTTATTTCAATAAAAATTAACAGACATAAATTCATGCAATACTTACATCTGTAAAGTGTAAAATCTACAGAAAAAACAACTTTTTTTTTTTCCCAGTGGTATCTTTATTCATTCTACTACAAAAAAGAACACTAAGTTTCATACATTAATGCAAATACAATAAAACTTCAATCTGGATCAGGGAAAAAAAATTCTTTTTAAATATGTGAAATTACTAACCATCTTTTTACTATTCATATCTGCATTTTAAAATTAAAAGGAAAAAAAATAATTTCCAAGTACTTGGGTTGTCATGTCAGTGTGGTTTATTACACATACAACCATGTGGTCTATTAATTATAGAATAGATACATATTACTTATAGCATTTCTGTAGCTTGGAATGAATGCAAGTAACTGAAATAGCCTTCCTGTGCTCTGGGAGATATGACAGCTAGTCAGACAGAGGCACACAACATAGCACTCTCTGTTTTTAAAAGCTGTTCAGTGATTTACATCATCTTTCACAGTGAAAAGGATGATGTTTTTAAATTTATTTTTCACAGAAGTCCAAAGTCCCACAACTACAAATGCGGCCACTTGGCTCTCACCGGGCTTCAGTATCCCAAGTGAAAAACAAGGAGAAAATCAGTTCCCAGCAGGCTCCAACTGAGAGTCCTAAAGGGGAACACCCCAGTGTGCTGCTCGGTCTCCAGAGCATCCCACGGAACTCATCCAGCACCATGCAGGGAACAGAGTTAGAAACAGTCCTCACATCTTCTAGTGCCAAGTCTGCATCTTAACAAGAGATCAGAAAGCTGTTCCTCATGCATATATTATCTGTGGGCTATCTGTCAGCTTTCCCTAAACTGATAAGCATAGATAGAAGGACAAGGTAGCTTTTGAAACACACAGATATAAATGATCCCAATCTTTCATTTATCTTTAATGTTAAACTATCTGTACAATGCCCCTTGAAAACAAATTAATTAAAAGCATTTAATTTTTTTGCCCAACTTTATGATAAAACTTTCATTTCACACAGGGAAGAATGGCATAGGAAAAAAAGGAACGTACTTTCAAAGCAGCAGTGATTTAAGGCAGGAGGAAGAATGAAGACTGCTCACAGGTCTTATTACCATACAAAAACCCCTCACCTCAGAGGGGGTTTTGGGTCAGAGGAAGCCCCACCAGCCCCAGGCTCAAGGTGTAATCAGCTTACATCTGAAAACTGGTTCTGCCCCACCTCAGCCCCATTCCCAGTGAGCATGCCTGTGTGCCTCTAGATCATCCCACCACGAGCACTTTCTGCTCAGGGCTAGAAAGAAGGGGAAAGCAGAAGGATTTGAGATTCTGATGCTTATCTGAAATTGTATACTCAAATAAACAAAAGGGCCAACTCCAAGTAAAAGGGTTTTTTCTGATTCTCATAAGACCCAGGAGTTGCCAAACTAGGAAAAATACAAAACTGTTAAATGAAACACAAAATGATGACAAAGTTTGACATTGAGTATTTGCATGTGGACAGGACTGGCTTGTTTGGGATGATTAAAGCAACGCAGATCAAACACTGAGCATGTACTTCTGAGCACCCTCCCAAGCCCAGGCAAGCCAGCCAGCCACAGAAAAACCCAGCCAAGGGAAAAGTTGTTCCTCCAGAGAATGGCAAAAATATGGCACACACTACCCATCAGAAGCTAGTGCCTGCTTGCTCCAGGCATCCAGAGCATTTTGGTAGCCCCTGGCATTTCCACACCCTGCTCTGTGCCCAGCACATCCTGGCAGACACGGGAAGATGAGCCCTGCTTGGGCAGGGGAACATCCCACCAACAGGCTGGTTCACCTCATATTCTTGTGCAAACCCCTGCATGAGCCACAGCTGCGATAAGATAGGCTTCTCTTCACTCAGTAAAACCCACTGGTGCAGGGTTAGGAAGATTACACTGCGACCAAGAAAAAGACTCCCTTCAAAGATGTCAAGCCATGCCTTTGATACTGGTGATACTCAGCTAGACAGAGATGCAGTGAGTGCAGGACATGCAGCTGTAATTCCCTGCCAGGACTGGCTGCCTTTCAGCTAGAAGATAAGACTGGACTTACTACTTTGGCCACATGACTCCTGCAATGAATGCACATTCATTTAGTCCAGAATTTTATTTTTTGGTCATTTGAATAGCAGATAGTATTTGTAACCAGCTCAAATATTGTGACTCTCAGGATGAGACATTAAAGAAAGCAACTATTCACCCTACTAATCTAACAAACTGATATCTATTAGCAGAACCAACAGACTATGGAGATCAGGGATGAAATATTAATAGTGCAACTATTCAGTTCAGACCATTTTAGCAAGCTATTAAAAAAAAATACAAGAACATAGTATTTGAAAACATTTTGAGAAACACATTCTTAAGTGAGACCTGAAAGCCATCTGAATAAATACAGCAGAAATCTTCCACAGGCATGGGCTTATAACTATGATTTATAGTCTGATAGCCAAGCAATGAATGTAGTCTGTCATACACCTGAAACTACTTCACATTTGTGATTCATTTGCACAAGAACTGCTTTCAACAGCTTTTTTTTTTTTAATTTTGAATTAGAAGACCATTAAAATGGAAGAAAGGCCCTAGCAATCCCAAATACAGATCTAGTCCAATATTTAACCTCCTAAAGAGGCCAGCAGTGTGCAGCAGGGAAGAATAAGGTGGTGCTCATATCTCCTCCTAATAATCTCTGTGTCTCCCTGCATTTTCAGCTCCAAGGGTATGCCGTGCCTCCTCTGATTCTTCTATCGAGTCTTTGTGAGACCTCTCTGCCAGAGCGTTGCCCAGGCTCTCCCATCAGCCTATGTAAACTTTTTGCACCCACAGCATCATCTGGATAGAAGTCCTGCAGGCTACTCCTTTTGGCATGAAGAATCACCTCCTTTTCCTTTTGAATCCATCTCCCTTCAGTTTTATTTCTGCCCAAATAATTTTACTGAAGAAACAGTTACATAATTTTAACTGAAGAACAACTCCTCATCTCTTACCATCAAGAATGTTTTCATCCCTGACATTTTGTATTTAAATGCAATCAACTCTTGCCTTATTTTAATTTATTTTTTAACCAGGCAAGTTGAATGTACTCAAGAGATGGTAGAGATATAAATTACATTTTAGTGTAGGGTTATGGAACTTGTAATGAACCATCACGCGCATTTTTTATATCAGACATCTTCCAGAAAAGTTGTTTTAGATTATTTTGATACTGAGAAAAGTGGTTATGTCATTGTACAAAGTATCCTTGCTATAGAAATCATCAAAATACTTCAGTCTCCAGTCTTTCAGTGGCTTCTTCAGGTTGGCAAATTCTTCAAACTCTAATCCTGGTTTTCTAGTAGTTCACCTACATCGTAGTGGCAGGATGAGAGATCTCTCTGGGTTTTCCCCAGTTTCACCATGATTATGCCTGCGAACTTATGAGGAATCATAGTGACAGCGATGACTCCAGATTGACTCAGAAAATGAATATAACATTTGATTTTTTTTTCTAAACATAAAACTGCTGACAGACTGCCCTTGGATGGGCCATCTCTCTAGATTCCATGAAGACACAATGGAAGGAACGCGACAAAGGTGCACAAGAAAAGTGGTATTCATTAACTGAGACACACAAGAAGTACTCTTAAAGCAGCAATCTGGTTAATGAAGAAAAAAAAAAAAGCAGAATTTTCCTGTACTTTAAAAGCTAAGCACCACTTAGTGCCCTCTACTGCACACAGAGGTAATAGGCAAAGCACCACTGAACAATGACATCATCTGATACTAAACAACACAGTGTGTTGTATGTATGACAAATATTTATTTTCTTAATTACACTTGTTTTCTAAAAATACTAATAAATTATGCAAATATCTTCAGTACCAGCTTAGAGCAGATGTTTTTTACGCTCTCTCTTCCCATCTAGTATCCTGTGTTCTGCCTGCAAGCAAGCTGTCACCTCACCTCCCACATCTACATAGTGGGAAATTCATGCTGAGCGAGTTGAGATGCTGGGTGGCTGGGGGGGGAGCATACAGCACCCTCAGCACGAGATTCAATCATGAGATGCTCATGATGGCTGAACAGCTCAGTGAGACCTGCTCTACTCCAGGGAGCAGGAACTGCCCACCTCTCCCTACTTTTAGCTAAAAGAAACAAAACCAAGACAAACAAACATGAAGGAAGGTCAAACCCCTGATGTAATTTTCAACTTCCAAATAAATGTGCATTAACGGTCTATAAAAGGTCGTTCACATACAACATGAAAGAAGTTAATGCAGACTGGAGGAACCACGACCCTGAAGAGGATTAATTGATTGTCAGACGGAACCAAGGAGGTCTCCTAATGTGGAATTCAAATATTTAATCTGATTGTGAAATCTTATCTCCTGCCTCTAAGAAGATTAACCAAAATTCTTTTGCAGCAGACTGTTAATTCTGATCCATTTCATGAACTCAGAATATTTTCCAGAAGCAAAGTTTGTGCATTTTAACTAGTTTATAAGCATTCTGTTTAAAATCAATGTGAACAAAGTTGATCAAGATTAAAACCTGTTCAAGGAAGTTAAGTCATAAAAAAATGTCATGTGCATGCATTCACATTGCATGGAACAGGCATGTCACATGCCTGCACAGACACAAAAACATAAGGCATCTTTTTTTATGTGAACCATGAAACATTAAATGTCTCTACACTGTACTTGAACCAAAAGTGGCATGAAGATGTCATGGTAGTAAAGTTCTTTCTAAAAAAAAAGTTCTTCCAAATTGATAACCCCTGTTCTAGTCTGGAATGAAGGGAGATATTCCAGAGAAGAAGGAAGAACACATTCATACGTCCTTTTTTCTGTCTTACACAGACTGAGTACAGATAGCTAATATCCTTGCTGTGCTGGTTCTGCCCTAGGAATCTACATAACTGGCCAAGTTTCAGGTTTCTCCTTCATTTTTCCTTTAAATAAAGTGACAAGGAAAGGGAAGTACAGCCAGCTGGCTTGCTTTGTCCAGCTTCCTTCCCCCTGGAGGAAAGTGAGGGAGCCGTCCTTCCCATTTCTTTCATTTCTGCCCATAAGCTAAGCTGGCAATGTGCCAGATGCCCCAGACTTATGTTTTCTGTATGTTTTTTCCTAGAAATCTGGGGGGCTCTAGTAGGGTCTATCTGAAACAAGAGAAGCATGGTAGGCACTACTGCGGAGAAAGGGAAAGATCTCTGCCATCTCTCTCTCCTACAAGTCCCCCAGACAATTCAAAATGAAATGAGATGCTTGGACTCTGCTCCATGGTCACGAGCCACTCCATCTGGCTCATCCTGCAGCCCTACTAAATGCAGGCATCTCTGCTGGGTGATGGGAGTAGAGCAACAGTGATGCCAAATATCTATTTAAATCAGGGCTGAGAAGCATCACACATCAGGCAACCCTCAAGCACTTGGCAGGTCTGCTTTAGATCTATGTTGGCTGCTCTAACTCAGCCTGTTCCTGTTTAAAACAAGCTAACCTGCATTTCATTGCTAAGTAAGGCTTTACCGGGGAGTGATCAGTGTGATAAAATCAACCCAGCAGAATATGGAGAACACTCCTGCTTTTTTCTCAATAATCAATTCATAATGAAGCTACCAGGAACCAGCTCAACATTATCACTGCACTCTTAGTCCCAGGGCTCTTACCTGAGTTGCCAAATAATTCAAATAACCTTATATTTGTCATGAGCAAAGAATATGCATGCAGTTGCAGCACCTCACATAACTCAGCTTGAGCCTTTAATCTAGACAAGACCTTGATCCAAGGGCAACTCAAAACAGTCCTCAAGTACAGCGCTGCATGGGCTTCTGCTTGCTACCTGAGAAGGTAACGTAATGCACCACTTGTACACACGAATGCCTGCATCTTTCCTGTAGTCAAGGAAACATTTTAATTATTATATCTTCATTCTTAAAAAGTCCAAAGGACATTGCTCTTTTAAAGACCCTTGTTAATTCTTTATATTATGTGAAGCAGAAATACCTCCCTTTCACACAGAACAGTACAGGACCACAAAGACATGGGCCCATTGCCTCCTGAGCCCAGAGGAACCCCACACACCAGAACCATCCGCTTCAGCAGGACCTAATGAGTAGTTCACAACCATTAGTTTTGCACGTAATAACCGCAGTCATAAAGCGAGTCTCCCCTACAGCAAAAAGAAAGCATTTAATAAGGATCTTTGCATAATTTCAGGTAAAGCATGTTAGTTTCCAGTTCTCCCTGTATCTTACGAAAATATCCAGTTGGTGAGAAGATGTATGAACCCCTTAGGTACTGCAGTAATGCCACAAGGGCATTGCCATAGGACACCCTTCTTAGTACAACAGCCCAAATTCAAGTGGCCCTCACTGTATTTTCCCTTATATACCTATTGTGTTGCTAGTATGAAGCAGAAGTCCTGAGGAAAAACATAGTATATGGTTATATATTATCTCATGCTCTCAGCTGTAAAATGGTAACAGTAACACATCCTTCCCAAAAGGGCTTCTGTGACCACAGAGTCAGAAAACTGTCATATATGTTCTGCTACAGAGACAGCAAGGTTCATACATACACCACAAAAGAGGTTTTGTCCATCATAACCCACAGGCAGGAGAGCATCAAAACTTTACATTGTACCAGAAATTATATATCTGCTATTTCTTAAGTTGAAAGCAGTTGCCTTCGGAGCTTTTAACTTCAGGTTTTAGCACATAAATTCCCAAAGTATCTTAGGGAAAACAGAAAGACTGCTAATTACATGCATATGCACACCCCACAGTATATGCACACAACCCTAAATATCTGCTTTCTTACATCATGGAAAGCCATTATCCCAAAACATACTGCCCCGATGGGCCTCATGTTGCTTCTACCACTGTTCCCACCAAGAGTACTTTATGCCAAGTTTACAGACTTTAAAAGTTATTCTTTCTTCTTTTCCCCATCTTAAGCCAAAACTCTAATTTTCTGTGCAATATACTCAGAACACCAGTTGGCACCAGCAACTACTACATGACACTCATCAAAAACTTAAACTATACAAAATCAAAATCTTCAGATTAGACAGGTTACATTGGACATTGCCCATGGAACTTGATCCTCAACTTCAGCACATGGGTTCTCATCTTGAGCAACTCTCCCTGTCATGAGATGATAGGGAAAGGTTGTGGTTACTCTGCAAGAAAGTAGGAACAAGGTATCGCTGCATCCCCAGCACTGAAGGCAGGGCCTGGAGGGTGCTTCTGGGCAGCTCCCAGCTGGAAAAGACTCCTTTATCACCTGGTGCCCTTCAGCAAGGTACTCGGGGTATACGCTGGGTGCTGGGAAGCTCTCCTTCATCTCTCAATTTCTTAGGCAATGCCAGAGCCTTTCTATTTGCTGCTACTTTAAAGGCTGTGTGGTCAGACAGAGTACCTATTTTCTGGCACAACTAAAATTTCTCATGGAATGTAGGCCATGGCAAGAAAATTTTCATTTTCTAGCTCTCTCTTGATAAAAGCAGAACTTCTCAAGTCAAAGAAAAGACGCTCCCTTAAGCCAAAGGCAAGTTATATGCTACTGCAAACAAACCCAGTTTCAGAGTTCCTCTCTCCCACCTCCTGCTTCCCCTAAAAAAAGGAAAAACCCCAAATGTTCATAATGCAGTGCATTTGGTGGCCTAAATATGGGTGTTACCAGATTCCCCACTGACATAAAGAGGTCAGAATTTGAGAAGCTGAGAAAATGACTTAAGCTTTCACAAGAAAACTTGACCCAGAACAATTAACCTGAGAACAGCACCAGAACAATGTCCCAGAAAGCTCACTTCCAAGACAAGTTTGTGCTGGGAAAAGTTTAGTACTTCAGGACTACTGACAGTAAGTTCTCACATTTACACCTGACACAATGAATTCATTTGGACACGCAAGACTCTCAGAACCCATGTGAGAAAACAACTTTTTTGTTATATTGTTTCCTAACCTCCTTATAAAAATCCTAGGAGTAACATGCTACTATATCCAGTACTTTTCCAATATAAAGGAAAACTTTGTTATGCAGCTGCAAAACCATTAAGCTCCTTTGAGAAACAGCTTCTTGCCCTGATACCTAATTACCACAGATCACTCCTGATCATCTTTACAAGTTTTGATACACTTAAAAATACTTTCTTCAACTATAATCAATGTTTTTAACACATTTTCCCTCAAATGTAAGAAATAAAACACCATACCATGTTCTATCCTTAAATAAAATTATCTACACAGATAGTTTTGATCTGTGAGTGCTTGTTCTCCCTCCCAGTTCTCTCTGTTAACCACCCCCCACAATACACACTTAAGATTATTTGATTGGGTTTTTTTATTGGCCTTCTGCTGTGCAGATAAAGACATGAAAAAAATTACAAACCAAAGAAAGAGAGGCAGATAAAAGCGTTTTCACTAACCTTCTGCCAGGGTGGGGAAGCTGAATTGGCCTGTAAAGGCCGAGCCAAAGGGGACTAAACCAGGCAGTAATTTTGCTCCTGTTGGCCGGTGAGCAAGTGAGCAAGCAGGGAGAGCTGGCAGCTGGGAGAGGAGGAGGAGCACACCAGGGCAGATGAGTAGTTCGCTACTAAATTAGAGAATAATCAGCTTGGAATTGCAAATAACTGTATGCAGTCTGGTAAGTGGAGAGGAAGAGAGACTTTCAGCCAAACTGCCCTGAACTGTCAAACATCTGCATTTTTTACTTTGTAGGGTCTCTGTCCCACCTCCTCTACCAGTCTTCCCTGTGTGCCAGCAAAAGACTTCTCCCCAGCACCTGCAGACCATGGATTTTCACTGGGAACATCAGCTTGGTTAGCAGAAAAGTGCAGGGAGCTGGCATGTGTGCGCACACCTGGAAAGGAGCACTGGATAGCCGCAATTGCTTCTGGGCATTGCTCATTCCTGCAAACCTTCCACTGCAGGAATTGCTCTCTGCACCAGTTTCAAGTCTTTTTATGGTCAAGGTAGCTGCAATGTTGCCAAAATGCTGAGACTGCTGAAGCTGCTTTGATGGCCTAAGAAGGTCTCCAAAAGCCTGAAGCAAGGGACATGTGATTAGTCTCCACAATAAAATTTCCAAATACTCTGTTGAGGAAAAGTCAATAAATAAAAAACAAACCACAATCTCTGACCTACACTTTTGCTACCCAATTTTCTGTTAGAACATACCTCTGTTGACTGTAAAAACCTAAAACTTGTAATTATGAAGCTGAACACTTTTTCATTATGGATGGATGGTTATGGGTAAAGTAACTTTTAAAAGGAAAATGACTAGAGACCTTTCACACCCAGAATCTCAGATGTCATTTGAAAAGGAAGAGGATTCAGATCCAAACCCAACAGATTCAAACTTGATTAAGATTGTGCTGAAGCCAAAACAGCAAAGACCCTAATTTTCCAGTCAACAGGAGAAGAGATCGGAGGTTTGCCAGTGGGGTCAACAAACTCCTCACAGTACTCAAAACATTTCCGGTTTAATGTAATCAAAATCTTTTGAGAATAATCAGATATTATTTACAGATCATTATGTATATGAATTTTTTTTTATTATATTTTATTTATAGGTAATATTTTTTGGCAAAACCTTGCAGGATGTGCTCACAAAATTTCAATGTCATTGAAGCAAATTAATCAGGGTTTAACCTCCAGGCCACATGAAAATACTACCTCCTCACACCACCTCTGAGTAAAATAGCCTCAAAGCACCCCATCCTATTTTGATGTGTCTTCCTGTTCACATTTCCACTCACAGAGGAAATACTTAATCTGTCTTTTTAAGCAGACTGTTTCTGCTTTGTTTTCTGTAATCATCAGTTACCTCAAAATGTATGACAAGGGAACAGGTCATAGCACCACCATGCTTCACTGCCTTCTCCAGCAGCATCCTCTGCCCTGCGTTGTACATGAATCCTTGCTTAGTGGTTAGCATTAAGCTTTCATGTTAGTGACTAACCTATAGTTCTGAGAGCCTTTGGTGTCTTGCCAAGGTTTAGCAAATAATTACTCCTCTATAGTTTCTGCTTTAGTTGATCCTAAGACTTGAGTTCTTTTCTCCTATTAGCAGAAACGCAAATACATATTGAAGTAAAACACATCTTTTCCATTACAATTTCTAGTTGTACAATCTTCTACCAGTTGGTTCCACTTACTTCTGTTTTTTGGGCTCTTTGTAGCTGACATTTCTCTTTAGACATCTACAGTTCTATAGCACAGGAACACCAAATATATTTCTCTACCCCCGTCAGACCACTTTTTGATGACAGAAATGTTACTAACAGTCTGCAGCACATCTATTCTGTAAATATTAAGGGAGACTTTGCTTTCCAATCCAGTCAAGCCAACATATTTAAATGAGTAAAGGGAGAAAAAGAAAAAAAAAGGAATACTTCTATAACTTAATTACACTTATAAATAGCATGCTTTCCATGTGTGTCAGATATCAAATAGCTTAATGACAACTGATAACTGGCTGAATTCTGCAATCTGCCATGAGCTGCTATTTTCAAGAGAACATGAGCTATTCCTAATACTGCAGTACAACTCCACTTAGTTGTGTAGGAAGCTTACATTTTTCAACCAGATGGCAGGTATATACTATTTTAACCAAGATCCTGTTTTAAGAACAGCGGTTGATATAATGACAGTGCTTGACAAGCCAAGAGGCATACAAAAGGAGATAACTACAAAATACCATTTAGTATTGGCCTTTAAAAAAATAGCATACTTATGAACAGCAACAGATGGGTCAGGCAATCAGGCTGCATGACCTCATTTACTGGGAAAAACAAGGTGTTTTGTTTGGTTTTTGAAATTAAATTTCAGCTTTTATTTCCAAAATATACTTGTAAAACTTGGACGTGATTTTTCTCATGTGTGTATCAAGCCAAAAAGCCTGCGCTCCCTGACTCAAGCAGGAACAAGAGCTGTTTGGCTGCATTATAGTGTGATTAATCCACACAACTGCTTTAACACCCAACAGAGGGGAAAAGCCACCTCTAGAATACAGAGTTCGATATGATACAAATAACTTGTTAAATATCTCTGTCATTAGAGCACTGACTACTAATTAGCAAATAAATTATTTACACTGGCATTTCTATTGCAGCAGAAGACATTATCCTGTTCTTTTTCGCTGGCATATCCTAAATAGCAACAGCAAATAGTAGCTCTGAAATCCACTTTACATCTCGCAGAAGCAAAGTAACTCCACATTTTTTTAGAATTGCCTTAGCCTGAACACATTTTTTCTTTTCCCATCCCAGTAACAAACATCAGTCCCTTTTGGGACCTGACCCACTGCAGTCTCGTATTGCTGCTCCTAACACAGGTTTCCCCCTCTGTACTTACATTATGTGTGGGATCCTCTCTTCAAACGTAAATGGAGAATCAAGAGGAGAAGTAGAGTCTGGGTGACTGAGCAGAACACTGAAACACCCCAGGTGATCCCTGTGGCTTCTCCTCTCTTCCGTGTCAGAGACTTTCCTTGTATTCAAAACTCATTTGAGTGGGGAAGATCCGATGTTCTACCAGTCAAACACACTAAATCTCTGGATCCTCTAAAGCCCTAACAAAGCATTTAGCAGATGTCTGTATATTTACTGTTCTCTTTTTCTGGATGCATGCCTATGCAAGAAGGAAGCAAACTCTCTTTATATTTCACACCCATTCACACTACATTTTTTTCAGGGTGTTGCTAAAAGAAAAAAAAAATTCCCAAGCTAGCTCAGCTCCCAAATGGCCAACCACACAACCATTTATTTTCCTCTGGTTATACTGACTGAGTTATTTTCCCACACGTTCCTGATGTGGTGAATGACTTGTCTAAGCAAGCAAGATAATGCTTTAGGCAGCAGATTAGAAAACACAAATGCACAGGCAGTCCAATAGGCACCTCCTGGGCTGCGTCCTGCCGGCAAGGCTTGGCTTTCTATCCCCAGCTGAAGCTGTGGGAGGTGCTCATCTCTCTGAAGGCTTATACTGTGGATCTCAGGCCCTGAATGAGGTGCTACAATGTCCCTCTGTCTCAGCCCTGTGATCTGATGCACATAGTGAGAATTAATTCTGCCAATAGCAGGCACCAAGGCTCAGCCCTGCTATTAACTGTGGTGACAGCTACCAGGTTGCCAATCCAGGGCAGGCTATTTCAGCCAGGACAGATGTACAGCTTACTGGGGAGAAATGAGGACAGACTAGGAGCACCATAGTTTCCACTCCATCACTTCCATGCAGCTGTGGGAAAAAAGGTCAAGAAAAACCAAGGATAGGAGGGGTTGAACTGGTTCTTGCCCCCTGGATTGGCAGGATGGCTTTGCTTGCCCCACACCTACCCCCAAAAGAGAACAAAGCAGGTCCTCATCCCTTGCACCCACCTCTTCATGGCAGGGAGCACCATGTAGAAGTGTCCCAGGCTTGTGGGGTCATTGCTTACCCTGCTTCCTAAACAAAAAGTCTCAGGAACATTTTCTACAGAGAGAATGGTGGCACATATTTACCTCTGACGTCTCTAAGTGCCACATGGTAACAAACATCAAATTATCAAGAGTTTCCTGGAAGAGGTCTTCACATCCCTGGAAACTTTCCAGTCTGACCTGACTGGATCAAGCCCTGAACAATCTGGTCAGATCTCACAGCTGGCACTGCCCTGAGCAGGAGGTTGAACCAGAGACCTCCTCGAGTCCCTTCCTACCTGACTTCTCCTACAATCCTCTTCTGTTTGACCTTGTCACTCAAACCAACACGCTGCTGCCCATTTACTATCCAGGTCAGCAAGCCCTCACAAACCCAGCACCCTTCAAAGAATTTCGAGGCCAGTGAACTACAAAAGCACAACGAGGACCCTCCTCCAGCCAAGAAGATCTCCAGACCGGGGTTCTGCTAATGGCTAATGGCCCTCACTGAGGAGCTCCTAACACATTCAAGAGTTGGGAGTCAAGAAGTGCAGAGATAAATAATGACTCAGGTAAAAAGGATTTTCTAGATTTTTCTGTAAGCTTTTACTTCTACTACTTTCTCTGTAAGCTTCTACTGCTCAGTTTACTTTTTGGTTGGTTGGTTGGTTTGGTTTTTTTTGGTTTTGCATTGAAAGAAAATCTGTATGGAACTAGCAAGAAGAAAGACATAACATTTTTAGTATTTAGAATAACTGAAAATTTATGTCACATTAAAATCTTAACTGGAATTGGGAGTGAACTTTACAAGTGGCAACAATGAAACAGTGCTGAGTAGGAGCTCCCTGACACCTCTTTTCACAGGCTCTTCACTTGAAATTGCAATTACAGTGATCATTACAGTGTCTTCATTACAGGTATGAAGACAATTGTGACATTAAAAAAAAAGTTGTAATAAGAGAAAACACTGTTTTCAGTTTGCAGGGAGATCCTGAATCGCAGGTATGCCTGAGCCATGGAGTACACCCCGGTTGGCTGGCTGGGTCTGTCAGCTGCACCACAAGGTCCTCCCCAGCTTACTGGCTTGGACAGTTCTCAAGAGCACGGCCAAGACGCCCAGGGCCACAACCCACTGCTCAGTGGTGCAGAGGGGCAAAGCATCTTCTCCTGGGCAGGAGCATGGTTAGGGGTGATGGCGAGGCAGGAGCAAAACCTGTTCCTGACACGAAGACATCCCAAGAGTTGCAGCATCTCACAATGCCAAGTCAGTCTGGCTCCCTTGCATCTGACTCATGCCCACGTACCAACACAGCTGGCACATGGCTGTGCAGGGAGGGAAGCCACGTTTCTCCTCTGAGGGAAAGCCTGATTCATGCTAAAAGGTATACCAGTCTGGATCTCAGGAGGGGTATCCATTCATTCTCCCTGACACCAGGGTTATTTAGCTCACTCCCTGGGCACAACCTCAGCAGCTTGGGCATATCACACCTAAGCAGCAGTGGTCCCAGGAGGGGCAGAAGGGTTTATGGACTGAGTCATGTACTTCAGATATTCAGAGTGCCCAGATTCCACTTAAAGTTTCACAGCAAGAGAGGAAAGGGAAAAAAAGAAGACAAAAAAATAAATTAAAAAAAATAAAATAGATGTGTCCGCAGAAACATGAAATACAGAAGTAGCTCTGTTATCATTCTCCAGCTGGTATAAAGACAGTACTTTTCCACACCACAGTCACATTTCCAGTTTCTTCGCAGACATACCTGGAGGGACCAAATAATTTGCATCTATCTTTTTCACATATTATTTGCACATTCCACATATTATTTGCATTTATCGTGAAAGGGTGAAGAATAATAGTGCTTAGTGCAAGAAATAAATACCTTTAAAAAACAAATCAGTCAGCACTGCCAGTCAGACAGATGCAAAAGTTGACAAAATACAGCCTTTCATTATTATTTCATTCCAGCCAATGCACAAAATACATGAAACATAAAAGAGTGCCTCGCATAGATTTTTTCCATCTGAATGGAGCTTTGACAGACAAGAACACTGCATTTTTCACATAATAAAATGTGATTTTCCATCAATTTTACCAGTAATGAAAATGTAGCATACAGCACAATCACTTGAAAGTCAAGAAGTTGAAGCCAAGGGTGAGGTTGAAAGCTGCAAAACTGGGAGCCTCAAGGGAAAAGAAGTGGTGGATAGACGAGAACTGGTCCTCTGCCATTCATTTACTTTTCTACTAGTGCCCCCCACCCCCACCTCCTCCCGCCAAAAGGGCTCCCCCTCCTCCTGTTCCTGGTGTTCAGTGGGAGGGGCAGCCAGAGCAAAACCATCCATCTGGTTCCCATCACGGGAAGGACCGTCTAGGTTAGCTCCTGCCAAAGCCTGTCATTAGCAATCAGCATAAGAGAGACCACGAGAAAACACAGCACAGCTAAGACAACAAACCTAATACTTTTAATACGCTAATCATAACAACAGTACTCAATTTCGTTCTTTATAAAAAGATGGAGTCAGATGGGTCATCCCAGTAGCCTCATTTTATCAGGGAAATTAATTTAACAGGCAACACAAATGTTATTTTCTTATGCCACAGTAGATCCATCAGCACCTATTAGACACATCTACAGGAGTAAAATATGGCAAGGAAGGATAATTTCATTAAGCAGGTGCAAAACCTTGCTACCTATTAATACACTTTGTCTCCTTTTAGCTACAAGATAATAGACACAGCATTTAAATCCTGACACAGCCACTATAATCCAAGATTTTATGAAAGTTTGGAGAGATGATCATCAAACTGCCCATGTTCTCTTGCCACGGAAGTTCAGCACAAACCTTCCCACTTCCCCTAGCCTTGCTAGCCAGCCAGGCAGAGCAATGCTGGCATTTCCACAATTTCCACAAACTGCCCTTCTTGTATATCATGCTTTAAAATCTGCTTTATCACTCTTTCATTTTAGATGACCGAGGGAAAAAAAAAAGCCAAACGCACATGCAAGCAGTCTATAGCAATACCTCCTGCAGCTGCTACCATAGGGACTGAAGACCTACAGGGATATTAGGACCTTGTACTGTTGGATGCTGCACACAGATGAAAGCAGCACTGCCAGCTGGACTTTGCAGCCACAACTTTCCCCCCACCTCAGCAATATAATCACACACTCCCCTAATTACTGAGTAAGAGTGGCTGTTAATTCCCTATCCGAAGTAATTAAATCTGACTGGGGTCAAAAGTGATCCAACAGTAGGGAACAGAGAGAGGTGCCAAGCTCTAATCCTTTGTTGTTCTCCTAACCTGCCTCAAGCTTCAAACCAGACTCCTGAGGAGCTTGTTCTCCTTGCCACAGGCCACACACTCCTTGTTCAGAGCATTTGTCCAGTCTCCGAGAGCCACATTTCCCTCATTACTTTGACAAGGGCTGCCCCTGCTCCACTTGCAATCCTGCTATTCTGGAAGAGCACCCTGGAGCAGATGAACGCTTTGGGATCTCACCTGAGATCAGCTCTGCATCACAATGTCTCCCTTGAGTTCCTTGCACCAGAGTAACAGCAACATCACAACTAACACACACAGTAGTAATCAAAACTGGTGAGTTTGTAAACACCTCCCCTCCCTACAGTTCCCTGTACTGAAAGAAGGGGACTGAGATGGGATATAGGGAAGAAACCTCCTTCAGGAAGAATTAGCATGTCTCTGCCTAAGGATGACATGGCTCAAATTCCCTCAGGACTGTCCCATGCAAATCACTGTCACCTGGCTTGCCTTTCTCAAGCTCTTCTCCTTTTGTTAGGTTGTTCCCACACACATCTAAGAATATCCTGATGACTGAATAACAGGTCTTTCTTCCCCTTTCAGGAAACTATTCCCCTATTTGTTTCTCTCCTCTCCCTGCTTCAGTATTTAGCTCTGAAGTTAATGATCCATTTAAAAAGAGGAAAGCATCTTCTAGGAATGACTTGCCCCGGGCTATTCCATGGGCTACTCAGAAGTAAATCCCATAATTTATACCCTCTTTGGTCAAAGAAGAGCATTCCCAGGACCAAAGAAAAGCACAGCTAGACACAGAGATGGAAAGGGCAGGGAGACTGTCACGTTCTCTCTTGCATATTTTGCTATGTTTATTATCCTAAAACTTTAGAAAGTAAAGGTCACTGGGATATCAAGGCTGAGCCACAGCCCAAGTCTGCTCTGACTTGATGCCAGATAATCAATGACAAACTTGCCAAAATGTCTTCTTTCTTCCCCTTTGTGCAACAGGGGCATTTATGTCTCAGCCCACTACGCTGAAAACCACACAAGCCTCCAAAGGGTCAGACTGGCATCGGTGCCACAGCCCAGGGTGGGACCACAGGTGAGGGAGGGCAAGAAGGCAGCACTGGAACCTGGCAAACGACCTGGCTGACTCCATCACAACTCCTGTCCTTCATTCCTGCTCTCTTGGCTTGACACTGCACGCTCGCCTGCACGTTGGTAAAAGGCTGCATGCTGGCTTGACTCCTTCAGGTTGCTCACTGGATCCCAGTGACCATTCTCTCTCCCAGCAACAAGGTGCACAACCACGGGATACAAGCAGGAACCAGCCACAGTGCACTGCACGTCCAAGATAGCTGCAGAGCAGGACAAGACGGAGGATGAGGACAGATAGCTCTGTGAAAAATCAGAAGAGCAGCTTTGAAGGAAGAGATATGGTGGAAACAGAAGCTGACCCCTAGAAAAGGAAAACGACCAAAGAAGATTGTGGAAGGGCAATCCATCTGCTGAAGAGCAAGCAGTTGGGATGGAGAAAGAAACAACCAGGCTACTGCTGATGGATTGATGGATGAGCAGTTCAATTTCTCTCCCAGATCTCCCATCATAAGAAGATAGGAAATGGTGTGTCAAAACCCTCAAGAGCCAGAGGTAATAGAAATATAGCTTTCATTTATCCCTTAGAAGTCATGGATCAAGTAGGCTTTTCCTCCCTTTCACCATTTTTCTCATGTCTGAAACATTTCCCCCCACCTTTCTACTCTGTTACTTTATACTTTAAAATATCAGAAGATACCGTGTATAGGCAACTAGCCTGTTGTTTAGACACAGTAAAACCTAAACAATATAAAGAGACAAAACAGCAGAGGGAAAGACACAGGTAGATGGTGGTGAGCTGTGCAGATAGGTATTGCAGCCTGAGTGTTATTGCAACATGCTGAAGCACTGATTGTCAGAACTTCTAACTCCCTAGTTTTTACAAGCTTAAAAATGAAAATATGAAGTCTGACTGAGAGGCAGAAAGTTGGGAGCTCAAGTTTCAGCTCAGAACTACACTCCTAGTACTGTTGTACTTAAGATTATAAAAATAATGCATCTATATTGAAAAATCTGATTTAGTGTGCCCCTAAACTTAAAAAATAAATTAAAACTAATATCATTTGGAGAGAAAGGAAAGAACAGTATAAAATGTGCTGTTCATCAGTTGATCACGTATGTTTGTTTTTAAGTGACTAAATACATATAATTTTCAGAGAAGTGTTTGCCCAAAATTCAATGAAGCTCCTGAATGTGAAGGAGTACCTCAATACATTGATTACCCTACATCTGAAAAACAGCTTCAGGCACATTTTAAATGTATAATGCTTGTTATTATATAGACACTATACTTAACAGGATAGTGCCCAAAACCTGTAAAAATTTATCCAGGGGTATTTATGTTAGGAAAAAAAAAAATGCTTCCTCCCCTTTCACTTGAAATTACTTCAAGCCCCACTGGGGCAGGCTGCAAGGAGAGGGCAAGAACCCAGTGACACCTTGCCTGAGCAAGCCAAACATGCAGGCTCCACTCTCTGCACCCTTCCCAGAGCTTATCTACAATCCCTGAGTCTCCAACTATGTCAGGGCAGCTGAGCTGTGATGAACTATCCTCATTAACAGTGAACTTCTTTGTTTTGAGGGGGTAAATGAATAATTATGTTTGTGCCCTAAGAGGACTATAAATCACCACGGCATTTAGCCACTTAGCTTAGTGCTGTCAAACATACTTTGCAATGGCCAAACACAATCCATATGATAAATTTATGCAGCTGAAGTTTTCAGACCACCAGTAATTTCTGTCTTAGGAGGGTTTCCTCCTGACTGAGGAGACAGGGCAAAAAAGAAAATAGGTAATAATTAAGTACCAGTGACCTAAAGGGGCACAGATTTCCCAGAGAATGTGACAAACTGAGTCAGAATAAAATAATCCAGAGCTGAAAAGGCAGGGGTAATACTTTCAGCTTTTCTGAGATCTCACATTGTGTGTCAGCAGATGGACTGGTGCTTGCAGAAATTAGTGCAAAACATGGGATCTATTGAGACTGAGACACAGATCAAATTTGGAAAGGAATCTGCTTTGGTCCACTGCTGGGGCAGACATGCACCCATTGCTGCTGTTTCAGCTCAGCTCAACTCCTGTGGGATTTGTCTGAGGATCTGCTGAGAGGACTGGTGCCAAAGATCCCATGAAAAGAGAGAGACACAATGCATTGTCTCCCTTTTCACAGAATCATAGACTGGTTTGGGTTGGAAGTGACCTTTAGAGGTCACCTAGTCCAAGCCCCCACCATGACCAGGGACATCTTCAACTAGATCAGGTTACTCAGAGCACCATCCAGCCTGACCTTGAATGTTCTCAGGAACGAGACACCTACTACCTCTCTGGGTAACCTGTTCCACCCTCACTGTAAAAAATTTCTTCCTTATATCTAGTCTGAATCTACCCTCCTTTAGTTAAAAACCATTACCCCTTACCCCATCACAACATGTCCTGCCACAAAGTCTGTCCCCATCTTTCTTAGGTTAGATATTAGAAAAAGGTTCTTCACCCAGAGGGTGGTTGGGCACTGGAACAGGCTTCCCAGGGAAGTGGTCACAGCACCGAGCCTGATAGAGTTCAAGAAGTGTGTGGACAATACTCTCAGGCACATGGTGTGACTCTCGGGATGGTCCTGTGCAGGGCTGAGAGATGGACTTGATGACCCTTGTGGGTCCCTTCCAACTCAGAATGTTCTGTGATTCTTGTAGGCCCCCTTTAGGTACTGGAAGGCTGCTCAAAGGTCTCCCCAGGGCCTTCATTCTCCGGGCTGAACAATCCCAACTCTCTCAGCTTGTAGTCATAGGAGAGGTGCTCCAGCCCTCCGATCATTTTTATGGCCCTCCTCTGGACCCGCTCCAACACGTCCATGGCTTTACTGTGCTGTCGACCCCAGAGCTGGACGCAGTACTACAGGTGGGGTCTCACCGGAGCGGAGTAGAGGGGCAGAATCACCTCACCTCTTCCCTTCTCCTGAGAGGATTTTAATCTTTAAAGAGGTCGGATTCGACTGCGGGGCCCTTCCTCCCCCACCCGCCCAGCGAGTGGATCCCGCGGGGCCCTGGGAAGGCGGGCTGGCGCGGCCGCGCCGTCCCCGCGCCTGGAGGGGCCTCTAGCGGCTCCCGCCGGCCCCGCTCCCGCCGGCCCGGCCCCTGGATGTCACCAAACAGCAGCCGCGGGCGTTCTGAACCAAGCATCTCGTCCGTACTCACCCACACGCGGAACGCGTTCGCTGGGTCCCCCTCCCATCCGCGCACTCCGCAGGCTTCACTTCCCAGAACCGGCTGCAGAACTGGTGGAAACGCAACCACAAAACCAGTCGGTGCTGGCGAGGATGCTGGGCGACCCGCGGCTGCCACCCACGCCCTGCGACCACCAGACACCGGCTTTGTTCCGAAACCTGCTTGCCAAGAGCTTGCCATCCCCCTTCATGGATAGCTCAGCCCCTGGCTTCTGGAAGAGGCACCCCAACAACTGAAGGACCAGCATGCTTGGGGTGAGCAGGCTGCAGAGAGCACAGAAAACTTTTCTCTTTTCTTCCAGTTTCCTGCAATGAAACCTGGATTTGCAACATGATCTGAGTCAACTCATACAGATGGAAATCTGTCAATGCTGACACATCAATTTGGAAAAGGGATAACAGAGAGGCTGAAGGCTTGGATGACTTCAGGGCTGTATTTGCTGCATCACAGATAAACGCTCCACTCACCCTGCCAATGTTCCCCCATGGAGATACAATTAGGCAGGCAGCAGTCAATTCCTTATGGAAACATTTGCTGTGACAGAATTTCCCACTGACACGAAATTTAGCACAATCCCGGTGGAGTCCCTTTTTAACTCCCATTTAGAAGTGGAATACCACAGAGAATGGAAGCTCAGGCCACACCGCACTGTCACTCATCTCTGAGGCCCATATTTATGGGTAATGTCACTAAATAAGACTATTCGGGTGGAAGGGACCATGGGAAGTCTGCAGCTTTCTGCTCAAAGGAGGGACAACCCTGACTTAATATAATCTTGCACAGGGCTTAGACCACTTTGGCCTTGAAAACTCTGAGGACAGAGCTCCCAGAGCTGCTCTAGGCTATTTATCAATGTGTAATTTTCCTCATGAAGATGTTCTTCTTTTAATATTTTCTCAGAAAATCCCATTCCAGTTCGCAATTTTTGTACCCTGGAGTCTGGCTCCATCTTTTCATTAACTTCCCTGTAATAGGGGCAGGATGGAGTTAAGGTCTACCCAAAAGCCATCTCCTCTCCAGGCTGAACAAACCCCTGTCCTCAAGTCTCTTCTTCCTCAGCATATGCTTCAGTCCCCTGGCCACCAAAACCACAGCAATCTGACTGTTTCACACGATGTGCCACTCACATTTTATAGAAAGTAACAAAAATGCTTAAGATACATGTGTGAAGCCAGAGGTCAAAGTTTCAATAGTTCAACAAAACAGCAACAAACCTACCAGCTATGCATTTATTTAAAGGAAAGGTAGACAGTAGAGATCATCTATGGTTTAAAAAAAAAATAAGGGCAACCCTCCTTCAAGGCAGCAGAGGGAACCTACTTACCATTTTTCACATGCCTGCCTGAGAAATACACATGAACATACTTAACTCTGAATTCCTTCAATATGAGTCATGCCCAAAATGCTAGCATACTTTATACCAAAAGAGTCCTCTGATTCACATACCAACAGGAATATAATGATCATTTCATGCACGTAAATTATTTGCAGGAAAACAAATATCATATTAGAAAAATACACACTGCAGTCTCAGAGACTGTGCTTAGTGCCCAGCACTTGGAGAACACTAGAAGAGTGATTTACACCTTCATATATGTTGATGGGAATAGCAATAATTAAATATCATGAGCTCTGAATAAAACTCCCAGGTGAAGGAAGCACAGGAGGCATATCTGGTCAGCCTTGGAGGTTACTCTAGCAGCAGACCTCCTCTTCTGCTATGGTCACAAGCCACATGCTTGGCCAGAGCTGCCAGGAAGTGCCTGTCAGTGAAAGTACTGCGTCCAAGCACAGCTCATGTATGTGTTCAAGTGCCCTGGCAAGTCACTGCTGTATAAGTAGGAAATTCAGCCTCTATGTAAAATGACATTTGCACACCCAGTGAGTTGATATTGTCAAGAGCTGACACCCAAATTCGGGCACAAAAACAGCACCCTGGCTCAGAGACACACAATAAAACAGATTCAGCTGCCTTTTTGTAATTCAGGAAGATGACACCAAAACCACCCAGCCAGACCGGTTAGCTGGCTATTCCACTCCTCTGCATTGGAATCAGGATTTCCACCTTCCTCCCCAAGCGAGCTGGAAAGATGAGTTGTCACCATGGCAGAGCTGCACTGATATTATGCTGAAATCACCAGCAAGGCTCCTATTGACCTCAGGTAAACTCTAACACAACACCATGACAGGCTCCACAGAAACTTGACAAAGAGAACAATTAATACAAAGAGAAAATTAATATCTTTTGGATGAAAAAAAAAACCCAAGCTATTTCTTGTTCTTTTCCTTTACATTTCTGGGGACATCACTTGGAAGCTTATCTCCAACTAGTGGCTAATCACTTATTTTTTTTCCCACTTGTTATGTTTCAAAAGTAAAATCATCACACTAATTTTGAACAAGGAGGTATCAGAATGGTCAGTGAGCTGTGCAGACTCCCTGTGAGCTACAATTGATCTGGAAGACACATCTTTATTGTTTCGGTTGCAATTTTTCAAACTAACCAACACAGATGAAAAAAATCTCCATTACCATTCAGCATGCCAAAGCATACTCGAACTGCTCCGACACGTTACGCTGGAATTAAAACAAAGAGTTATTTCAGGTTTGTTTTAATTCATTGCTAATGTGGCGATTGTTTTAGGATCCTTTGCCAAGAGCAGCTACCCTTTGCTGAGAGCTAATGAAGTTAACATCAAAAGCAGTTGTGTCCTGGACCAGACCAATGCTAAGGACCAGGCAGAACTGCAGGGGTGAGCAGTGCCGTGCAATGTGCCCAGCACAGACGTGATGTTTAAAGCACTGACAAGATACTATAGGTTCTGTACTAACCAGAAGTGAATTAAAGGTTCGGGTGTCTGCTTACTGAACAAGATCAACTTCCCCAGGTTTGCTACTTTATGCTTGGCTCCCCAGGGGGGTATACATAGATCAACAGCTGCGCCTATTGGCAGCGTGTCACTGCTAAAACGGTGTTAACCATTACCTCTGTATCTCTGTTCCTGAGACCCTTATGGGAGAAGTCAGCTAAGCATAAAGTATGGTTACAAACAGGGAGCACGTGAGTTGGATGCTCATGCTGTGTCCTGGGACTGCGAGGGTGAGCTGCAGTGCTGGGGAGCAGGTGAGAGCCCTCCTCCCTCTCACTCCAGAGATCTCTACAGCCCATCATCGCATAGGTTGGACAGCAAATACAGCTTGCTGATCCTCTGTCACCACTGCAGCTCTGCACATCTTGCGGTGCTTTGGGAAGAAGGCTGTGAGGCACTGATGCCCTGACAGCCTTGGAGGGAACACCCTAGAGGTAACAAATTCAGTGTCAAGGGCAGCAGGGCTGGGGTGAGCAAAGAGGAGTGTGCAAGAGGCTACTAAAAGGCTTTGAGAACAACCCAGTGCACCATGGCAGGGAGACAGTCCAGACATGAAGAGAACAGATTGACAGAGACTCTCGCCTGCTCAAGCACGTTCACAGCACGAGAGGCATCACAGCACCCACCCAGAGCTGGGATCTGGCTACAAAGGGCTGACAACCGGGGTGCTAATTCATAATGCATCTGTAAACACCTTTCTTTTTCTGGAGCTACATCAAGGTCTGGAAGCAGAAAAAACAGTTACTCCAAACCAAAACTTGGCACAGTAGCTCCGCTTGTGATTGTTTAAGAGCCAACACATTCCCAGGACACTTAATAGCTCCGTGCTCTGCTTAGAAAGGAGGGCTCCACAGAAACAAAAGTGGAATAAACAGAAAGGCAGCAGTACCACCAAAGCACCAAAGTTAGAGTTACAGAGGATTGCAAACAGGTCAGGTGTCAATGACACGCAGCTTCTGCAAAGACCATCAGACCACAGACTTACAGGGTATCACAGGCATGGCTCAAGAGCCAGCTCTTTCTCTCTGCTCGTCAGCTGTGAGGCTTCAGATGGAGACTTTGCCAGTCTGAGAAATAACCCTTTCAAAAAAAAGCAGGTACATTTGGCATAGAGTCCAAGAAGCAAGCAACAAGAGCCAAAAGACATTTGGAAACATGGTCTATATGGAAAACCTCAGATGTTTAAGAGGTTACAGAGGTGGCAAATACATCCTGAGAATACACAGTCCTGAGACCAGATAACTGTTCAGAAAGGATGGTCATCAGTTCTTCAAAATTACAATTTTTTAGAGTATTATGAAAAATCTTTTTTCATAATTTTCATAATCTTACTATAGAGAGAGTAAAGGCATAGCACAGGATTTGCTGATGGGTTGTGAAATCACCCTCATAAGAGGTTTTGAAGATAAACATCTATCCTTCTTGGGGGCAAGCAGATGGATTAGAAGATATCTTGAAGTCGCTTCTGGCCCTGAATTTCTAAAGACTACTCCAGTTCCACTGGTATGTCCTTTCTTGTCAGTAGGTTTTGATTATTAGCCTTAAGAGAAAATAAAAATCTTGTCCTTCATTTAATTGTGGGATGTCAATTCTCGTTTTCTTCCCTCTTTTTTAAAATTATTTTATTGAGTCATCAAACTTCAGCAAACAGAACTTCTTGTGTTCATACGTATTACGAACATGATGGATACAGAAAATATCGGCCCTGCCGGCTTTAAAACAAAATGCACTGATTTACTCCACAGCAGCACACCCCTGAGTCTTGCACAATACCCCCAGATACTGGCTTATCAAAAATAGAGAATTTTGCTGAGCAGCGGAAAGAAAGTCAGAGGTGAGGGGCAGCAGTGGATAATTAAAAGATTTAAAACAAATATGTAATAGTCAGATCTGTTTCCTGTTTCCAGAGGTAAAGGAATTTCCTGTTTCCAAAACTGGCTATTTAAAGAAAATCCTGACAACAGAGGGTTTGGGGTTGGGTCTTTTTCGTAATAATGCCAAATAAAATAAATTAATAGGGTCAGTGTTCCTGAGCTCATTCTTTGGAGAGGAGTGGCCTCTCATTTACAAGCCACAAAGAGCACCACACTGCCAAGTACCTCAGTGGCTGGGCTTAGCCACAGCACCCAGAGATGGAGGAGGAAGAGGAGGAAGATTAGGTAATGGTGGTGGAAGGCTCAACAAGCACCCACAGCCTCTGTATGAGGGCTGTGCCTTCAGCCTCTTCTTTCAGCCCATGCCATAAATACTGAGGTCAATCCAGACTGACTAGCAGGAATACAGGGACAGCAAGGGGCCCTACAGCCAGCTCCAAATCTCAGCTGCTGCAATTACTTAGTGAAATACCCAAAGACTTCTTTTCTCCAAGCATGAAGTTGGATGCATTTAATTCCAGCTGTTTTTACAGATTAGTCAGTCAAGAAGGGGGAAAAAAAAAAAGAAATCCCCAATTGTTCACTTGTGGAGTATTTCTGTCATGCTGTCATTTTAGTGGTTTTCATCTATGTTCCAGGGCAGTTCAAACAGCTAAAAAAAGCGGGGGGGGGGGGGGGGCCGCCAGCAACCCCAACAACCCCCTCTAAAACAACAAAACCACGTTGTGAGGGGGGGGGGGGGGGGGGGGGGGGGGGGGAAGTGGGGGGCATGTGTGGGTGAATCTTCAGTTCACAACAGCAGTTGAATGTATGCAAACTGCTTTAGTGTATAGCATTTAGCAAGGCACTACAGAGAGAGAACCCTTTGCTCACTGTCAAAGCAACTTAAAGGTACAGCCCTGCTGGTAACTGCAGGAGAGCTCTGACCTCCTCACTATAAAAAAGGTTTGACATTGGAAGCACACCTATGCTATACACTATGCATTCTGAAAATTTGAATGTTTCATAGACTTTACATAGTTAAAAATTCTTCTTTTTTTCCCTTTTTTTTCCTTTTTTTTTTTTTTAAGAAAAAAAGTTACATTTGCGGGTTTTCAGCACTTAAGAAGTAAAATTCTGTCCAGGTTTGATCTTGAGGAAAAAGAAGCTGTGCAGTCATTTGTACTGCATTGCTGCAGAATTTCATATAAATTTGTGAAGGAAAACCCCAAGCGACTGGGTTGCAGAGGGGTTAGCTGGCCCAGGTAGAAGGTAGAGGGAAGCTGATGCTACTTGCGACAGAGCCAGGGGGTGTGACACTCACCACTCTGCTCAGCTCACACATGCACAGCCTTGCAGCTAGGGACCCTTCCAGGGTGGTAGAGGTAAAAAGAACACAATGAGGTATTTCTAGTGTTGGAAACAAGGCAGCCTGTGACCAGTGTTCTACTTCCTGTCCTCCAGGGGCCCACTTCATTCTTCCATAGTTATAACAGCACAGGACTCAGAGCTGCACACTCCTAGTCTTCATCTTGATCAAAGAGCAAAAATGTAAGTGCTCTGAAATTTTCCTGATCTAGAAGTAGAGAGCAGAATTTGAGAAGTGTAACACAGGAGTTTCCTGATGCTCCTCTTATTCCCGACTCCACAGGAACACATAGACTTGCCCATCTGCCAGTTATGAAAAGTATGTTTAAGCAGGCACAAACTTAGGGGAGGGAAAGGGAGCTGGACAGGACTGACACTAACTTTCCTTCAACTCCATTGCACCACTCCAGTGGATTAAGGGAACTGGAAAGATTTGTTATGCGGAAACATGAGGGATGTCCAAACCCAAACAGAGGAGCAAGAGACAAAGACAAGTGGGTAGAGAAGAAGGGATAATGCTTTCTCTAGCTACCAATTCACATGATGGAGGGTTACACATAGTGCTGGTTTTACAAGGGTCATTCTAGATGGGAGCAATATTTAAAAAAAATGTTGCTTCAGATTTTTGCAACACTGAAATTAAACATTTTTTATTGATATTATCTCAGCTGTGAAATATTTGGGGCATTTGTGCATTTGAGTGAATGCACAGACAAGTGTCAAAGGGATTGAAAAACCAGATTTCCTGCTATTTTTCACAGAGAAACAGATGCTGAATGGAAACAGGTCTGCTCACCCCACCTGCCAAAACCCAAACTGCCTATTGCAAAAGTCTGGTCCATTTTTCCTAGACACTTTCTCCACCTGTTTCCTGGTAGGTTATGATATCTAGCAGCGGTGAAACAGCAGTGTTTAATGGCCATGGTCATAGCACTACCCTCATGAAATGGTGCCAAGTCTGTACTCCAGTATACTCCAGATCCATTTCCATGGCATATGCTTCTTTTACCCCATCACTCTCCTGGTCTGGATTTCTATGGACCAACAAAACCTGTCTTCACCATGAGTGATCTGCCATGGATGGCCTTCCTGCAGCTGGCACCAAGGAGGGCTCACATGAAAATCTGCAAAACGGCACTGTGGCAATATCAGCTTGCTGAGCCTGCCCAGAGGTGGGCCATCCATGTGATGGTCTACGAAGATCCTTTCTGGATCTGTCCTGAGCAGCCCCAAAAATGGAAACTCCTGGGTTAACCCTCTTTAAAAAGAAGAGTGAAGCCCTCTTTCTAACATTCTCAAAGGCCCAGTGCTTTTTTCCTGGGCTGGACTTTCAGAGTAGGCCAGGCACAACCAAGCTAAGGAAACCCAGGAAGGTTTACAAGACATTTTCACAGTTGCATTTGATTTTGTTTCTGCAAGTTATGAGACCTTCTTGCAGCCAGCAGCTATCACAGGTCTTGGCCAGAGTTATAAAGACATTGTGTCCATCTGATCATGCAGAAGCTGCAAACATTATTACATGCATTTCACTGTGGTGTTTGCCATGATGCTGAAGGACTCCCAGTGTGAGCCACAGCAGCATTCCCAGGATCTCAGGACATCACAGAATCATAGAATCAACTGGGTTGGAAAAGACCTCTGAGATCAAGTCCAATCCTTGACTTGAAAAGGCAGAGAGCCTGGGATGTGTTCAATCAGCTCCAAACCATTACAGATGCTAAAAGGCAAATTCTTACCTCCTCACTCACTCTCCCTGTAGCAGAATACCAAGCCGGCTCCATCAAGCCCCTGACAGAATCACCAAGAGCCATGTGAGACATTTCCTACTGGAGAAGGACCAAAACTGCCCCCTGAATAAGTGTCCCTCAGAAACAGAGCAGACATTGAAATGAGCCTGCAGAACCATGACCAAAAGTCAGGATAATACATCACAAGTTATTCAGTAATCTGAAACATCAAACTTCCAAGACCTGCAGTCATTCAGGAAGTCTGGAAAAAGGCAAAATTAGCTCCGATTTCAAAAGCAGCAGAGCAAGTGCAAGCTTGACAGCAAGCATTCTGCAGCTCCTGACCTTTGGAAAATACGGGAAAAGGTAATAAGCAGGGGAAAAAGAAAAAAAATAGTACATGCCTAGACTGCCTCTACCCTACCATTTTACAGCTTCCCAACATACCTCTCCCATGAGGTGGAGGTGGCTGGCAGGGCCAAGAAAGGAGGGCTCCTGAGGCCAGCAGTAATGACCTAAGTGACATGACTAATGAGAGCAGAAATAAGTAAGCCTTGCTTACACGCTCACCTTCATCACTGCTAACACCAGTGGGAAGCATCTGCCAAAAAAAAATCTGGTCTAGACCACAGCAAGGCATGGAGCTGCCTACCAGCTGGGGAGTGCGGCAACTGGCACTTTCAGTTCCATTTCCCACTCACTCCAGCAGACTATGACACCTTGTTTCATTGGGAGAAATGTATGCAAAGGAACCAGAAATTATATTTTCTTTTCAATGTCAAAATCATAGACAAGAGCAAGTTTCTCCACTTCTTGGCATATAAACTGTGTCCTACATAACACAAATGAGGACATCATGCATTAAACTGAGGGCTTGCTGAATAGGAAGCTTTAAGTGTGGGATGCTGCAGGGTTTTGCTTCCTCACCATGTACAACTAATGGGCTGGATCCTGAATATTTCTCACTTTTTGCACTGTGATTTAATGCTACAGTGACTTCAGTCAGAATTAGTAAGACAGCTTGCACACCAAGAAAATAATTAGCTAGTACTGAAAACAAGTTCTGGGTTTGGATTTTAAGCATAACTGGGGGGAAAAAAAAAATCACATTGTGTAGGCTAGGTGCTTGAAAAAGTTAGTGTGAGATGTTCTAACACCATTCCCGCAAAAACTGTGATCATCTTGAACTACTTGATGTACAAATAATTCTCAAAACCTATGTATCTGCAGAGCACACGCACAATCTAGATCAAAGTTTTTCAGGCCATTCAGATAATAAAGCAATTGCTTATGGCATCAAATCAAATACAGAATCACTTGTCCCTTTTTCTTTTACAAGTAAACCAATTTCATTATAAGTACTTACACTTTTATCTGCTGTTGAGATACCATTTACATTTAATAACTTCCATTTCACATAAAAGCTCTGGCCATCACTGGAAGAGACAACAGCAGTGATAAGGAGCAGGAGAAGGAAAGAAGGCAGCTTACACATGCAGAAAAGAAGATATCATCATCATTGTCTCCACACAGCAGAACAGCAAAACAGCAATGAAACTTGAAAAGGAAAAAAGCAAAGGGGAAAAGCAAATAATATGTCAGGTAGGTCACACTACACAGGGAAATGGCTAGGTTGAAACTAGATCGCAGACACCTGGAATGCTCTGATACCGAGACTTTTTTCAGACCACATCAACAAATTTATATTTCACCTCCTTAAAAGAGAAATCAGTGCTCTCCCTTTTATCTAGAGGACATAACTTTGTTACTGAAAGATACCACTATTGGCATAAACTGGATAAGAACTATGAAATCAAATATTTATTTGCTTTTAAATTCAGGGGCACTATGAACTATTTATATTTAATATTCATTTTACCTAACTGCATGCTTATATCTATATCTGTGCAAAATTTTTGGACCACTGTCACCTCCCCAAAGTTTTCATGGAGTAACATGTGACTCCACAATCAGGTTTTTCCTTGAAAACATTATAAAAATCACATGACTTTGAAGATCAGCTCCAACAGCCCTTAAAGTGATCTGATTGATTTCCTGCTGCTTTCAGGCCAAGCAGACTTAGAGTCAGGAGACAGAGGAACCACTAATGACAACAGGTCTTGCATCTTGAAACTGTCTCCTCCCACATGTGGTTCCTACAGTGAGACCAGGACACACCATATACTCCTTAAATCCAAAGCAAAAGCCTTTGCCTATAGGCTTGGTACAGTTGGTGAAATCCTATGGTACAATACAATTTTTTGTACAATCACTCCATATTACACATTTTTCTAAACCACTGGTTTATTTGCAGGGTTTAAACATTTGCTTTAAAATGGGAAGATTTAAAATAGACATATATCTAATATACCTATAATATCTAAACCTGTCCTCAGAAGGTCATGACACACCTGAATAGTGCACACATTGCTATCAGCCCTCCAGGGGCTGGCTTAGCCTTCCTCCAAATTTCAAAGTCTATTCCAAAGCAGATTCCCCCGGGCTAAATTTAATCCTGTAAAAAGTAGTAAAAACATGCTATCTACATTCACAGAGAGTGTCTTAGGACCCCAAATATGAAAAGTCATTCATCACCGATTCATTAAGGAAAGAGAAACTAGCATTCCCACACCCTGTGACCTTGCTTCCTAATATCACTCAGGGAAACAGGGGCACCAATATGCCTTGACCCAACTCCACACAGCAACTGCTCAGAGCTGATGGATGTGGATTTCACCACATACCTATGACAACAGTTTACATGGATTAGCTGGTTTGACTCACTTCTCTTTTTAAATACTAATACAGCTTGAAATCACTTAGGAAGCAGTACTGCCTGTGTATTCAGGCTTCCTGGTCAGAAGAGAAAAAGGTTGCTTCATTCAGGTTTTAAGCATGCTTTCTCCTTTGCAAGTTTTCACTCCCTTCTCACTGTCACCCTTTGAAGTGGCCAGCTGGCTAATGCCAGCTATATTTGCCATGCTGTAGGTCCTGGCACAACTGGGCAGGCTGGCAGCACTGCCCAGATGCTGCCCAGATAGATACAGGAAGTCCAGGTTTCCCAGTCATGTGTGTTCCCCAGACAAGTTGAGTACAAGCAATAGGCCCAGCAATTAAATAGCAAGCTCATATTTTGTGTGTTTCATCTGTACACTCCAAACACATTAAAAGAAAAGCAGCATATTATTATTATTATTATTATTCCTGTTTGCAGTATGGGGAAACTGAGGCAAAGAGAGATGAACCCTACTAGGTTCACATAGTGGGTTGAAACAAAACTTGGGAGGGGACCTGTTAGCACAAGTTTGAACCTAAATAGCAAAGAAAATGAAGTTATTATCTGCATTCCATCGACTGCTGTACCATATGTTTAGACATGGGCACAAGTCCAGGTGAAGCACCCAAAAGACTCCTTCAGCTCTAATGCAACAAACAAAACCCCAAACTCACATCCCCATATTAATCGGTGTAATCCCTTAAGCTTTGCCTGTGCTTCTGCTGACACTACATTATGAGGATCTATGCTGAAAATTTAATGGAGGATAAACCCAGCAGATGAGCACTGTCTGTAACACTATGTATACCTGATCCCATCTTCTCAAACCTCTCAGCTTCTGAAAGGAGGGTTTTTTTTATGTGACAGGCTTTTTCCATTTCTGGTAAGATGGTATTTTAAAACATACTTCAACAAAGCATTTGCTAAGAGCACCTTGGTTCCTGATTACATCTCCAGCACCTGTCAGAAAGATACTGCACACACTAATTACTCTTTAGCCAAATCAGAGATTCTGAGATTTAATAATTCAGAGTACGAGAATGAGCAAGTCTTTTATTAATAAATATTGCAGAGTTAACCAAATAGAAGAAAAAGGAAATGAAAACCAGATATAAATGGTCTTTATTTCCTTTGAACATTGCTTTGTTCTGCTGCCCCACTTCTTGAAGTATATGAAGTCATATACAGTAAGAAATGGGGAAAATTAATCAAGGGACAAAGGACAGGAGAGGGAAGCCTTCACCTCGATGCCTTGTGCTGATGGGCTGGATAGGCAGAGATTTTTTGTATATTTAAAATTACATTTCCTTGGATTTCTGCTCTCAAATCTCGAATCAAACAATCCTGGATTGCAAGTTCTGCCCTTGACAACCTGCCAGAGGACCTCCAAGGAGAAGCAGGGAGAAGACAAAGGGATACACCATGATTGCTCCAATAACTCTGAAATCAGACAAGCATGCTCAAGCCAGAGTGAATGCAGCAACACTTCTTCATGTCTCACATGAGACAGGACCTTCTTCTCCTCTATTATAATGGTTCAGTCATTTAACCCAAGAAATAGCAGTGACAATATTCACAGTACATCTAGAGGCAGACGAAACAGGTACATTGACAAAAGGCTGTGTTTCCAAAAAAACTTACTTTCTTTTTATGTCCCCTGTAAATTTGCAGACACCCTGCAAATAATTTCCAAAGTGGATTTTTTTTTTTTTTTTTTTTACAGGGGTCAGCATAAGAATTTAACTTCACTGACAGGCAATGTCACAGTAGGGATGAGTTCACCAGAGCTGTTAAAAAATATTTCAGTACTGAATTAGGATGCTGTTCACTTCCTAGGACAGACTGAAATGGACTGTCCTAGGACAGTCTGTCCTAGGACAGGCTGAAATGTGGAAGACCCCTTACCTAGAAAGGTGCCCACCTGTCTTAGACCAGGAAGGCAAGACAAGGAGAACACTAAGAGAACAACAAAACCAGGGCAGTCTTGTCAAGGCTGGGCATTCCCAGGGGGTTAGACATGCTAAAGAAAAGGCATCTCCGTACAAGGGTAAGAAGGTATCCAATAGAGATAAACACCTAGGGTATTTGAATATAGCAAAAGTCAGGTCCACCCAACCCAGAAAGAGTTGCAGACACACATAAGCGAGCCCTTCCTCACCAGCTTGATGAGGAAGGGTAATGTGGGGAACAATACCTGGCTCAGCAGACAGGAGGAAAACTAGGTAGAGCCTGAAGCAGCTAAAAGAGTTGGGTCAAGGGGCAGCGAGAGCAAGTATCCAGCGCAGGTGATCCAATGGTCACACAGGCTAAAGACCTGGGGGAAATAGGGATGTGGTATATGTACATGTGCGTGTGTGCATGCCTGCGTCAGGTAAGCCAGCAAGAAGGAGGTCTCAGTGATGACAACAAGAGGTAATTATAGACTGTAAAGGTTTGAGCTCATAAAAACTGAATTAGATTTCCTCGAAAGTTTGTAGCCGAAGATTGTGTGCGTAATCTGGACGCATGGGATGAGCAAGAGGCAGAGACTGGATAACTACTCATTACGTCCAAATGGGATAGGACAAGCAAAAATTGTGAATGGGTTAAGAAGGTGTTTGGGAGGGTGAGTAAGGAGATGGCTCATGCCACCAGTAAGCTACACTGAGAGGAGTGTCATGAGAAAGGCAACAAAGGCTAAGTGGGAAGAGATGAACAAGGGAGAGCAAGTGAGTAATATGGGAAGGGCAGCCAAGACTATGAAGCAGGCTGGGGTACAGCAGGCAAGGGGTCAGACTAATGAGAAAGAGCCAACAGGAATGTGTGGAACAGAACCAAGGAGGTGCCAGCAGGTAATGAGGATTAGGGGATAAGTGGGAAGTGGAAAGCAAAGCACCCAAACACAGATGGTGAAAGGTACTGACCTGACCAAGAAAGGGCATTGAGACAGATAAGATGCGAAGATACATCAGAGTTCAAGGAGAAAAGTTTCCTCATGCACAGCAGAAAGACTATAGGGAAGTCAGAGGAAAAAAACCCCAAAAATTTTATATAGCATTAATACCAGAACAGATGTAGCCCACAGGCACAAGTCAGAAGTTTATATAGCTGTTTTGCCTTCTGCCTCACCCTGAAATACTTCAGAATAAACCTACACATTTTGCAGGGTACATTTGAACTCTGCTCTCCTTCCCATCTCTCTGCAGAGGAAAACTAAAGCCTGCCAAGATCCCTTTTACTTCATGATCTCCTTTCTTATTGCACCACGAGGCTAAACCAGCACAGTGATGAGATTCGGAGAGATACGTGTTTATTTCCGTTCACTGTGTAGGACGCAGTCCAGCCAAAACGACGACAACAATTATTTCCTACAATTATTACCACATTTCACACCCTTTCCTGTGGGTTATGAGAAGCAGCACCCCTTCCTTGACAACAGCTACAGCCAGTTTCCTTCCTCATCAGAGACTTGCCAATGTTCAGTGTCTTTCTGAGTTTGTCGCTCCGTCCCAGCCCCCTCCCACTCCCTAAAGAAATGGGGTTTCATTTTCTACCAAAAATGACTCCGTCCACAATTTCATCTGAAGAAAGAATTCACTTGGTACTTGTTAAAATAATTTATAAAAACATTTCAAAGATCTCATTTACACCATTATTTTCCCATTCAGAAGTTAAATTTAGTTCTTCTCTGAATTGTCACTAATTTCTGGCAAAAGGCCACATCTGGCCTATCACAGGTAATGCAAGGTTGGCTGTTTTTCTGCAGAGCAAAGGGAACTGTTCTGCATGCCTTCTGCAAGGACAACTTTGGTTTATCTTCCTCATCACTTCAGGATGCTACAACACTTAACCACTCCCTTGATGACACTACCAATTACTTTTAAAAGGGTGGTCATTTTACCCCTACAAGTAAACTTCCATCACTTCAAATGCACTAATTCAGAAGAGATTTCCCAGTCTCTTGATGGAATTCTGAACTGGCTTAGTGTCCTCTATCCATAGATCTTTCAGGGGTGTATAAACACTGAGCCAGAGAGCATCAGCCATTTTCAAGAGCTCTCCATCGACATCCCTGTCAAATTCACTCCAAGGGAATGCCATAACAATAGAAGGACGTGCAAGGTCTTCAATTTTACTTTCATTTTGTAGATGAAGAAGGTTGAAACAAAAGCACGGTTTGTTTCCCTGAGGCCTGTAGAGTCAGTCACAACTCACAAGGAAAGACATGGTCTGTATGAGACCCTAAAACAAAATACTTCAAAACCAAGCAGCCATGCTTTGCAGGTCACATTTAAACTGTATGCATCTTCTCACCTCCTGTAGGGGAAAATACATAGTTTTATAGGAGGAAAATGTTTTATCTCAGTTTGACCAAAATACCCTATCCATTGATGGGGGTGATTTGAGGAGAGTTATGCAGAACTTTGCACCAAGTGGCAAAAAACCTCTTCAAATAACAGTGTAAATTGATGTTTTGGAACTAGAAATCTCCTTTTTTCAGTATAAAGGTAGTCTGATAGCTAGAAGACACTTACAGGCACCATCTTTGCAAGACATTTCCCATCCACAAGCCCAAACACATCCCGTCTTGGATTCAGCTCCAGCTTCCTGGCCCACCTCCTCTCCCTCCTTTCCTGGTAACACTGTTTTAATTATTACTGAGATAAAATAGCTAAATGGTCACTAGCAGGCTAATAAGCACAACACACCTACCTGCCTAATTTTGGAAGATTACATCAAGCATTCCTTGTCGAGCTGAAACTGCTCACAGGACTGCACGGAGGGAAGATGGTGGCAAGCTCAGCACTTAATCAAAACGTGTATTTTGCAGAAGAGAAAAAGGAGGAGGAGGAAGATCCTGTATCACCTCTAAACAAGGTCATGGAAGAAGAATATGGTTATTTCTTAGCCTTCCCAGCTTGACAGAAGCACTTAACCATCCTGCATTCTTCACCGAGATAATTACACCCATAACAACTGAACCTCTGTTCTGCTCTGTGTTACCTTTTGTAACATAAACTCAAGAAACGGCTTAGAGCAAAGTAAGTTAGGCTTTACCAGTCATCCAGTAAAACACACATCTTCACTTCCACAAGGCAACTAATAAACTGGACAAAAACAGCCATTGCAGAGTCACTGAATCAATTAGGTTGGAAAAGACCCCCAAGACCATCAAGTTCAACCTCAAAAGTGAGAGAGAGGGCAAAACCAGTCGGTTTACGTAGATCAATGCAAGTAAAGATGCACATTGCTGGACTGCTGTTCTGTAATAAAAAAGCTTACCCAAAGCAAAGATAAAGGCCTGATTTTACAAAATTCAACCACTATTTCAGAAGTGGAGAGTGAGTACCCATAATGCCAACAGAGCCCCACAGGGATAAATCCTCCAAAATACTCAGCAAAGCAACCCTACACAATGGTAAGGAATTCCACTAGAATTCCACACCAATGCATCTTACCTCATCTGAGGTTTTTAGTGGGGAAGAAAAGTTTGGAAGGAAAGAAGACTGGGAATCCAAAATGAAGTGGTAATATCCAGGTCCTCAAGAAGCCACTCCTTGCCTAGTCTGTTCAGGTTTTGATCAATAAATACTCTATTTATATAAATACTCTATTTATATAAATATTCAATATCACATTAAAAACTCACAAATTATTTCTAAGTCTTCTAGACAGAGAATCTTTTCGACATTCTGCTGACACAAAGGTCAAAGCACTGAAATCCCAGTCACATTGGTGTCTCTCTGCCACCAATCCGGCTGGCTGGGCCAGCCAGGTCACACAAAGGACTAACCTCTGATATTAGGATTTGCTTCTGAAAGTTTTAGTTTTCCTAAGCTTCAAGACCTGATTCCCTTGCATGCAGTTACATCACAAATCCATTTTAATATACAATCTTGCTTTGCATTTGCAGGTATCAGTGCAATAAATGATCTGTCAAAAAATCTGTTTTATGCACTGCCCAGCAAACTGAAGCATAAGGGAGTGGTTATCCCAAAGCATCCCTGCAATTTAAAGCTTTCTACTAGGATGCAGCATTTCACAAGGTGTACTGCCACTGTAGGACGTGCTCTGGCTGAGCCACACTAGCAGATACAAGTAAGGAAACAAGGGTGTGATTTTCAGAATAATATTCAATCATGCTGAAGCCACCACAGCAAGGAAAAACTACTGCAAAGAACTAAATATTCCAAAATTTCTTCTTTCTCCTCAGCCTGCCACACCAACAGCTGCAAGCCTTGTTCCTCAAGCTGTCATCAGTCTGGCTTGCACACAAGCATAGCAGCTAAGGGTGCAGTCCCTAGTATGCTCAGCTTCCCCTCTCACTACCCCAACAAATTGCCAACACCCTACACGGGCTGGATCTTACACCCCAAGCAGTGGAAGTGAGCCCCTCCTCTGTCTCCACCACTCCTAGCATTTTTGCCACCTTAAGGACATGCTGTTTGTTTTCTCTAGGGTTGGCAAAGCAAAGCAATTCTTAGGAACACCCAATTATAGCTCGTGTCAACACAAGGTAAGTCCTAAAATCACATTGATGAGCTCTTCCTTAGCTCATCGCATCTCATGAAACCAGCCCTTGAGCAGATTTGGGCAGAGAAAGATTTCCAAGTAACTGTTTCTCAAACCACCACATTGAGATGGTATAAGAAAGGCCTCTCTCAAGTGAGCATCTTGCTTCTTGGGAATACATTACTTATAGAGAGCCCAGCTACTTCTGTCTTTCCTATTACCCGTTGTATACAGACGTATACAGCAAGCCAAAATTGGGAAGTCATTCTTATTGGCGGACCCAACCTCAAGAAATAATACCAACAGAAAAAAAAGCCCACTATGACCATTTCATGCTATGTGATTTGCCATGCTGAATTATTTCAGCAGGAAAAATAAAAAACAAAAAACAAAAACTCCCTAAGCAACAACCAGAAATGAGCAGAAATCTTAAATGAGACCCTGTGTGAGACCCTCTGTTCCACAAAAGTTTAGCAAGTATATTTTTAATTGTCAAATAGTTTCACATCACACAGGTAGTGATAAATTATTTTTTTCTCTTATTGCAGGTATTAATGAACTGTTATGTTTTTCTGCTCATGCTATTCAAAAGATGTGACAAAAGAATTCTCCCCACCTTCCTAGATTACACATTATCCCAAATGTTTGTATTTCACAGTCACGCTATGGAAAATATGCACGAGTAACCACACCAAAGCCATTACAGCTACCTCTATGAAGAAACATTCAGTCTCCTCTTCTGGCATTTGCAGAGATCAAGACCCAAAACCCATTAATGTGCTGCACTTAGTTTGTTCCAAGCTTTAAATAAAACAGCCCATTTTGAAATGAATACTGTAGCAAATATCTCCTTTTGTAACCAGCCCCTGACACCAAGAATCCCTGGCTTCAAGTAGGTCCTTACAACTCTATGATAAGCTCCTGGGAGGTCCCCAGGTTTTTCTTTCAGCAGTGGGGGCAAATTCCTCAGACTCACTTTTCTAGTCCTTGAAGCAAATTATCAGATGAAGAAAATGATGCGTCTGTAAAAGTAGAAGGAAGATCGTATAATAGGCGGCATACCAGTGCACTGACCCCCTTCAACCCACGATGGGGAACTCAAACCAGCATTTCCAGGCTGGGATCTTCTGCTCAATGCACCCTGTGCTCTGGTTTTCATCAAAAAGGGGCCCCTGTCTCCAGAGCCTACTGCCTACCTCTCAGACAAGTCAAACTCTCACAGCTCTGAGACCACAGGCCAGGTACTTACCCTGGCCTTAGAGACTCAGCGACCACTGGGCTACACAGAACAGAAAAGGGAGCATCTCCACACACAATTCCTCCTGTGAACTCTGCTGGGAGCCACCTGTGGCTACCAAAAATAGCTCTGAGTTAGACATAGGGGGAGCCAGGCATGGTCTGGCAGCACACAAAGGAGTTCTTGTGTATGCCAAATTTTTCTTCCGTGAATGCATTTATTTATTTTCAAAGAGAAAAACTTTCAGGCTTTTTGGGGAAAAGGCTGTTCCGCTGGTTTGTTGTTTTTATGAGAAATATTTCATACAAGATACGGAGAATACAAAAATCCTAAACCACTTCTTTTTTATTGTTTTATTATGTTTTCTGAAAATACAGCTGTTTTGTTTGTTTCAGGCCTACCTTCTAATACTTTAATTTTATCCACTCAAATTCCTACATCAGAAAAAAAGCCAGAAAAACATCATTGCTCTACTCTTCCACAATACAGCTCCTACATGCAAAAATAATTCTCCAAACCTCAAGAATACACATCCTTGCATCTTTTCTAGTTCTCTGGATGTTTTTACATTGGTATTCTACCATCTGTTTTATTTCCTATTTCTTAAATCATCATTTTTTTACAGGAAAAAAAACAATCATACGTTAAGTTCAAACCAAACTGGCAAAACGCTATAAGTTTCAAAAAATCAAAGAGGAAGCTTAAGTTCCTGCCTTTGTTTCTATTTATTTCTTTTCTATTTACCTTTCTGTCATCAACTTAGTAGTTTCTCAAATATTTTTTATCCTTTAGACAGCAAATATCCAAGTACTTGGCAGCTGCATAAAGAAAGGTGAGCAAACCCTTTGGTTCAGTTGTCAGTCAGAAAAAATGCACAAGAACTGCTCCAATGGAAAACTTGTGACCTTCAAAGAAAAAAACAAAACCAAGTGTAGTTATGAAGGTGATTCACACCCTTACCTTTAAATATACCTAACAAACATGTTCTTAAAAGGAACAAAGACATTTTAATTGTGTTTGTTGTGCATCTGCATTCTCAGCATTGTCCAGTCATCAGCATGAAGTCCTGGTCATGAGTGCCAGGAGTGTGCAATGCCCAGGCCACCACCACAAACAACAATAGACACCTTGACACCCAGCACAAACTTGGAATGGGGAAAGAAGAGATTTAAGTGAGTGGCAAGTGGACTGAAAGAAGGAAATACGAACTGCACAAACAATAATCCTTTTAACGTTATGTTATTTCCCCCCTCCCTGTTTATGATGTACAGTAATAAATTTTGCAAACCTTCAAAGAAACACTTTTACTTTCAAGGAGTCAGGTGTTAAGGTGTGAGGTAGCTTGCCCAGACACTGCTAGCTAGTCAGAAACAAAACAAAACAAACAAAACACCAAACAAAAACCCCCAAACAAACAAAAACCCCCCAAACAAACAAAAACCCCCAAAACAAACAAAAACCCCCAAAACAAACAAAAACCCCCAAAACAAACAAAAACCCCCAAAACAAACAAAAAAAGTGATCTAATAAAGCCAGTAGACTCCTATCTAATAAAGCCAAATAACAGACTCCTATCTAATAAAGCAAAAGAAGAGACTCCTAGCTAATAAAGTCAGGCATGCCATTACCAATGTATTAGTCAGACAGGCAGCTCTGGATTCTACATTTAGAAATGTAGAAAATCTCGTATATATTTGCCTGGGCTTGCAAATGCCACTCTATCATATTTCTAGTGACGCTTTGGGCGGCATATTTTGTTTGAATTACACCATCAGAAAAGGTATATAATCTGGCTCAGTTGGCAGCAAACTTCACTTACACACATAAACTTCTCAACTGTTTAGAAGTAAAACAGAATAACTGGAACACATGAGCAGACAATTGCTTGATTTTATTCTACTGTACCTTCTACAATTCACTGAAAACAGCTGCTTACAACACTACAAAAAAAGCTACAGTTTGTCCAGAAGATAATAGAAAAAATGTATTTACCCTTGCTAGCAACTGCATAACACGAATATTCAAATTTACCAGCAGCCTTCATAGTTATCCTGGAATAACAGTAAAAAGTGTGACCTACCCTCTTTACTGAGTCCAGGGTGAGTTTGGCTCCAGCACTTACAGAACAGTTTTACCAAACTGTCATCATTCATGTTATCTTCACAACCATGCTGAAAACTGCAAATTGTTTCTGAAAGAGCCCTCTCGTTTCTGGAGACTGAGAAAGTATTTCCTAGCTGGACCTTCAGAAGCTGATCTGTTAATAATTCAACAGCAAAATACCTCTTTTGGGGTAAAAAGAAAGGAAATGGATAAGAAAGAATAAGACAAAGCACAAAGTCTATGTTTCATATATTCTTTTTCTCCTGTATTCCTCTTAGCTTGAGGCATCTCTATTTCTCATTTCACTAGAAACACCATCTAACTCCTACTGCCTCTGGAAAATTTCCACCGATGGAAATAAAAGTTGGATCTTTTATGTAAGATGGGATAGGAAGCTCTATAGTTACCAAGCCTGCCTACTCCAGTAACCCACCAGGTTTTAGGTAACAGCTCATAAAAGCACAAGGGCACTTGCCTTCCTCTAGTGAGTCCCTTCCCAGATCCACTGTGGTGCAGATACCCAAATCTGCTGACCAGGCACGCTGAACATGACCAATCTTACCCTCCATCAGGAAAAGGTTAACAGATCTGTTGAATTAGAAATTGTAGCAGATGGGCCAAGGTGCCCACAAACTTTGTATGTTTTCTGTGTTTTTCATGATATTACTAAGCAAAAATACATCATTCTTTCTTTCTTTCCTTCTTATCATTTATTCAGAAGATGAATTCTCTGCAAGCCAATGAACCACATATTATACAGCCCAGAAGGTATCCATCAGACTGCAGAGACACTGAAAATAAAGTGTGAATGGTCAGTGTCTCCTCCCCTCTATTCTGAGACCAACTTCAAGGCCTGTAACATCCATTAAGTGCTTTCTGCCAAAGAGCTAAAACGAAGGAGGTAAGAAGGAAATGTTCTCTAAGAGCAGTTTGAGAGTCTAAACCCAGACTAAAAACATGATTTAAAGAGCTGAGTAGAAAGACTGTGGTTGCACAAGGAGCAGGTCAACAGCAGACAGGGAATTCAGAAAAGAAGTGGGAAAATGAGATTATGAGAAGAAGAAAGAGCATTTTGTGTATTTGTTTTCCATAACTTACATTCAGCAAGTCATTACAACCTAATTTCTCAGTATTTAAAATTAAAGAAAGGGCAGGCTTACTGGCCATTTCGAAAGGTCTGTCAGGATTACCTAAAGCAGCTATTGCTGGGGGTTTAAAAAAAATTTAAACCATAGATTAAGTGGTTAGTGGAAAAATAAAAGTCTTTCCCAACACAAGCAGCGTGATAAGAAAAGCTCCTATAAAAACCTGCTGGCAACTATGGCTCTGTCAATCACCTTAAGGATCTGTCAAAACACAGAAATACATCTGAGGCAGGCCAACATTTTGGGGGGGAGTTATACTTTTTTTTTTTTTAAAGAACAAACACATTGCAACCAAAGGCACCAACTGCCTAATCTTGTTCATAGCTGAGCATCCAAAAAGGTATCCCATCTGCCTCAAAAAGCCAGTGTCCAAACAGTGTGGGTGGAAGAGACAGCCAGACGGCGCTGGGTGCTCCCAGGTCTCCCATTACACAGAGCAACTGGAGGCTGGAGGACCAGGGGAACCTGCTATGCAGGAGACAAAATTCCAAAAGGACCTGTCCAGAGCAAAACATGCAGGAATTGTGGAAATCATCCAAGCAGCAGGGTGGGTAGGCTGAGAAGGGACAAACTGTTATGGGCACTCTATCAGGCTGGTGTGATCCTGGCACAAAGCCACTGGTGGAGAAGATGACAAGAGCTTACATGCTGGCACAAGCTTTTAAGCAGAGAGATAGCATTGAGAAAAGGTCAGTCAGGGATAAAGGTAAAAGCCACTTTCTCAGTTCATAGAAAAAGAAACTCAAAAGGCAGGAAGCAAAAAGCTCTGAGGAATTCACTGCAACAGCTCAGTTTGTAAAGGAGGGTTACAGTATCCCAGCACTGCAGTGTAGTCTAGATAAGCCTGAGCTAACTTTAATCTAGGGATTGAAGATACCTACTGCAGCAGCTCATCACAGGCTGCCTGAGTGACAAGGGGAGTTAGACACAGCTGAAAAACATAATTATTGCTGGAGTTGAAGAATGCAAACCACACCTGAGCTGGCTAGTTCAAAACTAGCTCAGATACATTTATGTTCAGCTGAAACACAAGCAGGAAAAATCAAGGAGCCCACTACTGAAAGAAACTTTAGTCATCTTGCAGAAGCACTGAGACCTATGGTTTCAGGAAGGGAAAAGAAAGATACCACCTATCTTTACACCCCTGCTTCCCCAGATATACTTCTGGGCACTGCCACACAGAGAAGAAAACCCACTGACAAACCTGAAAAGGACCATACTGACAAACACGCTTCAGTAGAAGCAGAAGATTAGGAAAGAAAAGCCTGCAAGAAGTCATAGACAGTAATAAAACTCATAGGTAATGTCACACAAGAATCACTATTTTGAAGTTTATTGAAAGAAACACCATATAAACCATTACAGGTTCCAGTTCCCTTCTGTGCAGCCACAGTTAGTGTTTATGTGGCATACACTAAGCGTGCAAGACCACAGACTGGGACAGTATGAAGTTTCCTCTTGTGCCTACTGACCCAATGAGCCCCGCTTTCATTTTCTTAGTTAACAACCAGAGCAAATAAAGTAAGGCTAGCCATTTGTGAAGTATTACATGTTTATGGTTCTAGATTTAAGCCAAACACATATCTCAGTATCTGTTATTACAAACTCACCATAGTTCTACTAAAGCTTTCAAAAGACTTACATATGCAACTCATTCATGAAGCAGGCTGAGGGCTGCCCCAAGAAGTAATTACTACAGCCCAAGCGGTGAGAAAACAGGTAAAGCAAATCCAGGCAGGCTTTGAGCAAGAATTCTTTGCCTGGTTGCCTATTTACAGATTACCTCTCATTCACAAGCAACCTCACATGAGTCTATAATTATTTAAAGTTTTGCACTGAGAGAGCACATATGGACTTCAGCCCTGGCTCTGCACTACAGTGCCCAGCACATCACTCCGACAGAGCCACCAAGTTCTCGCCCCAAAAGACTTGTGCTTTCAAACACAAGACAAGGAAAAATGTTTGGATCAAGCTTTCCAGCCTGCAGTCCTCGAAGGGCCAGCCATCCCTGCGGCTCCAAAAGTTACCACCACCAGTGTCCTTGAAGCAAAGAGGAGAAAGGGAAAAGTTGCAGAGCAAGCACTGAGGTTTGGAGTAGCTATCAGAGATGACAAATTCTGAACTATTTGAAGGGAAGGTTTGATAAGTCTGCAGCACACTGGTAGGGGAGCACAAGCTTCAGCTGTGCAGGTACCTGCACATTCAGGAGTCAAATGTCGGGGTTGGCGAGGTCAGGGCCTTTCAACTTGGGGTCTGCAGGTCCCCAAGTGATCTGTGAACTCCTTTCCAAATGGTCTACAGAAAGATAAAAGTGAAAAGCACCACTTATATTTGCTGTATTTCCACTGGAAACACAGCAATCTGCAAACTAAAGAAAGCTGAGGATCATCACACTAGTCGATTGTTACTCACCAGGACAGGAGGCAGTGTAAATGATTCAAAGCAATGGAAAATCCTCAGGAATTAGAAATAGGTGCACAAGCCACCAAGCAAAAGTGTTCCCAGCATGAAAAGAAGGGAAAAATGGAACTAGCACGTTCCAGTTGTTAAACGTTGTCCTAACTAGTGGGAAAAGTTCTGTCAAAATTATTTCCTTTTTTACCCCAGTCACTCATCACAAAAATCAACACTGAAGTCTGTAGCTCAGTTTTCTTCCATCTCACCAGATGATTGGTGTCTAGTGGCTCCCAAAAGACATGATACGATTGGCCTTTCTCTCAACACAAACATTGAAGAGACTGGGAAGACAGCACTGGGATTAAGTCTGAAACCTGAAGCCCAACAATTATCTGAGCAGAAAAATTGAAAAGACTCATGTGTTGGCACACAGATGAATCTGCTTTCCCCTTTTAAGATCAAAAATGTCACTGAATGAGACTAGTTATTGACAGAGAAAAGCAGAACAATGATAGATATAGTGATTCTGACACTAAAACATTTTACAGCCATACTGCACTTGAAAGGCAGCCAAGAAGCAAGTCCCTACAGACCTTCCAACAGCTATTTGGCATCAGTTTCACCGAGAAGCTCTAGCTGTACACCTCTAGCAAAGACAAACTAACAATCAAAAAATACCTTGGAAACAAAACAAAAGACCTTGAATTAATAAGAAATCTAGAAACTAAAGGCTACAAGCTACTACCATAAATAAAAAATGGTAAGATGATAGCCGCTAATTCCTAACCAAAGAAAGAAATCAGAATAACTGTAGCTCAAGTTGCCTACTTTTTGTGACTTCATCTCTATTGACAAAGTATTAATTAATACTTCCTCTTCATACTTTTCCTGAAGGCAACTACAAAACCTGGGTGAAATCTTCTGCTGTTTATTTCTCAGACTACTGTACACATCAAAATAAAAATAAATAATACTACTCCCAATTATGCGAGCTTAATTCTCAAAGGGCTCCCAGCTTAGACACAGTTGACCCACCCTGGAATTAAACACGAAGAGATTCCTCTGGCAAATCTCCTAAAAACAGTCGAGCAAATACAAGAACATACAACATGCCTATATTCAAAAATGTGAGTCCTCCCACCAGACTCAGCCTTAACTTGCTATAAGCACATGTGGGTATATGTGCCTTGTTGAATAAAGACCACTCAAAGTAATGGAAAACCTCTGCTTATACAGCACTTTAAACATTACATACACCCTCGCACACGTATCTATACAAAGGAACTCAACTGAAAATCAACCTAAGCATCTACCATGGAATGCTTAAGCAAGATTTCTTTGAGAAACACTGCAAAGCTTCACAGTCCTATGAACCCTATATTCTTCCATCCCATTTTGCAGACACCTCCCAAGTTGCTGAAAGATGGACATGACAGCATGTAGCTACATCCTCTAAGAAAATGCATTAAGTCCCATTAAAATCTCCACTTTTGATAAAAACAGAGCAGACTTGACACGTATCAGCCTTGCTTCCCTACCACATGAAGCACTACATCCAAGACTATCTGTTCACATCACTAAAAACCCAGTTGGCTGGCTGGCTTCCCTTCTTTTTTAATCTCCCACCTTTTCCAGATGTTCACATTCGTAAAGGAAGATTCTCTACAAAGCTGACATCTGGTGTGAAGATATATGTTAGAAAAATAAACTTTTTTTCTAGAGCATCTAAGATTGCAGAGAGTTAAAGCTATTCTTTTTCTTCTCCCTATTTTTACACACTGCTTACCCGTTTGTGATTGTCCTTCTCTGCAGCTTCTCACAAAACTATCAATTTTCTCTCTAGCTGCATAGGATTTTTCAATCAGTAACACCAATAAGATAGTTCTCTTTATCCAATAGGATAATTGAGACAAATGAGAAATGACAGCAGTAAAGTTTAGTATCCTCAAAGCTTTTTCCCTCCTCACTTCAGATACAGTGGGTGAATGTCCCCACTTTAAATTCTCTTTTCTATTATTAAACTAGAAGGAAAATCCCCCTCCCCTTTATTTTTAATAACCCCTTCTGCTAATAATGTCTACTATGTTAAATACTGCTTTAAAATAGACCTTAAAATCCTGGTTTTCAACTGGTTAAACCAGCTTGTGAACATGAGACTAATTAGGACATTCCTACAGTCCAGGTGAGTTGCTGACTTCCCACAGCCGGACCAGGGCCACTCATGTGACATCAAACACCTGTAAAGACCTGTTCAGGATCATCCAGCTGTCTACAACTTGCTCCTCCTTTGACTTAAATAGGCTTAAATGTGAACACCGAGTATGGGGCAGTCCACCAGGACCTCCTTCCTCTACTCTCCTTCCCAGCGCTGTGGATGTTTCACGCTCTTATTTGGGCCTTCAAGATTGCCCACATCAGCCTGGACTGCCCCACTGGACAGGGACCATTTGCAAAGCTTTACCAGGAGGCTCCCACAAGAAGTGGACAGAAATCTTCATACAAGTGCTGACCTACTTCTGGCTTCAGAAGCCAGAGCATCTCAACAGCACCCTCAGATTTAGCAAGGTGTACAGGTTTCCCCGTACAAAGGAGGCCCTTCAGGGGAACCCAGCAAAAACACTCAGCTTTCTCTTAATGCCAGCTATTGTTATTTCATCTGTCAGTGAAAAGAAAACTTGTTTGGGCACTAACCCTGCAATGTACCCAAGCAAGAGAGCAAACATTTAATGCCAGTCTGCTGGAGTGGGAGTCAAGGGCACAGTCCACTTCCACACAGGCTGAAGAGTGGCTGGAAGGCTCAAGGGCAGGCTGAGGACTATTGTCACCCAAAAAACACACCATGAATCCTTTTACTAAAACAACCCCCCTAAAAGAAAAGCATTAAAAAAAAACCCCACCCCCCAAAAAAAACTAAACCCCATCCCAAAAGTACAAAAAGCCCCCACCAAACATATAGTTCACTTCACCATCTCATGGAGCTTACAGGACTTCAGTTATCCCTCTAGAATTCAAACAATAAATTAACAGGCAATGATAAATCCCATTCATGTCAGTTTGATCTCTTTGTGAAGGAACATAAATAATGAACTGTATGCATTGCTATTGGCACAGTAGCAGGACTCTAAGCTCATGGATCCAAGGATATTATTAAGACAAGGTAAGTAGACATGATACATTTATTAGGCAATTAAGTCTTCCTCCCAACGACCTGGAGAAAGGTTGCTGCATCCAGAAACCTCTCTATTTTTTCCATATTCTTTGGATATAATAAGATATCCATGGATATTATGACCAAAGTGGAAAATATAACTACAGTCTGAAAGAGTGAATATTAATTTGTCTCTCTTCTTTATCTAAAAGTTTTGCTAGACTTGTGAAACTTCTTTTTAAAAAACAAAAAAGTTCTCATTTTTAAAAAAGAAATACTTGTTTTATAGCTCCTCAATAATACCTAAGACTCTGTTACCAAATCTCAAACACACTGGCAGCACCAAGCTTCTTCTAATGCTAATAATACATCACAAGCTTTACAGCTCCAGTGAAAATACAATCCTTGCAGTTTCACTCCTTCCCAAGAGCCTCTGAACATGCAGCAAGAGCAACTTCAAGGCAGCAGACAAGCAGGAGTTGCTGGAGCTGCAGTTACTGGTGAGGATGGACACAGCAAGGCAACTGCCCTGCTACCACTGCAGGGACTAAGACACTTGCTCAGCCACAGTCCAGCGTCACACCTTCCCCTCCCAAAACACACCTTTACTCCCCTTCTGCTGGCACCAGAAGGAGGAATCAGCATGCCTCATAGTCAGCCCAGTCCTGCTGCCCACTGCAATTTAGGCCATGTTATTGTGAAAGCCACTGGGTCATCATCCAAGAGGCCCATCCTGCTCTTTCAGTGGGATTCCCCATACCAGGGCCAGCAGTGGGCCCTTCAGCATTCTTGTGGTCCTCCAAAGGCATGCATGAGGTAGCATATGTACCCCCTGAAGTACTAGTTAGCAAAAATTGCTTTAAAACTAAAGCTTCTGGAAGGTACCCAAACCATGCTCTTCAGATTGAAACATTTTCCACAGTCACAGTATACAGATTTTGTAAAGAATCAAGTTTGGAGTTGTTTCCTAGAGTTTAAGTGAACTGGTTTGCATTTCTAAAAGAGCAATCTTTGATACACCTGCATATCCCTTTGTTAATTATCTGATAGTGGAATTCAAGGTTAAGCTAAAAGGCTGCTGTATTTTACTCCAACTTGTGCTGTTTTGGTGCCCCGTCCTGTCCCCCTGTGGAAGAACATCATCAAAGTCTCGTATTGCATGGATTAGAAGTATATCCAGTTCCAGAAAACACACTACAGAAGTCATTACTCTGTGCATTAATTCAGCGCACAGTATAGTAACTTTCGTTCATAAGAAAACCAAAAATAGGCTTAATAAGTGCTGATGGCAATATTACACCATTGTCTTTCTATTATGGGGAAAAAAAAGCAACTGGAAGAACCACTGTTCAGATTCCCTGGATAGTTATCAACATTTGAATGTGTCCTCAATTGCTACTGTGGCTCAGAACAGGAGCCTGATTAAAAAAGGAGCTGTGAAGTCCTGCTCAAATGTCAACAGGAAAGCACTTTGATAAAAACATAAGTGTCTGTACATTCTTTACATTCAGACATTTCTCAGGTGAAATCCAAGGTCAGAAATGGAGAGATCAAGTACAGCAATCTCTGAAGATCTCAGAAGAAAGCATGTTTACATATTAGGTGAAGAGATTTTATTTAAAGAATGTAATATCCTTAAAGACCTTTCCAGATCTGGCCCACCCAGGGAGCACTTTCAATACTGGAAACTGGAGATTGCAATAACATTCCCAGCAGTCAACATCATTAGAAAATAATCAAAACATTTATGCTTTTGTATTTAAAATTAAGAAACAAAGTACAGAGAGAGCTTGCATTTTCAGAACTCTGTTAAATTTCTGTTACTGCAAAAAACTATTAGGAAGTTCCTTCCATCTTCACATTTCACAGCCACAATTTCTGCAGCGGAAACCACCATCTGGTTGCACTTTTTATTTCCTCTGAACACTTCAGTCTCTTCTTGACTACTAAGAAAAAAGAAGTCTGACTATCACATGTTAGCCAAAGCCAAGGAAAGGAGTAATGTTGCTCAGAAGACAGCTTTGGATGCCAAGAGTTTTAGAGAACACAAAATCCACCTGGGTTGCACCTTTTCTGCTACTCTCTCTAAAAGGCAGTCTCAAAAGCAGACAAGAATGTGGTAATGCTTCGGCCTGTCCTGCTGGGGGACAAGCTGTGATTCTCCTGGTCTGCAGAGAGAAGGACAGGCTTACCATCCAAAATAATGGCCTGAGGAAACAGCACTAGAAGAGCTGGGAGAGGGCACCTTTACAGAACAGCTGAAACAAAAACCTGCCACTCAAGCTCAGGGACAGCAGTGCTTTCATACACAGCTGACCTTTCCTAGAGCCTCTCTGCACTAAACGCGCATTGCAAAACCTCTCTCAATGATTTTTGAGTGGTCTTGGGAATCTGAAGACATCCCAGCTGACTGGAAGCTGATGAATGTTGTCCTGATTTTCAAGAAGGTCAAGAAGGGGGACCCAGGAAACTACAGGCCTGTCAGTCTTACTTCAATGCCTGTAAAGTCATGAAGAAGATTATTCTGGGAAGTATTGAAAAACACCTGAAAGACAACATAGTCATTGGTCACAGCCAGCATGCCTGCATGAGAATAAAGTCCTGCTTGTCAAACCTTTTTACTAGGTAATCCACCCAGTTGATCAAGGGAAGCCAGTTGATGTAATCCTTTTGAATTTCAGTAAAGCTTTCAATACTGGCTCTTGCAGGATCCTTCTGGACAAAATGTCCAGCACACAGCTGGTTAAACACATCATGAGGTGGGTGAGCAATTTGCTCATGGGTCGAGCACAGAGGGTAATAGTGAATGGGGTAACATCAGACTGGTGACCTGTCACTAGTGGGGTTCCACAGGGCTCCATCTTGGGCCCTGTGGTCTTCAGCATCTTCATAAATGACTTGGATGCAGGACTGGAAGGGATACTAAGCAAGTCTGCAGATGATACAAAACTGGGAGAAGCTGCTGACTTCCTCAAAGGCAGGGAGGCCCTGCAGAGAGACCTTGACCAATTGAAGACTGGGCAATCACCAACCATATGAAGTTCAACAAGGGAAGTGCCGGATTCTGCACCTGGGATGGGGCAACCCTGGATGTACATACAGACTGGGGAATTAGATGCTGGAAAGCAGTGCCACAGAAAGGGACCTGGGGGTCCTGGTTGATGGCAAGTTGAATGTGAGTCAGCAATGCCCTGGCAGCCAGGAGGGCCAACCCTGTCTTGGGGGACATCAGGCAAAGCATCACCAGCCGGTCGAGGGAGGGGATTGTCCCGCTCTGCTCTGCAGTGGTGCGGCCTCACCTTGAATATTGTGTGCAGTTTTGGGCACCACAATATAAGAAAGATATTAAGCTATTAGAGAGTGTCCAAAGGAGAGCAACGAAGATGGTGAAGGGCCTTGAGTGGAAGTCATATCAGGAGCAGCTGAGGTCACTTGGTCTGTTCAGCCTGATGAAGAGAAGACTGAGGGAAGACCTCATCACAGTCTACAACTTCCTCATGAGGGGAAGGAGGGGCAGGCACTGATCTCTTCTCTGTAGTGACCAGTGACACCCAAGGGAATGGCCTGAAGTTGTGTCAGGGGAGGTTTAAGTTGGATATTAGAAGGAGCTTCTTCACCCAGAGAGTGGTTGGGCACTAGAACAGGCTCCCCAGGGAAGTGGTCACAGCAGCAAGTCTGACAGAGTTCAAGAAGCATCAGGACAATGCTCTCAGGCACATGCTGTGACTCTTGTGGATGGTCCTGTGCAGGGCTAACAGTTGGACTCAACAATCCTTGTGTGTCCCTTCCAACTCAGCAAATTCTTTGATTCTCCACAATCGGGACTGGAGTACCTCTCCCATGGAGACAGGCTGAGAAGGCTATGGGGAGACCTAGCCCCTTTCAGTACCTAAAGGAGGCCTGCAAGAGAGCTGGAAAGAGACTTTTCACAAGGGCATGTAGTGATAGGACAAGGGGGAACAGCCTTAAACTGAAAGTAGGTTTAGAGTAGGTACTAGGACAGAATTCTTTACTGTGAGGTTGCTGAGGCGCTGGAACAAGTTACCAAGAGAAGCTGTAGATGCCTCATCCCTGGAAGTGTTTAAGACCAGGCTGGATGGAGCTCTGAGCAACCTGGTCTAGTGGAAGATTCCCTGCTCATGGCATGGGGTTTGGAACAAGATTGTTTAAGGTGCCTTCCAACCCAAGCCAATCTATGAATCAAAACCCATTTTGAGCGAAATTTTAAACTGTGGCAACACACACAGAAGGTCTGAACCTAGTCGACAAAAATCATGACAGTTTGATAAGTAAAATATTAAGTAACTTGCTTCTTATTAGCAAATTACAAAGACAGGACAAAAGGGGAAACGACTGAGTTTTCATGCCACAAAATGGTGAAGAGGAGTAGGCAAGACAGCCCCTGCACACTTCATCCACCTCAGTCTTTTTAAAATCAAAAACGATAATGTAAAAAAGAAGAGCAGGACAGATGGAAAGGTGATTTAGTGAGTGGTCCAGTAGCACATGATGCTGGCAGCCCAGGAGCCATTTAAGCACTGGGAATAACACCTGACAAGGGCTTCATTCAGTGCACACTCACTGTGCTGCTCCCTGGCAAAGACAAGGGCCCTTTGAGGAGGGGAATGAGGAATATTTAATTAAAGACCAGACCCTCATGCACAAAAAAATAGATGGAAAAAGGGAGAGACCTTTTGCTTCATTAAAGCCCCATGGCCGAGGGCTGCTCTCAGCCACCATGGTGCCCTTTCAGCATTGCTTTTTACACAGAGCATGCACTTAACTTGCAAGGCTGGATGACTTATTTGCCACCAAAAAGATGTTTTCCTATACAATGGTGCCCTTTGTGGAGGGGAAGGAGGTGGGAAGACAGTACTAGTTGGCCATTAATCGTATAAATCCTTCCCTTGAGTTGCACAATGAATAGCATGGATCTGTGTATTTGACTTCGCTTGTTCAAGAGAAGTTGCTTTGAGTGAAAAAATTAAATTTAATAAGCTGTATCTTTTCTTTCTTTGTGTTTTTTCTTTTTAATTTTAACAATACACTTTAGACAACCAGCACTAGTTTTGCAGGCCATCCACAGTTGTCTTTAAAGAGCAGAAAGCAATTCTGACTCCAAGACTTCACTCTCACAAACACAAGCACAAACCACATACTGAGAAATCAGGCGCTTTATATGCAGTCCAATCTCATTTAGCTCTTTTGTGTGTCTCCCAGTCCCCAAAATACATTAAAGGCCCAACCCAACACTTGTGAGCAGCAAAGTTCTTTACACAAATTTGGGAGTAAATTCATAAGCACCTCAGCCTGGCCATAAGCTTAAGTTTACTTTCCCCCCCCCCAGGCTGCAGTAACCACCTCACAGATATAAAAAGTGCTTAGTGAATCTTTAACTGGCTCTAAGTTGGAGTGGGAGAGAAGGAGAAAAAAATTGTAGTTTAAATCCACTGAGGTTCCCATGGTAATACCACTAGGCATACAAAAGGTATAGCTGAGTGTGTGGTAAAGTCATCGGAGGTTTTATTACTATGAAACTTAATGCTCCCCTACTGAAAAGAAATTTCCATTATATAAAAGAGATAATTGGGAGGAAAAAAAGACAATTCAAGTTTTATGACTGGCTATAAATGAATAACATTTAATGTCCAACACTTCACCATAATCATCCACTAATGACTGAAAAACTTATTGTGAAAATTGCCAAACCTAAACTGGTGGGGTGTTAATTTAATTTTTTTTGGTGGCAAGAGAAAATGTGGCAGGGAGAGAAAAGAAAGGGAGCACTTAGCTCCAGCTCCCAGTGCGGCAAAAAAAGTTTCCCCCCCTACGCCTGGCCAAGCAGGAACAATGCACAACAGCCCAGCCCTGACGACTTCACTGAATCATAACTCCTGCTAGTTAGTTTAATTATTGCACATACATTTCTTGAAAACTTCATTTGAACATCAGCTTCTAATTGGAGAAATTGCTCTGAGCATGACCAAAGGGTTATTATAAAGTTTGGTCACTTTTTTTCAAGCAATCTTTACAAAAGGGCATGGCCTTTCTGCGAAGCACATGAAAACCTCTCAAAGATGCCCATTGTCCATGGCACAGGAATCAAGTGCAAGAGGTACAGAAGGAAGTTTCAGCTGGGAACACAAAAGGCAATGAAGACATGAAAACAAGGTGGAACATCCTGCTACACCTTGCACAGAAGAGCTGAAAGGGGGGGAAAAAAAATCAGCTTCCGGGATGACAAATATTAGTGAGTGCAAATGGAAGGTGTGTCAAAGAAAGAAATCTTATTAAAATACTAATGCTCATTAAAGACTTAAGTTGCAAAAGCCTTGCAAGTTACAAGAAAGCTTCCGAAGACAATGAATTTCATCACGAGACCTATAGGTTTGCATAAGGTTTCCATGACCCCCTAAATCAGCATATTAGGCAAGTGATGGTTTGGGGATTTTGTTTATTCAAAGACTGCTTATGTTTCCCAAAGTTTCCCTTCAGCCAACTTAAAAACCTAAATATATTCACCAATTTCTTAATATCCAAATAACTCTGATCACTGCGAAACTCAATGCTGACCAAGGTTTTATGGCGTAACCATTTAGTTTAAGGAAACTACCAGAGGAGTAAGTTTGAAAGTCACACATGAAACACTTCATTCTCTGTATCCTTCAGCCCTAAGTTATCAGTGCTATATGCAAGTTTCTCATGTGCTTCATATTTATGCTGTATTTCATTGTAAGGTCTAATTTTATAATTCAAAAGTCAAATCTTCGGACATTAGAATCTCATGTGGATTTTAATCCATTTACTTTGTGGCTCAGGTACACCTGCACTGAGCATACTAGGACTGTCCAGTCCCTGTTAACTACAGATTACACTTTCATGAATTTTTCATTATTAAGCCAAAGGTGACTTAAATGTGGAGAGACTATTCAGCAATGAGTCTCCTGGTTTACATTTTACAATCCCAGCAGCAGAAAACACGCTGTTCATACTACAGGTGTAGAATTCCCTCTTCCTCACAAATTACTTTTTCCTCCAGTTATTATCTCTGCAGCCATCACAACACATTACTCATCAGACCAGCCAAGGCTCTGGACCGCAACGAACAAGAAACATCAGCAACAGCAGCAGAGGTTTGAAAGTCAGATTGCAGTCATGATTTCTGCGTCACATTAGCCGCTAACAATACAGGTGAAGGGAAGCTTTGTCCAAGGCTCTCTGGTACCTGTGCATGGAGGTCATGCAGCTTAGAGTAGGAGGCCTTTCTGTCACTTTCCCTGTGCCAGGCAGCAGCAGGAGGCTGGGATGCTCCCCCTACACCACTTTGAGGTAGGCAGCTGGTCCTCCAGCTACCCCGTCCCAGCTGGGCGGGTGAGGCAGAAAACCGCCCCCACCTTTCTGCAAGTGGCCAGCCACCCAAGAGATAAGGCAAGAACAAACCCAACGGCCTAACACAGCATTGTCCAGGGATCCCAATGGCCCTGGGGTGTATAAAAAGACTCTCTGGGTGAGCCCCTCATGCACCCCCCACTGCTATGCCCAGCCATGCTATACCACAGCATGGGGACTACTGGCTGGACCAGAGCAACAGAAAACAGCAGCTTCACCTTCATCAGAAATATTGTGCCACTTTTCCCCCTTGACTCCATCAGTTATTTATTAACAGGAGTAAAATATTACTATTCTGCACCTCCCAACAGGTAGGTTTTCCTCTCTGCCTAAGACACCGATCACTTTTCTTTTTAAAACTGAAAAGCATGGGAACTTTTTTTGTCTGTATGTTATTTGCTGCCTTAATGCAACAAAGTAGACACCGAAGTGTGAGAGCGCTCCCAAATAAGTCACAGCCATTTACACATTAGGCACCTAATTAGTTGAAAATACAATTACACACATGTAAGCAGATGCTCATGCCCACAGGCCAAGCCCATTGCTTAGACAATTCTTTAACCACCTAACTTTACAATAAGTGCAAGTTGAATCTACTTAGATACAAGACCTGAATTATCAGTTTGGGAGTGAAAAAAAAATAAAAATCAAACAGTTCTTCCCATCATATTTAATGCAGCACTACACAACAGGCAAGACTCCAGCAGGTCCCTGTTCTTCTTTCATAGCCTTTAATCAAATACTGAGAGACATTTGCTATTTTTTAAAGTCAAATGAAAACCTTTGGCTTCAGTCTTTTGTAAATTTGCAGCAAAGATAACCCCCCAAGGAATGCATATTATTTACACAACAGTGAGCTTACTTATTAACATGAACTCTAGCAAAAGTTTTGTTTCAGTATTTTAAAATGGGCCACAAAGACCTGTTTACATTCCTTGTCTGGCTTTAGTAACATCAGAGTGGAGCACCCTTTTCCACAGCGCTCCTGGGCAGCAAGCTGAGGAATGTCATCCAATGGGCAAGGTCCAAGAAGACCCCAAAAATCAAATACTGACCCTTACACTCTGTGAGGTCATGGAGTCAATTCAAAAGCTCTTCATGCTCTATCCAAATGCAAGCAAAAAGCCCCCATGAGCTGGGCTGAGCAGCAAGTACTTACCACTGCCCAGCTTTTCATCCTCCTCTAAATAGTGGTGGAGTACATAAAACTTTTCTATCACAAAATAGGATGAACCACCTGTTCTCCAACACTGTTTTGTCATTTGACGTTCAGAAGAAATTTAGCTATAATGAGGGAAAAAAGGTGCATCAGTTCATTTTTAAAAGGGCAGCTTGTCTTAAGCTTCCCTCTCAGCACACAAAAAATGGTAATATTCAAGTAATCTGATGGGAAAACAGACAAGTGACAGACAAGCATCTGACTACTCCACAAGAGACAAGATTGCCAATAAACAGAAGTCATAAGAGTCTGCACTACTTCTTCCAGAAGGACAGAGGCAGCTAAAAACATTCAAAACCAAGATTAAAAACAGGAAACCGGGAAACCCTGAATATTCATGTTCCATTCTTTGCAGGAACCTTACTCAGCTAATTTTTTAAAAAAAAAGAAATCCATGGAAGCATCCTGTTTCAAGGGTCTGAAACTCCCAGCGCAGAGAGAGCATCTCTAGCTCTGTGACCCAGTGCCTGCTGAATAGGACACAGATGATCTAAGTTGCACGTAAGGAAAAGACAGTTTGTCTCCCTATCACCACTGCAGCAGGCCTTCACACCAATAAAACAAATCCTCACAATTTGCCTTCCCTCCATAAGAGAAGCTGCGTTTCAAGCTGTGTAGGTTGCTTGTTACCTAACTCCTAAGGAAAACTTCAGCTCTGTTGCTCTTCACAACTCCCCAGTATACAAAGCAAACAGCCACAGCTTTTTTTCTTAGTTTTTTTTTTTTTTGGGGGGGGTCATATCAAAATAAGTGCTGCAAACATTTTTGCTCTCCATGTTAGGATTATTTGTTTCTTTAAGAAAATTCAGGATGAGGTGGGTTTCATCCTAGGCCACACTGCACACTGGTGGGATTCCCTTGGGGAATCACACTGTAACTTGAACCTTCAGCCCACCACGGCACAACAGCCTTGCCGTTTACAGTTCCCAAAAGCCACCTGCCTTGCACCACAAAGAGATATATGTTACTCACTTCCTACTACCGCTTGTCGCTATGTAAGACACCTTCACAGCAACACTGTGACCCAAGTTTGATGTAGCAAGCAGATCCGAATATAAAGTGAAATACTGTTTTAGCAAACCTAGAAGTACTAAAACGAGCTTCTAAAGTCCCGAGCCAAGCGGACCCGGGAGCACGCCGCGGGCGGAGGCCGGCCCGCAGGAAGAGACTGGCGGGCATTTCACCCTGCGGGGAGCATATTCCGACACTTCCACTTTGTGTTTTTAACCTCCCCCGCTGAAGGAAATGGGGGGACGCACCTACCGACCATAAAGCCGTGGCCCGCAGCTCTCCTGGAGAACCTCACTCGCCCGCAGCTCTCCTGGAGAACCTCACTCACCCGCAGCGCATCCCTGTAATGCCACTGCTCCCGTCCCGGCTCACCCCTTTCGTGCACACCCACTTTTGGGGGCTAAAACCCGCGGCCGGGAGGGCCCGTCTTTCTGCCCCCCGCTCCCTGAGCCCGCCGGGCACCTGCGGCGGGAGCTCTGGGGCTGCTCGCCCGGCCCGGCGGCACCTACCCAGGCACTTGATGTGGAAGCCGCTGGGGGGCTTGAGGGAGCGGCGCGCCCAGCCCTGCCGCAGCACCTCCAGGTGCTCCTCCTTGCCCTGCACCAGCAGCACCTGCTCGTCGATCCAGCCCAGGAAAAAGGTCTCGGCCACCGCCGCCGTGGCCCGCCGGTCCCAGAAGTGCTGCATGTTCTCCCGCTTGAAGTCCGCGAAGATCTCGTATCCGATGCGGTGGCGGCCCAGCTCCGCCGCCGGCCCCGCACCTGCCCCGGCCCCGCCGCCGACCCCCGGACGCCCCCCGGCCGCGGCGTCCAGGACGATAGCCAGGGAGTGCGGGGCGATCTGCAGGCACCGCTCCGCCCTGCGCGGCATGGCCGCTCACCGCCCGCCGCCGGGCACGGACACGGACACGGACACGGACACGGGCACGGGCACGGACACGGACACGGACATGCCTCCCGCGGCCACGCTGCCTCCCCCGGCCGGCTGTCCACGCTCCGCCCCCGCGGGCCCGTCCTGGCCCGCTCCGCCCCCGGCACACCCCTGGCGCGGCGCGGTCCTGCCGCGGGCGAGGCGGGGACGGGATCCTGCGGCCGCCGGTCCCGCAGCAGGCAGCGACCGCAGTCTGCCAGCCGGGAGGCCCGCACGCCTCGCAGCCCACCGCCCCCCGCCGCACGCCTCCCTGTCCCAGCACGGGAGCACCATCCCCAGAAGCGAAACTATCCCGCTGCGTGTCCCGGCCGCGGTGTAGGCTTCCTGGCACCACCACCCCACTCCTCCCCGCCTTTGGGAGACCCTCCCCGTTCCCTTCCCCGAGTGAAACACAGGGGCATCCCTCAGCCACATCCAGATTATCCCAGCAAGTCACATAATTCCTTATGGTTTTGCTTCCTCCAGTGGTTACACATATGTAGATAACATACCCAGTGAGCAGCATTGACCCTGCCGTGTCCAAACGCCTTTCTCTTCACCCGCTGTAATCCTGTATTGCTTTGTGTCTTAGTGGTTCTGAAATCTGATGGTGATGGAGCAAGTGTAAGGTTCACTTCTAACTTCTGTGGCTTTTTTCCAGCAGTTCAATATTTTGCCTCCTCTGTGCTCTGGGTCACCAGCTGCCTGTAAGGTTCGGGGGAGAGCTCAGGAAAACTGAGCAAGCAGAATTCTAGAGGTCGTTGCTGGGGGACAACTGGGGGGGGGTGGGAACAGCCTGGCCTGGGGTATGCATCCAGGTGGTAGGTGGCTGCTGAGCTGGAGGTGCTGGCTACAAGGTGCTGGTTATACTTGTGGGAAGGCAGAGTTAGGAACTTCGATCCTGTCCTCTATAGGAGCCCTCAAACCCACGGCAAAACTGAGTCTCAATTCTGAAAGCAGAGCTTGAGTTCCTGAATGGTCTGTAGCTGCTGGACATCTTGGTGGTGTGTGAACTCTGTGAGTGTCCTCAGCAACACCCTCACCTTGCCCCAGGGAGCAGGCCACCATGGCACCTGGGACATGGGCAGTGAAGCAGTGAAGCACCAGAAAGGTAAAGGACACAAAGAAGAAAACTGCTGTAGGGCAGGGGGGGCAGGAGCGGAGGCAGAGGAGAGATGAGTGAGATGAGGGAGCAGGCAGCAGCTGCTCTGCCAGACAGTGGTATAAGAGCTGCTACAGCCACCACACCCCATGCTGTGCACAAACAACAGTGTTTTACCTGTGGCTCCTGAGTTCACTCACATCAACATCCCTTGACATATTTGGCCTCCTTAAATCATCACCCATTTGGTTCTAACCTCGTTCAAATCCTGTGCCACTCTCCACCTGGCTTCATACAATTCCTTCTCTGGGGCACTGTATGAGTCAGGCTCCTCTGACATCCCAGCTCCCTACTTTTGGTTTTCATTCAGTGCTGTCTAGGCCCCATAACAAGAAAGGTCAAATTTATCAGCATCCCAAAGAGTCTTACAAGGAAAAAAGTCGTATGGAATTTGCTTTTCCAAAAGAGAAATGAGGTAAAAAAAATTGCCCAGAAATGCTGTGCACAATTTTGAGCTAGGAACCAAGTGTATTAACACTCGGTTTGCAAGTCTCTAACCCCTTCCCGAGTATCCAGCACAGCAAGACCTCAAGAGCCCCCTCGCCTCAGCCAGCAATAGTTTTGATGATGCTGCTGTCAGGATTTCAAAGGAGCTCTTCCACATCGCCATTCAGCACTAAGCTTTGCAAGAGGACCCCCAGCATCCTCATTGTCCTCCAAACTGCTTCCCAAAGCAAACCTGAGCCATTTGTTGCCTGTTAAAAGAGCCTAGTCTTAGTGTGTTGAAACTACTGTCATGATCTTGTCATACTCATGTTATTCTTACCTTGTGCCTTCTTCCTCTCTGCATTGTATCAGCCTTTTATCTTGCCCATCATACCTGCATTTCAGTTCTCCTGGGCAGGGCTCACCTTTGTGTTGCCTTTATGTGGAGCACATCACACTTGACATCTCAGCTACTGATCAGAGTCACCAGGTAACTTCAGGTAACTGGGATGAGTTTTCAGTTTTTATTCTTATCTGCAAGAAAAAAGGAGCCAAATTAAGCCTTTGGGGTTTTAGGTTTTTGCACCAGATACACACCAAACAGTAAGATGTGGGGCCCTACATTTTGCCTACATCCTCCAAATCCCAAGTGCTAGCCAAATCTGTGATTCCTCTGCTGCCTCTGGCAGAGAGGTGTGTTCAGGGTAGCATGCCTGGCAGCCTTTGGTCACAACATCAGTGTTGCTCTCTCCATTAGCTAAGCTCCTTTTCCCCTTCAGTACTAATTTCTGAAGCAATTGGTGTGGTGAAATGCTCCACACAGTCATTTGCCTCCTCCTTGCAGTAACATTTGTGGGCTGTCAACATCTTCCCTACCCTGGCTCACTCTCCTGTAAAGGCTAGTCCTCAGCCTGCTAATCTTCTCCTACCCTGCTTTCATCACCTCTTCCCTCACGCTGCTTCAGGCCTCTGTGCCTGCAGGCTGGCCCTCACTCCCTGCCCTATTCAGCACTCTGCCCCTCTCCGCAGCTTGCACACATGCAGCGTCACACACAGGTGTAAAGACAAGGCAATGAAAGACAGTATGCAATGATTTGTCCAAAACTTGTCAGATAAAGCACAGCAATTGTGGCACAAATCAAAATACACCAGGTACTCATACAAGCAGTGCAAGGATTGCCTGAGCATGATCTCGAGGGCCTGGTTAAGAAACTCCCCTTGTTTCCAGGGCCAGGGTATAGGCTGTGGACAGCAAGTATGTACTGAATAAACGGTTCATCATTCATTATTCCCCTTTTTTTTCCCATTTCCTTACTGATTCAAATATTTTTTGTTCTCAGAATTTTTTGTTTATTTTGATTTATTTATATTTTGTTTCTTGTTGGTTTGGGGTTGAATAGCATCTCCTTCCTTGCCATTCACTCTCACTTCGAGGGACTTCTTTCAAGCAATCAATATCTATAGCCAGATTAAAATCAATCTGGTATTTTCCAACAGAAATACAAGCGAGAAGACTATCTACAATCTTCATACGGCCAAGTAATGAAAGCGAGTGAAGTGGAACTCCTAAGTGCCTCTGAAGTGTTTGGAAAGGCAGAAGCCTGTGTTGCTAGTGGGGTGAAAACCCTGAAAATTTAGACACATCTCTTTGAAATGCATCAGTGGTGGCAGGAGGTCTCCAGCAAATGGCGTTGTTCATTCTGGGTAGGAGCAGAAAGCCAAACAAACCTGACAGAGCTGTGTTCTCTGGGTGTCTGTATTGATCCATAGCTCAGGTGTGGCACCTCTGTCTGCTGCAAACATTGCCTCATTAAAAACTCCCTGTGAAAAGAGTATTCCCCTAGAATTCATCCAAGGCCACAGAATGGAAAAGAAAGGGTGAGGTGAAATATATATATTTAATGGTGGTTGTGCATCCCTGATTTGTACATAGTAAAGGAAGTTACACAATTTCTCAGCCTATGTAGTATGTCAGCAAGTGATCTGCTTCAAATTCAATATTCAGGCAGTTAAGTCAGCAAGTACATTCCAGGAGAGGTTTTGAAAGACTATTTCATATCAGAAAACTATTTTTTAATCTCTTTGGTTGTTTTATACAAGAAGAAATTATACCTTTCCTCTCACTGTCCATCCGGCGTTGTTACCTGGCAAGAGAGTACTTCCCAGCCGAGTTGCCTCATTCCTGAGAAAGAGCTGCTGTCATTGATATGTGGGTTTTCAGATGGTTGAAGTGTGTGTGACAAGAAACTGCCAGCTACAGGATAGGTTTTTAAGATATTTCTGGCAGGACTTTTTTTTTGAACATACCTGCGTTTATTCCCATGTGGAAGGCTGACTGAAGCTTGAGACTCACACTGGTAGTGCAGTGACGCACAGCTCAGTATGACTGCCATCATCAGACATGGCACCGACTGCAGCCTTAATGAGATCAGAGCTTACAGACCTCAATAATAAATTTTGAGAAGAGTTACCTCCTCCTCCTGCCCCATTCGAGACTTACATGAGCCTGGCTAGACTTTCTTGGACATGGAGTCAATGTAAACTGGGTCTGGCTTTGCTGTTGCAAGTGTGCAGAAGAAGGGCCAGGAGCAGGAATACTGGTGACGCACAGGCCTGATGCTGCTCTTCTTGTCATACCGTGAGAAAAAACAGGTGCAATCTCAGAAGAGTGAATGCTCTAAAACAACAGAGGTCATGAATAGTGATGCCAACTTGCACTTAAGGAAAGCAAGAGAGAAGGGGTGTGCTAGCAGTTGTTCCTTAAAACTCTTCCCAGAAGTGTGGCATCCTTTGTATCTCTACATTTGCCTAGTTTGCATCATATTATGACACTTCTTTGCCACCAAGAATTCCTAAAACACCACCTTGTCTAGCTTTACCCTTTTGCTTTGGTAACCAGTTTTTGTACTAGAGAGATAATAATACGTCTTACATTTGTAAAGCCCCTTGAGACCTGCTATTAAGAATCAGGAATGGCTGTTTGTCAATCCTTGATTTGGTGGGAGCCAAGTACTTTTGCTCTCAGTCCTGTCCTGGCATCCTCCATCAAGAAGCCCTGCTCATAAGTCCTTGCTCAGAGTTCCCAGTGAAGTCAATGGGAGTTTCCTGCGTGAAGAGTGATGAGCTGGATCCAAACTAAACATCCTACTAATGAGCAGAGTAGGAAACAGCTGACTGCATGATTTTTAAGTTCTGTGCTTTTACCTGACTCAGACTTGCTGCCATCAAGAAGGATTCTGGGGGCACGATGCAACCTGGGGGAGGAGAGGAGATCCCAGGTTATGGGCAGGCGTGCCCATCTTCCTCTTCAGGAAAATCTTTGGCAACAGTATTTAATCTTTGCAATGAGGTGAGTGCTGCTTGGACAGGTGAGCTGGTAGGTAGACAATTACCTATTGTCTGCTTAACAATAGCCTACCTATACTGGGGAAGTTACACCGACCAGGAGGAAAATCACCTCCCAGCAGACATGGAAAACAAACTCCCACTTTACTCACAGGACATGTATAATACAGGGTACAGCTCTTTCACGTTCAAACTCAGGTGCCTATGTTTAGACAGGTAAATAACACAGTGCTAAAACACCTGGATTGGAAAGCCCTTTAATTTTATTTATTGATGAAATTGCAAAGAGGGAAACAAGACTTACAGATGTTTTGAAGCAAAAAAGCTGGTGTACAGCTCATCATAGCACTGCAGTTAAAAGGGGCCAGAATATATTCCCTGCATGGAAAATTCTTGACTGTAAAATAATAAAGAGGAAAGAGAAGGGCATGTTTATATCTTGAGCTTCTAAATATATTTTGTGTGTGCCTTCCAACCTATAATTGCCTCTTATCTGCTATGATATTGATGGTTGCTTTTGGCCAGATTACAGCCAGACACTGTATTTGACATAGACGGGATTTTATTTCAAAAATAAATTCTGCAGTTGTACTCTACTGAAGCCATAAAGGAAGGACTCAATATTTGCAGGCAACGTGCAATTTTAGTTATAGATATGGCCCACCAGTTTGCCTAAAATATCTGTTTGCCTTGCCACATTGTCTTGCAAGAACCACTGAAAACACATTGAGGCAGCTCAAGCGCTGACATGCCAAAAGAACTAGGGTTTGTTTTTATGATTCCCCTACCAGTAATAGAAAGAAACTGTGAATGAAATGGCCATTAATTTTCATGGGCACTCTGGAAGAAAGAGCAATAAATTCTATTTCTCTACCCTTTTTCACATTTCCTTTCACAGCCCATGGCCTGAAGCATGGGCACTCTGCTGATTCCTGACCCAGCCTAGTAAAGGCATGTGGCTGATCCCTGGCAGATCTCACACTGCTGAATCTATGAGTCCAAAGTCAGACCAAGGAGATCAGAAGGTCTCCACCAGCCTTGGTATTTTAATCTGAAATTTCTCTGCTTTGAATAGATGTGTTTTCCCCCTATTTGCCCTTCTCGTGTAGTGTAAGGCAAGTCCTTTCAGTTCTGGGGGCAGTGCAAAGCTGCACTCAGGAAATAAAAATTGCGGTGAAATACATATACCCCTAAGTACACAAATGTAAATGGCAGACATAGGCAAAGCAAGGTAAAGGAAAGTCTTGTTCATGTAACATGCACAGCCAAAAGCTCCAACTTGTATTGCCTTGATTTTCCTGCAGGGACTCCATTAGACTGGGGGCCAAAATGAGAGAATGATGACCTGTGATCCCACACTTTTGTTTAGGAAGTATGTTTTGTGCCTAAACAAGAAGGTAAGGTAGGCAGAGCTGACCATTTCTAAATGAACAATTAAATTAACTCTTCCACCTTACAGAAGAAGAATTTAATCAGGGGTTGCTATTAAAATGCCCACCAGAGGAAAAAAAATAATAAGAGGATTCCACACCACAAGGCAATCTGCTGGTAGCGTGATCAGCATACAGGGGGAGAGAACCAGAGATGGGCATGGGCTTTGTAAGCAGCCTTGGCTCTGCCTTGACAACAGAGCTGTGGGTGACAAGTAGGCATCAGTCTGAGCTGAACAGCTCTGATGTGGGCTTGAAAAGGGTAGGAATACCACTTCTCTAACTGGAGCTGTAGAAAACTGCATTGGTGGGAACCATACAGTCCATCCTTGCAGGTAGAGGTGAGGCAGTTTCAATGGTGTCCCCTGGCATGGGGGGACCTGGCATGGGGGGACCTGGCATGGGTAGCTGGAAGGACAAGTTGATGCATGTTGGCTTCTCTGAGACCCCCTTGGTGGCAGAGATCTGGGGAGGCTTTCCCAGATCACAGGATGGGGAAGCTCCCTGGTTTATTGGCTTGCCAGTTTTTGGATGACAGCTCCTCTTTTCTGACTAGGGAAACAGAAAGCAACTGGTGTTGCTGAGTCTGGGTAAAATCCCTTTGAGATTTTGCCTTGCCTTTCAGGCATAGAGATACGTAGCAGAGGGATACAGTATATCAAGATACAATAAGGCTCCACCTGTGCCACAGCATTCTTGCTCTTTCTGCCGGAAAGCACAGGCTGGATGGTGGGCTCGCTCTCTGCAACTGGCTGGTGACACCTTTCCACATTCTGTCCACTGAACATGACTCAGTTCAGAAAATGTGAGCTGGGCTTATGTCGCGGGGTATCTATCGTATTGGTTAGGTTTGGTCAGTAGAAAAAGCAGACACACACACACAGAGAGTTGAGACAAGAGTTGTCTGCCACGTTAGCGCAGCAGCCTCCTTTATTGAGGCAGCCAATCCACACTTTACTGCACACTTTCTCTAAACGTAATTCCTACAAAGCAGCAGAGTACTAACACCTGCAATTGTGAACACAGCCAACATCCCTGTCCTTGCACATTCCATCCTGCTTATCATCTTTCCAGTCAACTCCCAGCTTCTCAAGACTGCTCTGTTTATGGGGATGGTTAATTAGCTTCTGCTCTCACAGGAACGGCCTTATATCATCCAATATATTATGTTCATCAAGCTCTAGGGGCTTAGCAGGCCTGCCGCCTCCCCCCACAGGCTTACAGCCTTCCTCTGGGTTCCTCTAAACCAAGAGCATGTCCTTCCAACCCCTAAAGGATTTCTGCACTCAAGCATGGGAAAATGCCCATGGGAAGGGGGACTAACTATGCGGTAAAGGATGTTGGATAACATGCCCACCTTGGGTTTTAATTCACTGCTCCTGCTTGCAGCTTCTCCAGTCACTGACATCCTACTAGCATGCTTTTAACACATCTCCACCTTTTCTTGATCAGGACACCAATTTCTGGTGTTTCTTTGCTTGATACAGATGCTTCTGGAAAAGAACAAAATATCCCTGAGAAAGAAATTACCATCATGGGAATTTTTTTTCTTTTTCCTTTTTACAGAAATTTCTTATTAATAACCTTCTCTTTTCATTTCACTTCAGGCCTTAAGTTGCTTGCCCTTGATGACCTAGTTCAGTTTAAGCCATGCTCGGTTTACAAATATGAAAATAGCAGGCACCTGACAGCTGCCTATAACAAACTATTATTACTTTTAGAAACAGACCTGTTACATTGTGGTGGGAAACATCCCCTTTTGCTCTTTTAACTGGTGAAGGGCAGTGGAATAGCCCAGTCAATGCTCACATGCACAGGGAGGGAGGTAATAGCGTCTTCTCCAAGAAGACTGGCTGCGGCTCTTCCAGCACTGGTTTTGTACCCGTTGGGTGTGCCAAGAACTGGTGCACATTCAGCTTATGGTATCTGCCAGCCATCGGCTAAGCTTCTTTGCTCCTCCATCATTTTCATTTCACTCAGGGCAAAGAGACAAATATGAAGGCTGATGTGCTAGAGGCTCACTTTCAGGTCCCCTTTGGCAACAAGGAGTTGGTGAAAGGGGTGGTGGGGTGGATGTGAGAGAATTTATTTCGGGTTTAATAACCCTTCATTATAGCTAAGCCTTTTGCCTAAATGGCAATTTGGCTCCCATCTCCTGAACACTGCTCCCTTGCATTAGACTTTTTACAATAGCTGTAATTACAGTTGCAAGCTCTGCTTTTATTTTATGGGAGCTGAGGTAAACCTGTCTGATGTCACAAATGTTGATCCTCAAGTACAGCCACATCTGTGAGGCAGTGTCCCTGAACAGCGGGATCTGATGGATGAGTCACAGCAAAGACCTGCTGGTTTCCTCATTAGCCCTGCCTACTCTCAGGACTGATCTCTCTCACAGTTAATTTTAAGCAGCCATCCTGCTGCTCTCTTGCCTCTTCCTTTTGCCTCGGCTTGTCAGGATTAGACAGTTTAACCAGTGACCCCAGTTGTCATCAATCTCAATATTGAATGCACCAAGATAATACAGGCAATTCTCTGCTCTGTGAAGACAGGCATTTATGAAGTATTTGTGAAGCCATTTTAGCTAAAGAAGACAGACAGCTCTATTTCATGCCTAATATTGCCTGACAGGTGTGGACACACCCTGGGATAACTCTCTTGTCATCCTGACTAGAAGGTCAAGAGTCTACATTTGACAGAGAGAATTGCCTTTGGCACTCTGACAAAAAAATGAAAACACAGCAGCATGCAGAAAAAAAAAGCAACAAACCCCTTTGTAAACCAGATGTGCCAGATTTAACATTTCCCAGAGCTTAATTCCTTTTAAATTTTGTAGCTCCTCTTTGAAGATTATCCATGGCTAAACCAGAAAGTTTAGCTTTTGTTCTACTAGCCATTATCAGCTTACTGTTTTAAACATCTCAGGCATGGCAGGCATTGGCTCTCTCTCCACTACACTCCTCTTTTCTCCTTTCCTCCCCATCCAGCAACACCCACCTCCTTCTCCTTCTCCTCTCCTCCCCTCCCCTCCCTTCATTTTCATGCTTTCCCTGGGGATCTCTATGGAATACCACCCTGTGTTTCCCTGCCATGCCGAGAATGTATCGGAATTCTACTGTGGAAGAAGAGAGCAGGGGCTGGCCTCGGTAACGGCAGCAGCACTGCTCTGACCCCTTTGTGGCTTTGGGAGGAGACCCCAGTCCCACCAGGTTAAGACGGGTGGGCTCCAACAGAAAGTTCACCAAAAGCTCAAGAGCTCAGTAGTGGGGCTGTAAGACATATCAGGAAATAGTCTAATCTCTTGGGCAGTGCACATTTCAGCGGCTAAATCTGAGCCCACTCCATTGGCACATGTCAGACCCAGGAGCATCATTTCCTGCTGAGGTAGTAAAAACAACTCATATACAAATTTTGTCTTGATTTTAATGAAAATGAGGTTTTATATTTGTTAACAAAAAGTAGACACATTGTTGCTTCAAATTTGTGCAGAAGAGAGTTACATGTTAATAGCCAAGAATCAGATTATTTCTTTGCAAGGAAGAAGTAGGAATGAGTAATTTTTACCATGGGGTTTATGAGAAGAGCTTTGCCAGTGTATGCAGTAGATTTAGAAAAAACTACTTGGGCTTTTCCTTCTCTTTTCCATAGCAAATGCTGCAAGTTACCGAACCCAACAGCCAGCTTTTGCACTGCTGCTTCCACACTGAAAGGGCACATTCAGAGATGCTGCAGCAATCAGCCATGGTCAGCCCATACTTGTGGTCCCTTTTTGAGGCCAACCTACTGCTGCTTTCAAAGGCTGGATGGTTTCCAGGAGGTTTACACCAATCCAGTCAGTGGAAAGGGGAAAGAGAGAGGAAACCTCAGTGTTTCCTTGCTTTCTTTTTAGTTCATGCTGCCTTGTCATACAAAACACTCGAGGCAGTGTAACTGGAAAGACCTCTGTGGAGAACAGAGCTGGAGGTAACCCTGCTCTGACTGGCTTGTGGCTGTGGAAATCCAGCTTCAGGTGGTGCTGTACGGAATGTTGCTGTACGGATGGTGCTGTACGGAAGGTTGCAGGAGCAGTTGGGTTTGCTGCTAATCTGAGGCTCAACAGCTTTTGGTTTCAAACTCATGATCTTTCTTTTAGACATGCAGAGCAATGTGCACGGAGTCTGTGGGCATCTGCAGGGCTCGGGCAGCAAGTCCTGTGTCTTGCCCCACATTTCTAGCTGTGGGCAGCCTTGGGGGAAACCTGAAAGCACAGAGGAGTACAGGTGACAGCAGAGCACAAATGGGCACACCTAGCACTCACTGAAAACCAGGGACAGAAGAAGTTTGTTTGACAATGACCTGGCAAACCCACTATTCCACCAATGCTGCTTTAGGTAGTCCTTGCAGTTTGCTCTCCATTCCAATAACTTCCTCTTCTCCAGGGCCAAAGAATAAGAACTGAAGAAAAGAGGTGTCACACAGGCGAGGGTAAAGAGGGAATGGCTGGATCATCCCTCTTCTCAGGGATGAAAGCCCCAAGAAAGACATCTCCAGGCTCCAAAGTGGGCAGCAGTACTTCACAGCTGGGGGTCCTCACACATCCTTGTCCTCAGGGTCCCTTTCCCAGTCCATTTTCCATGGCCTGTCAGGATTTTATTTCACACTGTTTAACCATTACAGCCCCCAGCATTCAGTTTTTCCCATAGTGCTGCATTAATCTTTCAACAGATCTGGTCCTTTATTCACCATTTAAGAAGATTTGTGAACATTTTACTGCTCTTGTTTTACAAAAATGTCCCTCTTTGGGCTGAGGTGAGATTATTTTCACTGGATCCCTGTGCAGTTCTGGGAGAGAGGTGTAGATTTCTGCCTGGGAGCACAGCAGATTCCCTCCAGATTCAACTGGCAACATGTGTACCAGTCAAGGAGAGCACTGCTTTATACCATGGGCATTCTCCACCCTGTGTCCAGTTCTGGGTTGTACTGTGGCCATGGCTGCGTGTCTTGGAAGCGCAGGTGTATTCCTGAAGTGTGTGAAGCATTGCCAAGGACAGGCAGGACAGAGTCTCTTGCCCACAGGCAATCCTGATGGCAAGAGAGAGATGTAAGTCCTGCAGAGCTGGTCTTCAGCAGCACCTGGTTCACCCCTTCATCAGTCAGCCCTTCTCAGCAGAACTGCAGGCTGTAGCTGTTGCATTCAGACCCTATCATGGCTTAGGCTGAGGAGGAGCTGGGGTTCATCTCTGCAAAGGGTCTGGGAAAGCAAGATTTGTGTAAGTTTTGAGGGCTTTTCTTTCTAGAAGTAGCTATACAAAATCAATCATTGGTGTGCATATACCCTGAGGAGACTTCATAACAGCAACGTCCCTGCAATGTTCCCCCTCCTTCCAACAGCAATGGAAACTGTGGCTCCAGGACACAGCAAGCACAGGACGTAGCTCACCACGCAGGACCTGTCTGCTGTTCACCATACAACCAGATCGTGCTATCGGTGCTAGTTGCCTTTCCAAGACAAAGGCAATGAAAGTACCCAGCTGATTTTGAGATACCATGTGGTCACTAAAATGTAATTTCATTATTTTTTGAATTATCAGTAGAACGGGTGAAGGGCCAGTACAACACCAGAGCAGCCGCAGAGGGTGGGGAGGGCGTGTCTTGGCTCTGCCAGCTGCAGGTTGGCATGACTTCCAGCACCAACCCAGAGAGCAGACCAAGGGCATTGACGTTACTGTGAGAAAGACATTCTGCAAACAACAAAAGAAAAATTTAACCAAGTATTTACCAAGTGTCATTAATTCATTGCCAAAGTTGTTTCTCTGAGTCTTAGTGGAATCCAAATGGAAAAGCCCATCCTTTTGTAAATCACCATACTTAATAACCTGCAGCCTCAGCCATGGCTACCCTGGGAACATGTGCTTGAAGAGCACCTGGCAGCTTGCTCTGAGCAGGCAGGAACACAGTCTTCCTTCCAGCCTGTGGGTACAGTGTAGGGGAAACTCCAGGAGATCCCAATCCTGGTTTGCAGGAGACAGCCATCAGTTTTACAGCTTAAGAAGGCAGGTTACTTGCAGTAAAGCCATGCAGCAGAGTTCAAACAGCCAGCGTTTTTAGATCTCCTCATATGGATAAATTAATAAAACATCAAATTAATTTAGCTAGAAATAGGACAGAAATCACAAGCCAAAGTTTACCACAATGATTTGCATTACAGTAACAAACATGAAGCTTAATCATAGCTGTACATATCTATTTCCCCACAGAAAAAGCTATGCCTTCTTCTCATCATGGGTAGCTCATAAGGGGTTGTGTGTGGAAACAATGCTAGTTTTCCCCTACTAATGAAATCCCAGTTTAATCCCACGTGCTCTGTTCAGCAGTGCACATTTCATCCCATGGGGTAACCCTGGCACAAAGAACATTGTGCCAGATTCCCCCAGGTGCGAATGGGCACAGCTCCTTTCCAGTCAGTGGAGCAACCAACCTGATGTTGCTTACGTGATGTTTGCTGACTGCAAAGAGCACAGCCTCTCAGGGATGTGTAACTAACTCAGGAATCAGAAAAACATTTCTGTTAAAATTAGCTGGTGTACTCAGTAGTATCTGGCTGAGGGGGATAAGAGCATTCCTTTCTCACTACATAAAAACTTCTTCACTGAATTCATTAATCATTCTTATCAGCATCCCTTTTGTTCCTGGGCTATAAGACTATTTGAACTAAAAGCTTCTCAAGTCCAATTCCATTCCAAGTGATGAGTATCTTCAAGGTCATAAATTAACGCAAGCAATTGCTACATTATCTACATGAAAGTCTTCAGTGGAGGAGAAGTGACCCCGAGAGAGAGAGAATAACATTTGTCTGACCTCTTTGCAACCTCCTAGGCAGGTAAAGATCTTATAAACAGGCAATTTAGTAGCAGATAGAGAAAAATTAGCATTTTCCTTGTTATAAAGAGGGTGGTGGTTGAAAACCAGACTAAAATATCTTCACTTTGCTTTTTAGCCTCCTAATGTTGGCCCACATTGTACGGAAAACAAACTAGTGAGCATTCTGATATCTTCAAGTGCATTTCTAATTTCCTTTATCTGTGATTATCATATACATTTTGATATTTACTGCAGCTGTTTGTTCTGTCACTTGTGGACTATTTTGAGAGAGCAATTCATTATTGAGCACAAATGCCCAAGTATCAAGCTTCCAGGATATGCTGAGGTGGGGTTCCTTGATGTCAGCTATGAAACGGAGGATATATGTATCACTATACATACATGTATATATATGTACATGTGTGCTTATGCCAGGCTTACAGCTAGTAAGACTGGAGGGATGGGGTACTGGCTGCTGTGAAGCAGTTACGTGGTTTTACTTACATTTTAGGGCTGAAACAGGCATTTGGAATGCCCCTGGCTGAGGGTGCAAGGCAGCCACCCCTACCAAAAACAGGTGGCAAGAAGATTTCCACGATGACATCATGAAATCAAACCGTGAAGAAAAATCAGGCTAAGTTCATCCCATGCTGCAGGCTAACAGAGTATCTTCAGAGTGGGACAGAGAACTGAAATATAAGGGGGTTTATCCTCATTTAGATATTCACTGTTGTTTTACTGCAATTTATTTATTTCACTGGTATACATAGGTGTGTGTACAAACACGTATGCATATATAAAAGCTAGATAAAGAGAACCACCTGGATTCAATACATTTCATATAATTACTTATTAAAATAGTTTGGGAAATGAATAATTGAAATACTGGTTCTCAAAAAAAAATATGAAAAACCCAAATATTTTTACAAGTTCAAGCTTTTCCATTACCTACTTTAAAATATTAAAAACCCCACAGTAATTGCTAAAGAGTGCAGATAAGACAGAAAAGTGAAACTTTTGTATGCAAAATGGTTTACATGGAGAAAGCACGTGCACACTCCAAAGTAAAAACACTGTTAGACTTTTAGAAAGATTAATTGGAATTTCAGCCTCAAGGTCAGCTTTGAATATCCCAGTGGAATCAGATACTTCTTATCAACTCATAAATGCAGGCAAAAAAATGTCAGCTACATGTTTTAATTTACTTTCTAGGGATAAATTTCCAGCTCACAGATCTTACCATCCCACTGGCAAGTTCAGACAATGGTAACCAGCATGCATACTTAACATAGTTTTGCATTAATACAACACATCCTATAAGCATAGCCATACAAACTTTCTTGCCTTTTCACAGTATCATGTTACCCAGCAAGTCATCTAGAGATTTGGCAAGGAAATTTGACATAATTTTCTTGAAAAAAACTAGAATAAAATATTTCCATTCTTTTCAGGTGAGGGAAGTTATACTATCTTGGATAAATCTTTGGGGTATTTTAAAGTTCTATTTAAATACATAAATACCTGGGCTTACTTATCCAACACTTGCCATCTCTTTGACAGAAAAATTGCAACACCGAGACATGTAGAGTTTTATTTTTCTAAAATCTCACTCATTCCTATTAGTACTTGCAACATATATTCCTCACTCACCTCCCCCTAGATTAAAACTGTTTCTATCAAGGTTCACAAAGGCTGCTGTCCCCACATCTAGTCCTGCTGCTCTGCCCAGTCACAGTGCCCACCAGTTTCTGCAGGATAAACAAAGACAAGTCTCAGAGCTGTGTTAGGATTGGAAACTTCTATGAGTCCTGCACCATACCTCGGTATTTCCACAGCAAGAGGGTGCATATGCACATGCAGTCAGTCCCAGTCTGCATGGATGGCATCCTTGCCAGTAGAGAGAGATAGCTGATACCCAAAGGCAGAGCAGAACAGCTGGGATAAGTTTTGACCAGTTTGCATAACTTGGGAGCAGTCTGTATCTATGTTACCTGAAGTCACCTCTGCGTGTTTTTACAAAGCACACAGGTGTAGCCCAGCATGCTAGCCCTTAAATTTAGCAGGATTAAACAGGTCCGAGGTGGCATTTAACATTCCCACTAGGTTTGTTCATCCCTAGGTTTTACTCTAGCAGAAACCTCAAAGCAGATGAAACTGTTTTTCCCTTTTATCTAGTTTATCATACTGCAGTACTCAGAACCATCCCTGCAGAGAGCTCTAAAGAACCTATTCTCCAAAATTATTTTACACATTGCATAATCTTATTTAGTGAACTGTCTTTAAGCACTACAATTAATTGGGATATACACTATTTTTTAATCGACAACACAACTCACAGCTACTCAACAACCACGGTCCTTGTGAGGTAAGAAGTGTTACAATCAGGAACTATTTTACAACCCAGTGTGGTGAGGCAATGGGACAAACCTACAAGGTGAGTAGGAGCTGCCTCAGTAGCCTATCAAGCCAAGTGTCTGTCAGGGCACACCTGATACGCTGAGATGCAAAACACACTGCATAGTCATCATGAATCTGAGAAAGCTGAACACACTTAGTCACAAGTCCTGCACAGTTCTCCATCCACCACTTCGGTTAACCCTGTAACAGGCCTCATCCTTGGAATAAAGCAGAGATTGCTACTCAGCCCTACTTCCCTACTGGGAAGGTAGTTTGAGGTAAGATACCCAAGTTCACCATTGCTCCCCTGATCCTAAATTCTTCACTAAAATGACATGCAGGAGCAGGAGCTCATTGTTTTTAGAAAAGTGAAGCAAAGGAGGTTTAAGGAGTAAGGTGCTTTTGAGACGTTTTTTTACTTCTTCATATGTAAGTAACATACAGTGACCTCAAACCTGAAGGAGGGTCCTAACTGAAGTGTTCTTACTCAGGAACTGCCAATCCCCCAGGTGAAGGTAGAGAAAGCATGAAGAGAAACAACTGGTTCATTAGGACATGATAAAAGGAAGCTGGTAGAACCTCCAAAGCCCCTGTATAAATCAACAATCTGAGAATACTTCATGCAAGACCCTAAAAATGAATTTGAAATGAAAATTGTTTAATCCTTCACTTTTCCTTAACTTCTTATAAATAGAGTTCAGTGGTTGGCAGCAATGAAGAAGGAATAGAGTACTTTCTTTGCTCCAGATTTTGCTGTAGCCAGATCAGAGATGAGGGAAAATGTGCCATCTCAGTGCATGTTCTTCCCCTCTCATGGGCCAAGTAGAACAAAAGGGGAGGAAACGGTAGTGCTGGGGCTAAGTCTCCAGCTCAGTAGCAGTCTGGACATGTTGATCTCAATCTTTTTTTCCCTGAGAGCTATTTTTAAACTATTTTCTAAGTAGCTTCTCTTTCTTTGATACTTAATTAGTTCCAATTAAAATAGAGTACATTTAAGTAGTATACATTGCAGTTTGATGAGCAACATTCAAAATACAGTAAATAATAATAAAAAAAATGCACTTACATTGAAATACATGTGCCCTTTTTATCTCCTTAAGACTTCCAAAGGGATTTGGGTTATGAATCACAAACATTCCCCTCAGCATTAGGGTTTTATGAGTCAGAAAGATAGTCATCATTAATCACTTCTCTAGAATTTTAACAAGGTGGTTCCTGCTTGTTGAATGTTTTCATTCACATCAGTCATTTACATAGCATAAAAGGTATGCCTAGCACTTTAGAGACAACTAAGACAAAAATCTTTACTTTGTATTGTTTATTTTCATGCTGTGAGATATATTTGCATTTCTGTATTTCCATATCATTTTTATATAGTTCCTACCTTTACTACTCACCATTTTAAGCAGGAAGCTATTTACACACTTCACTTAAGACTTCAATATTATTGTAACCATGAAAGTGTTTTATGCTATCTCCCCTCTGAAAGGAATACAAATCACTGTTTCAGTGTTAGACAGTTTTGGGGTTGAGGGAAGGCACCCCAGTTCTCCACCAAACACTTAAACTACTTGCATCAGCATGTCTTTTAAGAAGCAGTAACGGAGGTGCCAGAGATGCTGTAACCCGACTGGCTACTTAAAAAGAAAAAAATACCTGGAAATGAAATAGATTTTCCACTCTTAAAAAAAAAGAGAGATAGGATACCTATTCCATGACTGCCACTTAGTTCAGTATATTTAAGCAAAGAATAAGGAAGGTTTCATTTCTTTTTCCTAGCACAGTTTATCAGACACTTTCTTATCCTCCTCTACACAATGAAAAAAACCCTCATAATATAACTACATCTGCACTCCATGAAAAAACTGTATATGCTCACATGTTTTTTCAGGACTTCACTCATGCTTTCCTCTGAGTATCACAGCTGTGATTTTGGACTTCAGTGCCACAGATTAATGAATCAGCCCACAAGAGAGACCAGAGTTATGAAACAACTGTGAAAACAATGCAATTAAGGACACGGTTTCAGCAGTACTCTGTCACAAGCTGTTTATTAGAACTTCACTTTGACAATAAATAAGGTATTTCCCAAGCAATCGAAATGTAATTATTTAGAAAGTTAAACAATGCAAGTTTTCACAATGCAATTTTTAATATATACATAATTTACTGTATTTTAAACACCAGTTCATCTGGAGCTGTACAACAGTAGGATGTCTGTTTTTTAAATTCACACAGCAGAAGACTACCAAGACACATCTTTCATCTGGAAGCTGTGTGTGTAAAAATAATCGCAAACCATATCAGCTTCAGGTTGGATAGTCCAACTGTTAAGAACAAATCCCTCTGTTCGTTAGACCAGCTGCTGAATTTCAATTTGAATGTATGGCTTACCCAGGAGAAACTGTGGCTTTTTAAAGTTACAGTTTTAAAGGATAAATAGGCTGCTCAATTCCAACAGTATGATGCAACCATTTGTAGTTTACGGTGCTACTGCACAACCTATTCTGCTCTCTAGACTAGTGGCACAGGGTAAACTTCTGTAAAGAATGATCATTTTCATTGTTGTATGTCTCTAATAGTAAGTACAAACTTTGCACTTAAACTGTGTACTGTTAACTATGAAAACATCTTTCACTTTTGGTCACATGAATTAGCATTTCTTCACTTAAATACTCAAGACATTTAATATGCCTAAATAATGCTTTTCAGAGTTTGACATTCAAAATTAACTTCAAAAGAATGTTCCTGTTAAATAAAGCACCAAGATTTCCCCATATGTTTATTCCTTAAAGAAAGTCTGTGAAATATTAGCTTTTTTTTTTTACACATTAGTTCTGTTAAGCGTTGTAATTTTAAAATAAAATTTAATTCTTATGGTTTGATCACAGTCATATTTCCAAAGTAAGTTTTACATATTCTGTGCAACATCCCATTTTCTTTAAGTGCAGAGGTACAGGTCTCAAAGTTATGCAGCTGCAATCGAGTTATCATCTGCTTGACGACCCTGAGGCTTTAAGAAAATAAAGACAGAGAATTAAAAAAAACCAAACCACCCAAACAACTCCCCCCCAAAAAAACCAAATACCAAACAGAAAAGGCTAAGGCTACTAGGAAACTAACTTTGCAATACACTGTGTTATCAATGTAGCTCTGGTACACAAGTGTAGCATTAAGCTTATCCTGACTTCTAAACGTTTCCAATAGCAGCAGAAACACAGAGGACATCCAGCTGAAATTTCAGTTTGGGCCAGTGAGTACTTATTAGAGGCTTCAGCTCTTTAACTGCCCTGTTAAATGCCTTCTCCATACACATCTGGACAGCTTAGCACAAGGCCCAGCTGATCAGAGTTTTGATCTTTATTGCAGGACAGAAAGCTGAAAATTATCAGTGCATAAAACAGGAATGAGACTGACAGTTTCTTGGAGGAATTTTAAGCAACATCACTAGAGATGGGAGAGAGCAAGGAGGAAGTTTTAAAGAAAAGGCATCCGTCAATAAGCTTTTCTGAGGTCTTGACAATTCCAAAGCAAAATCAAAGAATTCTGAAGCCTGAAAGAGTCCACAGGAGTGTTCTGAACAGCATGCTTTTGAGGGTAAATGCCTTTTCAATTTACTTAGGGGGACACCTTGACAATCAATTTTTACATGTAAAAAGTAAGTTCTGCCTATCTGTTTTTGTTAAAACAAAATTGAAAGAATGGCAGGCCTGTTTCCTAGAAACATGATTAAAGATGTCTGGACAAGTCCATCTCAAATCATACAAACAAACTCTTCAGGTTCCTTCGTTGTTAAGAGCCTGAATAAAAAGTGAAGAAAATATTCTGGAGACAGCAGCAGTGGAATGAGGAAGCATTGTTTTAGGCAATTGAACTTAAATGATTCTTAAAAAGTCAAAAGACCACTGTGATCTGTTTTTCATGGCATGAGTGAACTGTCTTCAGAGTTATATCACTTATGAAAAAAATCTAGACTGAGTGATTCACTGACAAAATGTGTTTTTAAAAGTTATTTAGGGAGGTGTGGGATGCTACAGTGTCTCTGAACCTAGTCATATGGGTTGCTCAAACACTTCTTTTTTCAGAAGTGCTACAAGTTTTGGTATTGAAAGTATTTAATTATATTTAGCTCACTCCACTACGCTCAGCATAGAGGAAACTTTGAAACCCATTTAACAGAGTAAGACATGGAACAAAACAACAGGGAAAGGACAAGCACGTTCAGCTTGTTCACCTAGCAGTAACCAAATATGCATTGCACTGAAACCGATTTCCTGAAGATTTTGGTTGACAACACCAAGGCACAACACGAGATTTTTCAAAGCAAGTAACTCTGTTACAAGCTGGCTGTTTTAGTCTGCTTGGAAACACTCAGCTGGAACAGAGCTGGAATGGTTGTCCCCCAAAACCTGAGGAGAGCTTTTAAACACAGGTCACTTCCCACAGCCTTACCTTTACAAAAATGTGTGTCGGGATGAATCGTCTGAGCAACTGATTGGTGAAGTTTGGGAATCGCATCAAGTTAACGTGAATAGAAGGTAACTGCTGATATCCAGCCATCAGAGGATAGAAGTTATATAACATTTCCTGCTCCGTGCCAGGAAGGATTCTTAATCGAATCTTAAAAAAAAAAAGAAAGCCACAAATATAGGTGTTCTGTGTCTAAAAGCAGTCCTCTGGTTACTTTCTACTTATACAATGGTTACTTTCTGAAGCTGGAGAGAATGTAAATAATTGCCTATTCTAATTTAAACTATTGCTTCTACACTGAAACACCATGTTACCTATAAACAACAAGACAAACAGCTCCTAGTCAGACTTCCATTTAGCCCTTTTTCAAAGGGAATCTGCATCTCCATATTCTTCCAGACAGAATTTACCATACTTTGAACACCTAAAATCCAATGAGTTTGTCCTCTCTGCACATCAGCAGAAGTCTAATCAATGTATTCTTCACTACCAGATAAGCCAGCAAGACCAGTAGATGTGACAGTTTTGTACCTGTTTAAGGCCAGAGAACATGAAGGCATCACTGGGTTCCACGGACACCTCCACATCCTGGACTAAGTTGGTCTTATTTTGCAGGTGATACCTGACAGGTAAGGATTCTCGGACTCGACCGAATGATGGCAGATCTTCAGAAAAAAAGTAAGAAATCTCAAATACAAAGTGCATTTCAAGTTCCATTAAAAAAAGAAAAAAAAAAGTCTATTGCAAAAAGCAGTGAAAAGTTTGAAGAAAAAAAGATAGAATAACTAGGCATCTAAAGCATTTCTGACAAGTTTTTTTAGAAACAGATTAAAGAACAGAACACAACTTCATTACAATTTTCCAGTAATTCTTCAACATCTAGTTACAAACCTCCTAACTGCTAACACTGCCCAAGAATAATAACTAGGAAGTCACTTTGGTTGCTGCTGGGTATTTTCAGCTTACCAAAATCTAACCAGATACTGTCAAGAAGCTCCTTTAAAATACAGGATAGGATGGTGGAAGAATCTCAGTAAAAATGAAGCCAAACCAAGGAAAGCATCAGAATTATGTGTGTTCAGTGAGCATTTCAGTACCCCTCTGTTCTTGTGCAGGTGAAATGCTAGAAGAGAAACAGTTCACCTGCCTACAAGCATCTTCAACTCTCTAGGTTATTTCTTTCCTGGGATGCAGCCAGGGTGGGCGTGGATGGAACAATTGTCACCATAGGCATCCAGAGAAACCTACTGGGAAGGCAGCATCAGCACAGGTAAGTCCAGCTTCTGTGCTGCCGTGTAATAAAGGTCAATCCATTGACAGCTTTTAGGAGAAAATATTCATGTAACTAGCTTCCTGCTCTTCCCTTCAAGGGGGAAAAGCAGGGCAAGGCTTGAGGCAGTCTAAGTGACGATATGGTTTATTTCACTAGCCCCATAATATCCAGCATCAGTTTTCTGTCTTTTGCTACAGTCAATGCAAGCTCTGGGTTCTGTAAAAAAATTTTGGCAGTCCTAAAAATTCTAACTGGGACGTATATGTTGCCAAATTAATATTACCTGCATTAACATGGAGGGGAATGCTCTCTACAATCACATGTGGTAGAGTGATGACTGTGCTAACAACAGGTACACTTTCCACAGGTGAACTTCTGCAGGAAAAAGTCAAATGCAGACCATGTTGAATATTACACAACATAAAGTACCAAGCAAGTACACCAAAAGAACATCATTATATGTGACTAAATTAATATTTCAGTAGCTTCAAATAAATTAGTAGTTTCAGTGGTGGAAATAAAAAACAGAAATACACAAGTATTTCATGACTGGAGAAGACAGGGAGTAGAAGGTGACAAAATAGCTTTGTAATTGATCTAAGATCTTCCATGAAGCTTTCTTCTTTCTAATGCTAAAACCATAATCCTATATTTATCTCTTAAGTGAAATATGGATTTATCAAAAGTCTAACTAACTAAGCAGTAACTAGTAAGGTCCAAAGTCTTCCTACAGAAAGATCCAAAACATTTTTTTGCTTTTTTGCACTTCCACCCCCCTCCAAAGAAAAACCAAACCAACAACTCACTATCATCCCTAAGAACAAATCAGCTTACTTCGTCTCCCCATCAGGGCCAAGAGATGCTTACCTCTTCCAGGAAATTATATAACACCCAGTTGCCACTCCAGTAGCATTAGTAACTGGAGGACAGCGAAGGCAGAAGCACTCACTGGCACTCTCACCTGTCTGTAAAACAACTATCAGCAAGATTTTGTTTAAAATCAAAGCATAAAATTTTTGCAGAAGCCACCAAGTCTAAAAATCCAATATGACACAAGCATTCAGCCAGAAAGGCCTTTGAAGTGCTCTACAAACTATACCTACATAATGTATAAATTCAATAGATTGCAAAGTATTTCAACACATGAAAGAGTGACATCAGCAAGCATACGACAGTTTACTTTCTGATCAGCATTATGAGGTCTTTTATGTACACGCAGAATGAGTCATTTGAAATTTAGAGTTCATAAACACGCACAAAAAGCAAAATAATGCCAATTCAAATTATACACTTCTCCTACAGCAAATTCCAAGACATCAGCATTAGAGGTCTCTGATGCTTGAAAATAATATGAACATGGATACCTCCCTTCTCCCACCCAAATGGACGAGAGGTGGGGAAGAGAAGGAACACAAGAAAAATCTACTGGCTTTGAGTTTTCACTCTTCTTTTCTTTTCTGACCAAATGAACTAAGAAAAAGTACTTTTTCATTTAGAGAGTGATTTTTAAAAAGTACTAACAAAATAGGTTTTAGTCTTTCAAAATTAATCATTAATCTTTAAAAAAAAAAAAATCAACCAAAAGATGGACACCTATGGTTGGTACCTGTAGGGCTCATATGTCCTGGCACTTTGCTCTTTAGGAGCAATCAATTGAGTCATGAAGCACAAGGTGCCAGAGCTGAAGATGAAATATTATAGTTTGAAGAGTAAAGGACATGGGAAGTAATTGCTTTTTGCCAGGTAACCTTTGAATCTACAGAGGAACTAGAGTATTTTAAGTCCTTGATTGCATGGGTGGACAGTTGCCCCACAATCAGGCAGCCACCGAAACTGCCTCATTTGATCCGAAGTTTTGATAGAATACATATTTTCACATCTCCGACCCCCCAAATGCAAAGAATGTTTTGTTCTAAGATTTTGGATTGGCTCTATTGTTAAGTACTCCATTTATTTAACTTTAACATACTGCAGTTTTAATGGGTAAGAGCTGCAAGATAATTTTTTTCAAATTTAAGTAATAAGTTAGTAAATTGTGGCAATATTAGAAAAAAAAAGACACTTACTACTAATTGGTTTTTTATAATCTACCCTTTCTAGCTTCACATTTTTCAGTTTTGTGGCTGCAATCATGAGCATTGATCACTGGTCTTTGGATGTTGCCTCTATCACATGGTAAAGTGTTCGCATTCCAGAAAGTATACATAGCCCATAAAAACTGGAAACATTGAACATCTTTTCATATGGATAACTAAGTTGCATTTCAGAAGTACTTTCAGGTGCTTTCCCTTACATCTGTTATATTTAGAATTTTGTTTACCATCCATTATTCAAGTCTACTTACTTGATCTAGTGAAACAGAACTACATTTTGAAGCATACTGCTGTCCAAGTTGCATTCTGGCAAGCAACTAGAGTATTAAGCAGCTTTCTTCTATTCAGGGTTTGATAAGCAAACATTTAAAATGTCCCCTTCTATTACTCTCAAGTTATGCAAAAAGTATCCTCCTGATAGAGAGCATACTCTAAGAAAACTTACCATTCTCCACATAAGATTCCAGTTGATCTACTGGAGTCATGGAAGCTGACAGCTGTAGCTGGCTAGTTACAATAGTGAGAGGCCAAGGAGAGGCACTCAGGATGTCTGTCATCAGTAAAAATGGTATATCTGCAAATACTCTGTCCAAGTGCTCCAACTGTCAAAGACAGACACAAGTTCTGACTGTTTCTGACCAAACAGGGTGCAACTCTCCAAAGTGGTGTGATTCCAAAATATCAACAACTTTTCAAACACATACCTTCGTGGAAACAAATTTGACAGCAACATCAAAGGGAAACACTGTGTCTATGGTTACAGTTTCATCCTGTATAGGTAACAAAGAGGTAGAAAGAAGAGTTTCAGACCTGGCTGTTGATGACAAAGATTACTAATGTAAAATTACATTTAATTATCATTTTAACCAAGTCCTCCCCAGGGAAAAATGTATCTTTAAACATATTTAAGAATAAATATAGAAAACTTCTGCTTATAGTTACAAAATGGCTCACCCTAGAAAGGGCTACCATTATGCTGATTTATCTGCTGATTATACCAAATGCTGATTTAGCATTTCTTTTTTCTATCTACAAGAAAGGTTTCTAAGACACTTGAAATTACAGCTTTTAAAATATTTCTTGCATTCCGTGAATGTATCTCCAGCAATTGGTGCATCTTTAAAACCTACCCGGTGACACTTGCACAGGATTTCTTTCCCCTCAACAACAGTGTTGATTAAGTAAGAAATGTAAAAAAGAAACATTCTTGCACCAACTGTTCCACAACGAATGTAGATTGGTTTTTCCAGCTGCAAAATAAAGGAGACTGTGTGAGTTAAGCTATACCTAAATTACATTATTAGACATAGAGCTGTCCAAAATGTATTAATCATCTTACTTGGTCCAAGAGGGCAATAGTAGAATGGGTATTCTTTTGACCATAAGAAGTCTCCTTTGATCTTAATCATGCAGTGAGTTTTAATTAGAGTAGCACAGCTCCAGCTGCTTTGCTACTGATGCTCATCTTTACTTAACAGTACAAGGAAAGACCCATAACTGTAATATGTGATATACCTGATTTCTAATTTACTGATCACAGCTTCAGTTTGGTGCAAAACCTGCATATTTGATCCTCTACCACAGTGAATCACACTTGCTGACTATTATCTACTGTCCATTAGGCAGTGCATTTAATTAACAGTTGAGATTAGCCTCCTTATTTCTTATCTCCCTGCTGTATCATCAACCCCAGAACATACCTTATTCCTAAACTTAGTCCAAAAGAGAATCTAGTTAAAGAAATACTAAACTACATGTAAATAGTAGGTTAAATATGCTACAAGTATTTAATTTATCGGTTCATACATCTGAAAGTAAACATTTGGCCTTCTATGAGAGTTTATTAGTTGGTCCCTATTTTCTTAAGTGTGATACAGAAGTAAGGTTTTAAGCCTTCACCTTTTCCCCTGGTTGCAAGTCTCCTACAGGAATGTCAGGAAGCAGTGCAGGAAAAGAGTCATCACAGGCATCTGTTCCATGAAGAGTTACCTGAGTTTTCTGAGTCAGGTTGGCATCTTGCCCTAGGATTAAAAACTGTCTTCATATCCACACAGGCATACATCACTAAAGCATGAAAACAATAACTAAAAGTAATACAGTATTAATCTCAAAAAAGCAATGCATAGGGAATTAACATTGTTGATTTTGTTGAGGGAATCTTTCAAAAGTACCAGCAGAGGGTAGATTTGAACACCATCTTAAGATTTTAAGTTGAAGGTTTCACATCCCTGCAAGTTTGTTTCAGCTATTTAGGCCAGGGAAAAAGTATCTCAAAAATCAGAAATCACATCTAGATGTTCCCTACCATAATATGTAACACAACATGATTACGTGATCCAAGTTTTCTTGATACTCTATAATGAAGTAAAAACAAAAGTTTCACTGTTCTGTGATTCTTTTGTTTTCAAGAGCATGGTTTAATGATTTCACATATTTTAAACCTGTTCTTCCAAATTGGTATTGAAAATACATAACAACAAATGTATAGATGTTAAGTGACACCATTCTTTGGTCAGAGCTTAACTAGAATAATGGCATTACTGCAATTATGTGGGATAATTTTCAAAGCAAAACAAGCCACATCTTGCCAGAGTTGCAACCGTAGAAAATACATCACCTTCCCTATCAATGAAATGTCACATTTCAATTGTTCTTTTAATGCAACAAGCAAGCCTACACTGACCTTGCATATCACATATTAAAGGGTTAAGATCAAGCAAGGAAAAAAACCAAGAAAAAAAAAAAGAGACCATCTATTAAACGCTGCTTCCAGAGCCAAGCCCAAACATCCAATTAAACAAGTTTCGAGAACACTTCACTGACTTTAATGAACCATACAACTGCAGAGGGTACGTGGTTCTGTTTCAGAATACACAGAACACATGGCATCCTTTATGTTAGTGGCTCAAAAATATTTTTGCCTTTTAGGATAATTGCTACTAATAGGAGTACCACGAGTAACATTTGGGCTTGACATACTGAAAACTATCAGCAATATCTATATACAGCTAACTAGGGCTTACACATACAATATTTGCATTTTTAACTTTTCATTCAAAGAAATACTGCCTCAGTTCTCCATTGTTCTCCAAATTTGAAGTGGTTTAAAAGCCAAACTACAAAGTCCAGAGCAGAGGAAAAAAAGCACAGGGTGAGCGTAGGAGAAAACCCACAAAGACTATACTTAGAAAACATTTATCTAGTGCTGTCTAATGCTTTCATCTCAGTCTCAGCAAGGAAAAGATCTCTCTTTAGGGGAAAGAAAAGCTTAGTTATGAGCAAATTAAATAAAAAGCTAGAAAGGAATACAAAAGCTTCCATGTTTTCTTTCAAGATGGTAAAAACTTATATTCTGAAAACACCCATGTAAACACCACAGACAAGCCATGGCTAAAACAATCGTAACTGAATGAGTCTGTTAGCTCTTGTTCTTACCACTGGTATTTCATCATTCCCAACTTAATTACTGCGGGAAAGCCATTTACTATATTTCTCTGCACTGCATCAAGAATGAGGACTCAATTATAAGACTGTTGGATTAAAAGAAAATAACCCCAAATACCTGGCTTTAAACCTGCTGTAAGCTTAACATCTTTGGCCACTGTCTCCTCATGTGACTGGACTGTCACAATCAAACAATACATTTCATTAGTCAGGGCAGGAGGTTCATGACGGAGCTGAACAGAAATGTTCGGCACTCTAGAAATAATCCTTTAAGAGAAGAGACTCGGTTATTGTATGTTTCTTAAATAACATGTTTTAAGCCTAGTTTAAAGGAGACTAAACCAGTCTACTGTTTAAGAGAGGTCTGACAACTGATGGCCTATTAAACTAAGACATGTGAGGCTCCTGAAAAGCAGTATGATGGGAAAACCTCAATAAAAACAGACCACTTTGGAACCCCAGGAATAAGTATTAATGGTTCAGATGTTCTGTCAGGAAAGAAAAAAGCACTCACACCAACTCCAATCAAATTTAATTATTTTTATTACTAATAATAGCTTTCCAATGCATTTTTTAAGGGATTCTTTGTGTGATAGCTTTCATAAGAGAGCAATAACACCTCCCAGTTTGCACAAAACTCTGGGAAAAATCTGCATAGCAAAGTTAGGTGAAGAGGAGAATTAAAGTATTCTTGGCAGACTCAGAGATCATTGCAAGCTTTTTCTGTGCTCCCAGCTATCTGGAGCCTAAAGAGTCCTAAAGAATTGGATTGTATCTATCTTATCCCCAGTTAAGTAAAGACATACTAAAAAGCTTGTATTGAAGAAGTCCAAACAAGCCTTTTATCTTCTTAAACTAAGTGATCAGGACTTCACAGGAGACTCACAATGATACATTATTTAAATATATTTTTTTTTTCAAGTTTTTACTCACATAGTGCTTGCCTGAATAGTCAAACTGTCCCAGTGCACTTCATTGTCTGGAAGCTTAGGTCTTCGCTTGAAAGAACGTGCTGCCTGCAATGCTTCTTGAGAAGAGGCAGCATCTCCCCCTCCTCCTCGCCAGTTCAGAATCACACATCGGCCAGATTCACTTCCCAGGATCAAATCCACAGAAGTGATCTGATGGACAGAAATTTGAACATGTATTGGTAACTTTCTCTTCTGATCGCCTACTGTAAGAATGGAGTTTTTCAACATATGTCGGCACAATAAGCACATGTATCATCAAAAAGCTTCCGGCAGCTTTGCAGACTGAGCACCTCACTATCCCAGCATTTCATTTAATGAAACAGCAGTGGGAAAAGTATCCATGCTCATGTGTGTGCAACGTAGTAGGCTGCAGTTTCCTATCCCCCCATAGTGCTATACCACCTCTCACATTTTGGGTTTTTTTAATGTCTTGCACATATCTAAAAAAAAAAAACCAACTTAAAACCCCCAAAAAATCTTGGAGCAGTACTTAAGTTCTTGTAATTTCTTTTTGTTGTTGTTTTGGCATCGTCAAGAGTTTTACTCTCACTTTTGATACTCAGTTTCAAGAATTCAAACATTCAGAACAGCAGTGACTTAACTGGTGCCAGATCAGAGGCACACTGTAGTCTGAGTTCATTGTATGTAACAGTAAGAAAGCTGCAACATAAATTGACAAACCTCAATCTTCTTTCCTACATCTTCAGTTTTTGCAACAAATTTGAAGGAGAACTTTCTTGTTTTGCCAGGCACTAAGCACATTGTTCCTTGCGATGACTGTTCTAGAACATCACTTTTTTGATAGGCTTCTTCTACTACACAGTATTGGTTGTAATCCTACAATGAGGGAGTGGGAAGAAAGTAGATAAATTCAGATTGAAGACATCTTTAGAGAGTAATGTCAGTATGGCAAATATTAAGGCTCTGTGTAACTGGATCAAACTATATGGGTTCTTCTTACTTTTCACATTATCAAAGTTAGACTTTGCAAGTAATTACAATGCAATTCTTTGACACAAGATATCCATTACATTAATGCAACTTCATGCATTACAAGAAATTAAGACACCAAAATGATCCTTCTGAAACTACAGAGAGCTTCACAGAAAACAGCAAAAGATACAATAGATGAACTAATCAAACTGCATTTTGGAGTTTTATCCCAGTATCAATACACTTGTCAAAAGTGATAGATAATGGAAAAGAAACCACAAAAACATCTTTCAGCTTAAGTATTAACATAATTTTTGCAAAAAAGTTTTTATTTTTTTATGTTTAAAAACACTAATAGATATTATTCCGTTCTTATCACAAGCTTCTATCACTAGCTCAGAGATATAAAGAACATAGTTACCTGATTATTGAAACTGATGCAAAGCTTAGAAAACCTGATAGGATGAGGACAATCAGCTCTCAAGTATACATCAAACTGCACAGGAACATCAACATGAAAACTAGGAGCAAGAAATTTTGCTTTGCACTGGACTGGAATTGAAAAAAAAAAAGAAACAAGAAGTAGGTGGTAAATATAAACTACAACATTACAGTCCAGAAGCACACTCTTGAAATAATTGTGGTAAGGATTTTTCTGTGTACACTCCTACAACTTTGGTTTTTAAGTGGGACAAATTTGACTACTAACACTGCCACAGAAAGCCACTTCGGCCAAAACCTTTGCAGAGGAGAACAGATGCAGATGTCCAGCAGAAAATAGATAGTCCTGTATACTTGCATGCAATTTTTTTGTAACCGTCACTCATTCCCCCTTTCTACAGGGAGTATTACTTTGCACACATTTTGCCCTCTTTCCTCAGAATCCTACTTCAAAGCACATCAGAGCGACAGAAGTCTTCCAAAAAGCAGAAATTCTTCTTTAGTAATCCACATCAGGGATAACAGATCACTGAATTCTCTCATTATTTCTTATCCTGCTGATTTAGACAAACACAGCAGTGCTGAAGCGTTGTTCCTCACTTTAATACAGACCTCATGTTTTTTTTTTTTCTAATCAGTTATTTTCAAGGTATAACTACATCAACATTTATGATTTGGCATAAATTTGCTTTCTTACTTACCAAATGGTATAAAATCTTGGACTTCTATTGTAAAAATATTACTGCCTGCCAAGGAAACACGGTCAGCCCACAATTTTTGTGATGCTTTCACAGCAGCAGCGTCACAATCAGGTTCAGGATCAGGGCTTTCATTCTAAACACAGGTAAAAGATTACAAACAACGGCAAAAGAAGGCTACCAGACACTGACCACTCTTAGAATTATTTAAAAGGGTAATAGGAGTTCTGCCACTTACCATTAGAACTTTTATCAGATTCTTTTCTATTCGAGATTTCTGATCTTCTTTAAGAGTAGATGCTAATAAACAGAAAAAAACCAAAGGTTACAAGACAGAAGCAAGTGTTCCTACTTTCTATTTTTTTAAACTTAACAATGAATCTTTCCTTTAGACTGCATCTTTCAAATAACGCATTCTGGGAAAAAAAATTCTAACATCCATCTACTAGTAATGAAGGATTCACTGGGTTTTTGGAACTTTTCCTATTTTAAATGTTTCCTCTTACTTTCACTGGAACCAAGTAAAATATTTTTTTCGTTAGACAAGCATTTTGTAATTTTTTTGAGCAAAATCCCACAAGAATAATGCTTATGCCTTCCTGGTTTTTATGTTTAAAAACAGAAGAAAGCATAGAAAACTCTGGAACGTGCAGAGAGGCAAGTTCTGATAACATTAGAAAAAACAACTACTGAAGGTAACAGGAAGAAAAAAGGACTATTTAAATTACACATTATTCTCTTGAAGAAAGGTGGGTTTGCACTGTTTGCTATTCTTTAATACAAAGCAGAGTGGCCTGGCTACCTAAAAGAAGATGCAAACACATTTTTACCACACCTACCCTAATAGTGGTGTTAGCAATTTAGGGCCCGAAAGGATTATTTCTGCAATGTCAAGCCGAAAGGATTATTTCTGCAATGTCAAGTAAGAGACATTACATGGACCAGAGTGCTTGCACTGTTACTGTGCAGCCACCCTGTGTCACATTTTTTCCTTAAAACATACCACATGCATATTTCATCAGCAGAGTTCTAGTAAAAGGCCTAAGAGAAGCATATTTGTGATTTTAAATCCAGAAATATAGTGTTAGCTTTGTTACTAGGAAAAATGCTTTTCCCATCCCAAAGCTCAGGAAGTTCCTGTTACATTATTTCAACTGTCTCAAACGAAGCTCTGTGCCTCAGATATCCCTGACACAGTCTAATTGAATGCGACGAATTTTATAATAGAAGAACAAGCAAACTCAACTTCCAGCATACCACTGAAGGTAGTAAAAATTCAGCACAGGTACACAGCTATTTTGTAGTCAAATAATTTGAAGTACTGTAAGCACTGTATCTGACAATGATTTGTCATACTTCAAAATACATGTACTTAAATGTTTCTGTATAGGCTGAGTGGATTTCTTAAAAGAATACCTACCTCTACCCAATAGCTCTAAAGAGTATGTTATATAGTCTTTTAGCTGGGCCATCAGATATGAGCATTTGAGTGCTGTTGTCAATATGGAAGTGAGAAGGGTCCACCATCCTTCGCTGCGATATTCACACATAACATAATCCAAAAGCCTGCAACACAGTAAAATCGAGAGAAAACAAGTTATACTCACCAATAGTTTTTAGAAGCTTGCCTTTATTCGGTATCATTAATACAAAATTCATTTTCACTAACACAAATGTTAAAATCAAGTCTATCATTTATATGTGGCAATGCTAATTGAAATCAACATGAAATTGTGGCAAAGAAATACATTTATTCCATGAATTTTCTATTTCAAACTAGAAAAATTTTCACAAGAGAACAAAACCACATACCTAATACTGACCAATGTTTGTTATTACTAGAAAAGCAGAGAAGCGATTTTTTTAAACTCTGCTCAACTGTTTAAGACAAGAATTTCTGCCTACTTCAGAAAAATCTACTTAACAGAAAAAAAAAAAAAGCTTCTCCATAGAACAATCAAGCTTGACACAAATTGATCTGCTTATCGTAGCCTATCTTCTCCTCCATGTAAACTTCAGTCAGCTACTAACAACAGTAAATACATGTCTGTCTTCAAACAAGAGACAGACAGACAGCACTCAATCAGTGAGCTAGAAATATATAATATTTGCCCAGTAAGGCAAGCTCCCACAACAGCTCAGAGCAGGAAGTTTTTCTCCTCTAATAACTAACTCATCATATCTGTTTTGCTTTCATTAATAGAAGTGGAGTTTGTAGACTCAGCAGTCAATAGCTTGTGCTTCAATCAGATCCAGGTACAAGGATGATCTAACACAAGCTTCCAACATTATTTCACAGCAATATGACGTGGGGTCTTGGTGATAATACAGCATGCAAAAGAAGCAATCATGAAAGATACTCACTTCAAAGCCTTAGCATAATCTTTAGCGTAGTAATATTCTTCTCCCATTTGAACCACTGATTTTAAAAAAAAAAATTCCAGATCAATATTGAAAGCCTTTGCAAAATAAATTTAAAAAACGCATCTGATTATCTATACTCACTCAAATGACTTTTCATTCTTGGACATTTGTATTTCTTGAACTGCGCGACCGCATTACTCAACAGAGTGATTATTAGCTCCTATCAGACAAAATCATTACTGATATCATTATATATACAAACATTAGCGTTGTGCTAAAAACAGATTTTTTTTTTCTGTAGAATAAAACTTACCGAGTGAAGGACATTTTTCTCTTTTAACTGTAGAGATAAAATCCCCATCTTCTCCTTTTCAGGATCAGAAAGATCAAAGCCTGCATAAGACAATGAAAAAAATCTATGAAACTGGAATTCTGTCCAGACCCAAAGGGAACTATTTATTCTGTGAGCAATATGCAATGCAAGCTTCGACTTAAACATAGTCGCACATTCTTTCACCTCACAGACAGTTATATCTGTCTAGAAGGGAAATTCTAGAAAACAAATATCTTTCCCCTTGTTTAAAAGAAATTATCTAAAGCTACCCAAAATCAGCAAGTTACAGTAAAACCACCTAGTCTTCATACTGAATCTATTAACATTTAAAGTGTGTATGTTAAGACAAATTTGTAGCCTTTTTTCAATCTGATCTGAAATAAGGATACAAGCTTATGTTTCTGTAGCACAGAGCTCACCATCACATGAACTGCGTAGGGCTTTAAAAGACTATAAACTCTTGCTGGAACAAAAAAACCCTAACTTTAATATACTAACAAGTAAAGTTTCTCTTCATCTAAAACTGTTTAACCTCAGAAGTAGATTCTAAATAATTTTAAAACAGTAGGACTGCAAGATAAAAGAGGTTAGACAGTACTGTATTTACAGTAAACCGAATAAAGTCTTAAAGAGGGCAGTGATAAAGCAGTAAAACCCAAAGGATATGCAGAGAATATAGAAAACCAAATGGAAAGGGAGAAAGGGAAGTAAAACCACAGACAACAATGAAGATCTCAGAACTACATGTATATTCACATATAGCTCAAAGATGTTACAATGCAGAGTCAGAAATTCTGACAAAAACATCCTCCTTAATAGGAAAATCATTAATTCCTTTCTTAGATAAAAATCTAGTCATTGCATCCTCTCAATCCATTTCAAAATCCCAAAAACTTCTTCATTAAAAAAAAAAAAAAAAAGTCCTGAGCTCCTGTCTGCAGTCGACAAGACACAGTATGGATGGCAGGATGAACTTATAAAGATCGCTTTCACAGACATCATTACTTTTGCTGTATCCAGTTCTCCAACTTCTCTTCCCAGGATCACGTTTCACTGCAGTCAGGATTCCTGCAGCACAGTGATTACAGGTAGTTTGGGCAGCAATAGAAACAAAGCAGCAGCAGAGCTTCAACATGGCCTATGCAACTTTGCTGAAGACTTGATCCTGCATAAACCTGAGGTTCCTTTTCTGTTCGTTATAGAGATTAAGCACACTTCCTGTGCTGCCAACTGACACCTGCTCAAGTCGTACAACCAACTAACAAGAGAGTGAGGTCTCAGCCCTGCATCCATCTCAGTGGAAAACGGATTACATGTTGATGCCTGCTAAGTTAGCTGGCAGGATCAGCAGCTAAAAAAGTTTGTCCAAACTCCACAGATACAAGACACAGAAACATACTCAATATTCCTTGCCGCCATGGTCTTTGCCCATAGAAGTCAAGCACTCCAGTTTGCGTTTCCAGGGGATCCGGATTGGGATACATCACAGAGGACTGTAAATTCAGCAAATACAGTAACAGAAAAGGGTTCATGTTGTATTTTCTGCCAGGTAAGCATCAGAAAAACCCTAAACCAATACCCTCCCCCATGTACTGATACTAATGCTCTTGTTTCTCGGCTTCCCATAAGTCAACAGATACAATGCACATATAGAAAAATATACTGGAAAAACAAACCAATAAGTTTTCAAGTACCCAGAGATGTAGAAAGTAGATTTAAAAAAAATATAAAGAACATGTCAGAATTATTTGTAATAAAATAAATACTAATGCATTTTCTCTGCAGTAACTTTTCCCATACACAACAAATACACATAACATTAGTAAGCATCAGAAAGATGCTTCTTTGGATTTCATTTATGCATATTACAGATTGTTCCACTTCCATTTAAGACTACAATATTAGCTAATTTACTATCTGGTTACTTGAAAGCGTTTTCTCCCCTCCCAACTTACATCATGGTTACAAAGCATATTTGCTAGTTGTTTCCGTTCCTGTGCATAGTAGGCTGCCTGCTGGTAATAGAAACCTGGATTCTGAGTTTGAATTGCTGTCAATCCCAGCTTAATTGCTTCATCAAACAAGTCACCAAAAGCCTGAAACCTGTTAAAAAAATTTGTAACCAAGATTATGCACAGAACAGCAATTTGAACAGAAAGGTACCCCACAATTAAAAGTTCTGGTTAGTGTTAAGGCAGATTACATTTCTCTGAACTTTTACATCTAAATTCTATGGCTGTATTTGTGTCATACTCTGTTCATTCAAAGAGAAAATTGGTCAATAATCAGTGCAAAACAGAACAATAGTGTACAGTTTATATGTTCTAATGTATCTTTATCTTAGATAAATTGCTCAGAACTTATATCTTGTCTAGACAAGTAAAACAGTGAACTACATAAGGTTATATAAAACTAAGCCAGAAACACTACTAAGCAAAAACATACTGTTTAGACATCCAGGCAGCATGCTCAAAAGCCAGTTCTGCACTTCCTATTTTTTTCTTGCACAGGTCAATATGCTTCCTGAACTGTGCGATTGCATCCAGTGGAGTATTATGCTGAAAACAAAGGCGACAGATCTAAAAAACATCAAAATAAGAGGAAAAACCACTGTGTTAGGCTGCTAAGAATTAACACTCGAACCCCCCCCAAACTAATTTTACATATTTCTGAAGAGCAAAAATTGCATAAAAAATATAGGGAGAAAAATAGATGTAAACCATAATGCACTACACCTGAAACCATATGGTCCTCTATTTCATCTAATGCTACTTTTCTTCCCCTTCTCCCCAGGACACCAATGGAAGAGTGCATAACTCACTGCCAAATGTAACACAGAACTGCAGAGCCACTATAAATATCATTATCTTTGAAGACTGCAATGTGCAAATGGAATTTGATGGAATCCAACTCCAAGATTGTTGTAAATGGTGGGATAGTTTTGTTTTACCTAAAATCCTCTAAAACACCACAGAAGTATAGTCTGATTCTTAACGAGTTGCTTTCCTCCTCCTAGCAAGCAGTAACTGAACTATATTGCCCTAAGTTTCGCAAGAAGACAAAAATATTCAGGGAACAAGCAGCCCTTGCATTCATTCCCCCTGCACAGAGTGCGAGTTAAAAGGGAATCTAGTCTTTCAGATGACTGCATCTCAAATGAAGTCCAATCCTTCAAAATAATCCCGAACTTCAGCTAAGGATCTTTCTTTTGTATGGAATTCAGAAGTCTCTGCAAGTCTAACTGGTATTTCACTCTTTCTAATCCATCTCTGTAAAAGCAATATAAAATTAACTTTTCACACATTAAAGATGTATCGAGTTCTTTTTTAAGTAAAGACTGTCAAAGATTAGAAGTACAGTTATTACCTTGTAATTTATAAATCCTGCCATGGTCTTGATTTCCAGCATGTTTGTTTCATGAGCCCTCAATTCATGCACAAGATTATATGCAGTTCTGTAATTCCTAAGCACGAATACTTTAATTAGAGTTAAATCATACAAAATAATAAAATTTAAGAACAGGACTGCTGACAACAAAAAACTGCCTTTCAATGAGTGTGTTCTTCCCAGTGAAGAACTTGCTCCTTACATACATGTTTAAATAATTTTGCATTCAGGAAAATATTTATCACAGTCTATGGCTTAGAGGGTGGAGGAAGATTACATGAGTCTTACTTGAGAGCATTCTGTGTATCCTGTTTCAGCTCACTGAAGAACGCTATTTTGAACTGGTGTCTAACAAATAAAAGCTGCAAAACACAAACAGTGTACATCATTCACAAACATTCGAACATACCTGTTACCTACAAAGCTGATACAGGTGATAACTTCAGAAATTTACATAATATTTATGTAAATATTTCAGACTTGAAAAACTGACTATGCAACTGTTTCCTAATAGTTCTCTCTGCCACCATGACACAGCAGTGATCTTTCAACAGATTTAATCTATCCAAAGTCTTTTACCCCGAAACAAGGGAGAGGCTTTGTAACACCCCAAAGTCTCTACGACAGAGTTGATTGTGGTTTGCAGCTTATCACTTGGATTCCAGATTCCAAGAGAGGGAAGCTGGCAATCTCAACAGAACATTGTGTGTCTGAGTGGATTTGAAAAGCAAAAGTTAAAAAGCCAAATCAAGTGCAACTTTGAGTACAAAATGTCTAAGGAAAGCACATCCCACAACTTGTTAAGATACTACACTCAAATTGGTTAAACCATAGAGATAATTAAGAAGTTTTTCTTTTTTTAATCTGAGAGCTTGATGCAGCTCTTCTAATGCAGATGTGAGGAATACAAATGTAAGAACAAAACTAATCAAAATAAAAGCTTAAATTGCAGAAAATAAAACCTGATTTACTTTCTATACTGAGAGAGGACATCTCAAGTTGGAAGGGGGGGAATAAAAACATTAAAGCAATAAACAACTCTTATTTTCATGTTTTAACATGCAATATAATTTTGCACAGTACTTCAAAAACAGGGTAACATTACCTGATGAGTGGTTTTGTTCAAGAACTCCTTGTGAGATTTAACTCTTCGTATTTCTGTGTAATAGTAAGTCTGTGCATGCTCATAGAAAGCATTTTCCAACCTGCAACAAAGTTGCTCATAAGTGTCACAAAGTTTCTCCCACAAACAAAGAAATTCTGAAGTTCTTCAAAATAAGTTATTTTTAATCCTGCTTATTTCAGTGTTGGCAAAGTAGCTCAAGGTATTACTAAACTCTTTAAGTTACAACACAGTTAAGAGTCTGCAGACAAAAACTCTTCACATAAGGATAGCAAGAAGTAGAACAAGCAAGCTTTATATACTGACTTCTTATACAACAATCTCTAGCATTTAATTTAAGAAAGTCTGAGGGTAAGCTGTTCTGATTTTGCAAGGCAATAGAAAGTGGAGAGATGTCCCTAAATCAAGGCAAGTAAACCTTGCTGAGGCTCCCAGACAGTGTCTGAACAGGTCGAGATCTTATTTGCTGGACTTATTTGCTGAGGGGAGTAGTAGGAAGGAAATAAATCAGCAAAAAAATTATGAGGGCACAGACTAGGTTTCATTATTCTGTCCAAACATCGACAGCTGCTTGGTTTGCAGAGGTAACAGTGGGATTTGTGTTTGCAAGATAAATAGCCCAAGGCAAGTTGTAGGGGGAGAAGACAAAGACAAAGAACACCAAATACAGTATGAGGCTGAGGAGAACCTAAGAACCATATGCTATATGATCAAGTCATGAGGAGTAAAATCAACTAGAACAAGACCAGAATCCAGGAGAGGAATACTTGCAATAGCACTGACACATGCAGGAAATAAAGGTTGAAGTACCAACTCTGTGATTTGGCCAAGAAGGGATCACTGCAGACCTTGATTAAGGCAGATCACAACTTGTGTTCTGTCTGCCATGCAACTGAGAGGATGGCAATGAAAACAATGGGAAAGACCACTGGACAGCAATTGTTAACTATGAATTCAGTCACAACAGGGAGACAAATAAAGTCAACCTAGTATATTTGTTCTGGTATTATATTGTGGCCATATAAGAGAACATGAGCCACTCTGAGGGGTAAAACAAATTACAATCTTTTATTACTGTGAAATCTCAATTAAAGATGTCAAAATTAAAAGACTTATACCAGAACTTCTGACATGATTATATGCACAAACAGTTGTTGGTTTTTTTTTTCCCACCAACTTTGAGACTGTTGCAAATCTCATAATAAAATGCAGTTTGCAAAGGCTGACACTAGTTAACACACGGTGAACATTCCCACTTTAGCAAAATAAAAGTAAAATATGAAAAACTAGAAGTAATGGTTACCCTATTTTGATGAATTCCAGTGGCAGTTTGTGAGCAGCGTGGATACAATACCAGCATCAATTTATGTTGAGAATTATGCTGTTTATATATAAATACAAAGGTGAGAGAAGAATTAGCCTCTCAGACCAAGACCTCTTCTCTCCCTGAGCATATACTGGAAAATTAAAACTAATTCTATTAAACCATGATTTGCCTTAGTTTGAGCCCTTCTTTTTAGATTTACACAAGTTTCTCAACCTTTCCCTAATCTGTTTTTGAAGTCTTCCTAATTTATTTGATGTTGTGTTCCCTGTAAATATTAAAACAGAAAGCACAAGAAATTTATAAAATGACAAAGACATAATATTTGCAGCCAGACAGATGCCACTTAGCATAAACAGAAAGAGAGAGCTGCACAGCCAGGAAGGGGGGTGGGGGGAAACAAAAACCTGCCAAGAGTTAAACTTAACAACAACACATTTGTAGGGAAAATCATTTAGAACCAGTAGGGCCAAAACCACTGCAGAAGTAGAAAAGTTCACTTTGCCTCTATCTCACTTGAGGAAGGGAACATCTTGGGATATTTAATAATATTTCTTTAAAAGCAACATATCTGACTGTCATTACTCAAATTCACAGTGAAACGAAGTGGTGTGGAATTCAGCAGGGCCCCTTACTGAGCCCTGGGGAACACCACTCATGCTGTGGGAGACAGTGTCAAAGGCTTTACTACAGTCCAGGTAGACAACATCCACAACCGCTCCCTCAACCACTAAGCGGGTCACCTGGTCATAGAAGGAGATCAGACTGAGCACCTCCCTGGTTGACCAGGGCTGCTGGTAAATGACTGAAAGTGGTTCATTGAGCACTTCTGCCAGCTCCCTCAGTACCCTTGGGTGGATCCCATCTGGCCTCACAGACTTGTGCATGTCTCAGTGGTGTAGCAGGCCACTGACCATTTCCCCTTGGATTACGGGGGCTTCATTCTGCTCCCTCTCTCTGTCTGCCAATTCAGGGGGCTGGGTACCTTGAGGACAACTGTCCAGTTATTAAAGACTGAGGCAAAGGATGCATTAAGTACCTCTGCCTTTTCATCTTCTTTTGTTACTATGTTTTGCCCCACATCCAATAAAGGATGGAGATTCTCCTTAGCCCTCTTTTTGTTGCTAATGTGCTTATGGAAACATTTTTAATTGTTTGTTTGGGTGTTTGTTTGTTTGTTTGGGTGTGATTTGTTTGTTTTTGCTTTTGTTTTCTTACAGCAGCAGCCAGATTAAGTTTTATTTGGGCTTTGGCCCTTTTCCTTTTTTCCCTGCATAACCTCATGAAATCCTTGTAGTTCTCCTGAGTTGCCTGTCCTTTCTTCCAAAGGATATAAACTCTCCTTTTTTTTCCCCAGGTTCCAGTCAAAGCTCTCTGTTCAGGCCAGAACAGTCTTCTTCCTCGCTGGCTCGTCTTTCAGTACAGGAGACAGCCTGCTCCTGCACCTTTAATATTTCCTTCTTGAAGAATGTCCAGCCTTCCCGGACTCCCTCCCAAGGGACTCTGTCAACCAGTCTCCCAAACTGGACAAACTGCCCTCCAGAAGTCCAATGTAGTGGGATATTGAACCCCCTTCCTTACTTTTCCAAGAATCTAAAATGCTATCATTCTGTGATTGCTGTGCCCAAGACAACCTCCAAGCATCACATCACCCACAAGTCCTTCTCTGTTCACAAAGAGCAGATCCAGTAGGCACCTTCCCTAGTTGGCTTACTGACCAGCTGTGTCAGGAAGTTCTCTTCCACACACTCTAGGAACCTCCCAGACTCTTTCCTCTCTGCTGTGTTGTATTTCCAGCAGACATCTGGTAAGCTAAAGTCTCCCATGAGAACAAGGGCTAGTAATTATGAGGCTTCTCTCAGCTGCTTATGGAATATTTCATCTGCATCATCATCCTGGTTGGGTGATCTGTAACAGACTTTCAGCAGGATACCTGCCTTGTTGGCCTTCCCCCCGATTCTTTCCCATAAACACTCAACCCTATCATCACCATCATTAAGCTCTAGACAATTGAAACACTCCCAATCAAAACACTCCCTAACATACAGGGCTACCCCACTGCCTCTCCTTCCTTGTCTTTCCCTTCTGAAGAGTTTATAGTCATCCACTGCAATACTTCACTTGTGCAAATCATCCCACCATATTTCCATGATGGTAACCAGATCATAGTTTTCCAGCTGTACAAGAGCTTCCAGGTCCTCCTGTTTGTTGCCTATGCTCTGTGCAGTGGTTTAGATGCACTTCAACTGGGCTATTGTTCCCACCATCTTTTTGAGGGGAGAAGCCCTAATTCCTACGTGATCATTCTCAGACACTTCCATGGTTCCTAACACAGCCATAACCCTTGTGTCTTCACTGCCATATGAATTTCCATCCCCTACTTCCAATGATCCAGCAGAATGAAGGTTCTCACTAGCACACCAATACATTGGCATGCTGTACTCAGGCTTACCTGGTTTTAACCCTTTCCCCCTTTAAGTCTAGTTCAAAGCCCTTTTAACGAGCACAGCTAACTCTTTCCCCCATTTGAGACAAGTGTACACCAGCTGTTGCCAGCAGGCCTGGTGTTGTGTAAACTTACCCACAGTCAGCAAACAGAGCAATACAGTGCTTACCTTATGATATAGCCAACAAGATGATCAGTGTGTGGAAGTACAAAGAGTGATTTTCCAGAAAGGTCACAAGCATTACATAAAGCCGCTGCCCTCTCTGATGCAATAACATCTTCCCCTAGAGAAGTCAAGGAAAGCACAAGTAAGTGGTATGTGGTGCCACAATGTCAAACTAGCTCTAAAAGCTTAAAAGTCAAACCTTAGGTAGACCTAAAGCTCTAAAAGATATGGAAAAATCTACTAAAGTTAAAACCAAGATCACATTCTTTCTTACTTCTTTCAGAATACTATGTGCTTCATCCAGCAGAACACATTGCAGAAACTTTCTAGCAGTTTCTAGCAAAAACCTACAAGTATTACATAAGTTTTTCATCTCTCACAAAATTAAATACTCTATGTCTTGAGAAATACAACAGCATCCAGAAAAGTCAAACACATACAGCAGGTAGAGCAAAAACAAAAAAAAAAAACATTTTGCCAAACACTCAAAAGTGTACAGCTACAGCTGAAGCAGCAGCTCTGCAGAAATGTAAGGTTAAAGTGTATCACATTGCACAGCTCCACCTGGCTCCAAAATTTTATTGACTGAAACAGAGTTAAGATGAAAGACATTTGTAGGTACCAAATAGCTTTCCTCTAAGCTCTCAATGCTTTTACTGCTTTTCTTGATCTTAAGCAAAGTTTAAAATGCAACTTGCTTACAAGAAGGCACCTCATGTGCATTACACTAGTAAACCATCTTTGATACTGTGTATCAAAAATCAGACTTGGACTTAAGAGGAAGATGTTAAGGAGAAAAGTATCAAATGTTTAGGGTCAGCCGCCCTGAGTGCTTTTTATCCTTACACTTCCCTACAGTCACATTTAATATATGTGGAAGACATTAGATGAAGAACTGCAGATAATGTGACAAACAATAGTCAGTTCAGTCCCTTGGGTCTTCTGAAAAACAAGAACTTCGCAACTGTGCACAGAGTTTTCAAGTACCTGGAGGCAATGGCGTTTTTTTCTGAATCAAAACCACAGCGACTTTCGTATTTCTTCCCTGCAAACTTTGCCTAAAATTAAGACAACACAGCACAGTGTCAAGGTTTCACTTCTTAATTCTGAATAATCAGAACAAAATGAGATTTCAGTCTAGATGGAAGCACTAGAAGAATGTTACATAGGAGAAAAAGCCAAACATAATAATATAATACATCATTCACAGAATGCTGTGTTCCCTTTTTTGGGAGAGGATAATTGCACTGAGTTTAGCAAGCAAAATTTCAGGGGCTGTTTTTACTTAAGTAACTTTTACAAATAAACTGTTAAAAAAAGCCTTTTTACTGTCAGTTGTATGTTAAAGAGCAAAGCTCAAGTTCCCCTTAATTTGTGTTTAAGAAAAAAAAAGATATGTTTTATATTCTGCAATTTACACTTACATTAGCTTTTACTACATTATGAACCAAGTGAAAAAAGTCTACCTGACAATTTCAACTCGAGTAGCACATTCCAACTGCTTTTCCTTCCACTGTGGTTCATCCCAGTCTAGTTCATAGAATACCACCACAAGTGCTGGAACCAAATTCAGGTGTTTGTTCATCCAACCAGTCTTCAGGATTCCTTTTGGAATATACCATTCATAGGATGTCCTCTGAAAATATTGAGGATATTAAAGCAAGCTACCAAATCCATTTACAAACATTTGTAGCAGAAGAAAAAGAATTGCCTCTACATTCTTGTCACTTGAGAATATGTTTGTCAAGATCCTTTAACATTCCTCCCCTTGAGCCTTTGCTCCCTATTAAGACATATCCCTTGATTCCTGGCATCAAGACTTTATGTCTGAGATAGCAGCAGCAAAGAACAACATATTCCAGGTAGACTGGAGAAGGGTCAAGTTCAGAAGCATGTTTCACATAGTGCCATGAAACATTAGGCTCAATTTAAAACAGGGCTCTCAAACAGAGCAAGGACACACCAGTTTAAATTCTTTGCCTTTGCCAGCATCATGGAATTATGCAGTTTTCCAAGGGCTAAATCCATTGACATTGCTTCTTAACTTGCCATTGCAAAGCAGAGAGTAGAGCAGAAATATTCCTTCTGCTGTGTTTCACTTAGTTAAAGGTTTCATGGTGTTTTCAGAACACACTAATTCCAAATATCTAATTTCTCCAGAGTTAAACTTGAGGTTTCATTAAAGCTCAAATTTTACAAGGTGCCTTAGTGCTGAGTCAAAGAACAGCAAGTACTTTAAAATGCAAACCATACTGTCTTCCTCTGCTTCTGGCTCACGAGCTAAGGCACCCGGTCTCCTATGCACCCACTGCGCTCCCTCACAACACCCTTGGCTTCCCCTTCACCCTCACAATTTCCCTGACTTGAAGCTCCCACGCTTCCCCTCCAACAGCGGGGGAAGAAGAAGCACAGGTCCGGCCGGGCGCGGTGCTCGGCCGCCTGCGGACCCCGCAGACCAGCCCACGGCCCTTCCCTCAGGGAGACACCAACTCCCGCGTCCTCACTCCCGAGGCCGTGCTCTGGGGACAGGGGGCTGGAGCCCTGCAGGACTGGGGGCACTCGGTACCTTCGTCCTGCACTTGGGGTACTCGTGGTCGCCGGGCAGCACTTTGAAGGAGATGGGGACGCGGTCGGCCCTGCGGTTAGCGCAGAAGGCGTCCCACACGGCGCGGTGCACGGCGTTATACACCACGTCCAGGCCGGTGAGCGTGACGAATGCCATGGGCCGGCAGCACAGCTCTACCGGGAAGTCCCAGTGCGTCGGCGGGGTCATCCTGCACCCGGCACGGCGGCCCGCGGATCAGCGGGACAGAGGTGGCGGGAGGGCGGCCCAGGCCGGCCGCAGGAGCGCCCCGTTGTCCGGGGTCCGTCCTCCCCGGAACGCCGCCTACCGCGGCGGGATAGAGCCGGGATAGAGCCGGGAGGCGCCGGGAAGCGCCAGCTGGCAGCGGCCGCGGGTCACGGGAGGCAGCGCGGGCGGACCCCGCCTCAGGAAGCGAGCGCCGGGCGGCGTCGGAAGGGCAGCGCGAGCGGCCAATCGACGCCTCGGCTGCACCGCCCGGGCCAGTCAGGAGGGACGTCACTGGCCAAGGAGCCAGTGAGCGGAGGGAGGAAGCGCGGGCGAGCGCGCAGCGGGCCAATGGGACAGCAGGGGGCGGTGCCCCGCTGAAGGCGTGTCCGTGCGGGGGCGGTGGGGCCGCGCAGCCAGGCCCGCCCAGCCCCGGCGGGAACGGGCGCGGGCCGGGCCACGGAAAGTGGGGCTGAGGTCATGGCGGCCAACGAGGACCAGGAGGTGAGTCCTAGGCCCTGCTGCCTGCGAGAGAGCGGGCCCAGGACGGGAGGGAGGGAGAGAGGATGGATGGATGGATGGATGCATGGATGCATGGATGGATGCATGGATGGATGCATGGAGCCATGGAGCCATGGAGCCATGGAGCCATGGAGCCATGGAGCCATGGAGCCGCCGGATGGGGAGGGTGGGGGGCGCGGGAGGCGGCGGGTGCTGGAGCAGGGAGGAGGGAGCCGAGGGTGGCGGGGCCGGGCGCGGCTTCGCGCACCCACCGCGGGCAGGTGCGAGCGCCGTGCGGGGCCGCGATCGGTAACCCCTGCTCTGCCCTGGCTGCAGATGGAGCTGGAGGCGCTGCGCTCCATCTACGAGGGAGATGTGTGCTTCAGGGAGCTCAGCCCCGTGTCCTTCCAGTACAGGGTAAGGCGAAGTTGCACCCTGAAGTTACTTTGCTGCCTTGTAGTTGCCGTACCAGGGGTTTCTAAGCCAAAGAGGTGTCTGATGTTCAATGAAGGGTAGATCAGTTGGCTGCTGTTTCAGAATCTTTGGTACAGTGATGCTTCGTAATTCATGTTTAGGAACCTGCTCCCGGTGTGGGTTTATCACAGAATGGATCAGGTTGGAAGGGACCACAGAGGGTCATGTGGTCCAACCTCCCTGCTCAAGGAGGGTCATCCTAGAATACATTGCACAGAATTGTATCCAGATGGTTCTTGAATATCTCCAGTGAGAGAGACTCCAGAACCAATCTGGGCAACCTGTTCCAGTGCTTGGTCATCCACACAGTAAAGAAGTCCTTCCTTATTTTCAGATGGAAGTTCCAGTGCATCCCTTTCTGCCCCTTACCTCTCATCCTATTGCTTGGCACTACAAGCCAGTTATCCCTTAGCCTTGCATCTCTATGCCTGGTGTAGTGAGAATTGTCAAACTCTCTGAAGGAGCCAGCCTGCTGAGTAATATGTCCCCTGGCTGGTCAGAAATGTAGAGACTTACAGAGATGTTTGTGTGTAAAACTTTGAACCTTCATTGCTGCTCAGTTACAAGGTTCCAGTCTCTCATCCAGAGGCAGCTGGACATGCTCTGTCTACCTGCTAAAGAGAAAAATCCATGAAATGCTTTGGGCACATGCACTGGTACCGTTCTGCTCAGGAGAGACATACAAGGAGTGCCAAGCTCAAGATATGCAGCTAGATTATGGCATGAAATTCTCGCCAACTTTCTCAGATTTAAAGACCTGGACGTTCTTCTGAGCACAGACTGAGGCAGATCTTTGGATGGCCGGAGGACTTTACTGACGAAAATTTAGGCACCCATGGGACAGAAGGGAGACTTCTGGAAATGCCATATGGATGTACTGGCGAGAAGACATCTAGAATCACCTTTTTGTGACTTCTCAAATAACTTAAGAATAGTGTCAGTAATTGTAATGAGATATGGGTCAATTTAATTGATAGCTCTGGAGTCCCATCCATGTAAGTGCAGCCTTTCTTCACTGATAGGATCATTCTTAGTAAATTTAATTTCCTCAGAAGGGGAAATGGGACATGCCTACAAGTCTACAGTGTGTTGTTTTACATTTCACTAGCTTTGGTCATTTCTGATTTTTATTAGATGAAAAATAATTGCCAAAAGTTAGGATAACTCAATTTAAATGCAGTAAAACATAGTGTCAGACAAAGACAATAATACACCTCTCCCCCGAAGAAGGATTTGTATTACGAGAAGGCATAACGCAGGTAAGTGAATGACAAAAAATTCGTATGCCATCTTTCAGACCATCATGTCTCGCACCTGTCTCGCATACGGAGCACAGCTGTTTTGTAATCAGTGTGCTTCGAAATGCTTTTTCTAGATAACAGCTTTATTTTCTGACTGATAACTTTATGAAAATAGTTGTTGTCTCAAGAAATTTGATTGGTCTAAAAGAAATAAAAGACTTCTGTATTGATATTGTAATTCTTAGTAGGTGACTGGAAACAGATAAAGTTTTTTTTTCCTTTCAGATAGGTGAAAGTGGTGATCCCAAAGCCTTTCTAATAGAAGTTTCTTGGCCAGAAACATATCCACAAACAGCACCAGTCATATCGATGGATGCTTTCTTCAACAACACGATGTAAGTATTTATGACAGCTTCACTCCTTGGCCTTGTACGTGGTAAACTTTTCTTCATCTGTCTAGTTTATAGTTTAGTTTAATGGTTTCTTTTAGATCTGCAGCTATTAAGCAAAGTATATTGGAGAAGTTAATGGTAGAAGTTGAAGCGAATCTTGGAACTGCTATGACATACACACTTTTTGAATATGCCAAAGACAATAAGGAGGTGTTCATGGAAAATCAGCCTGTTAACACTGTGGTAAGTAGATAAATTCAGGTTTTGCTTTTGTGCTTTTAAAACTGAAAAAAAAAATGGTTGTTATTTCTCTGAATACTTCATAGTTCTCTCTTTAGGTTGTAAATCAGTTCATTGGGTATACACATTAGTGGCTAAAATCGTCACACAGAGTATGGTGCCGCAGTGCTCTGTGGTCACAGTTGTTATATTTGATTGTTATTTTGCTGTTATACTGAAATGTTTGTGGGCTGCTGTTCTGTCCCACAGGGTAACATAAAAATGGAGACTTGGAGCAGAAGCAAAACTAAAGGAAGCTGAAACGGAGATTTAAGGTGTCTGCTGAGGGTTGGAAGGGTGGCAATTTACTGCAGCCCTCCTGAAATGCAATGGATTGCATACGTGCACCTCCAGGGTCTTAAGGAGTCAGACTGAGTCAATTTGTAGTTTCTGTGTTCTGTAAGGACATTATTTGCCATCATAGTGCTGCAGATTTGCTCTGAGGAAGAACAAATTATTTCCATGTTTGGGAAGTCTGAATCCCTTCACTAAAATGTAAATCACACTCCATGATAAATTTGAAAAGTGTAAGAGGTGCCTTTTCCAACTGTAAAAGAGAATAATTCTAGTCCCCAACAGATGTTTTTCAAAACTATGGTCCTGATTGTATGTTGATTAAAAGCTGCAGGCTGCTGACAACATTACTTCTTTCTGACAGCCAGGATATTTCAGTATGTCAGGTTTGGTAATCACACCACACAGAGGTATTCACGGAACTAATATGCAAATATTTACAACCACTTTTATCTTTCTCAGACTTCAGTAAGCAATAGTATTGCAATTGGAACTCCTGATGTGCCTGCAAGTAAGAAAAAAGAGAAAAAGGAACAGTTATCCAAAACCCAGAAACGAAAGCTAGCTGATAAAACAGGTTTGTTTACTATAATATTTTTTTTTTGGTCAGTATGAAAATCCAAATTTTATAGGAATGAGATCTTGCTGGAGTCAGAGTCAGTAGTCATTTGTTTATAAGATTAACTACTTTAAGTCTGTGGTCTCTGTTTTACTTGTTCTATGTGAATTATTCTTGCCTGAGATGTTGGTTCTAGTTAAAGCAACTTTCTACAGAGTAGGGATTTCACGATGTCATTGTCTTCTAGGGTTTTTTTAATTCAATTTGTGACAAAAGTGAAATTTTCAATACTTGTTGGAGGAGAGGATTTAGGACCTCTATCAACAGAAGAGGTATTTTTTTGATGGACCCTCATAAATAATTCACATTATTAAAAATGTAATTTCTAAATGAAAGTATTTGTTTTCAAACCCAAAACAAAACATCTGATTTAGTTTGTATTTTAGAAATAGAGGTGCTTCTGCAGATATTTAATGCTTTCAATGAAATAGTAGTGTTTTGATTGAAAGCTGTTGGTTACTTCAGTTGATTCAGCTAATGACTCGTGTTCAGCCTTAGCTTTTACTAATGATCTGGATAATACAACCCTATTGCAGCAATAAGTTGTACCCTATGATAGAGGTTTCTGCATAAAATCTACCTAACCTAATGTATAGTTGGTAGACTTAATGTAAACTGTATAGAGGAAAAGCTGCATAAAATTTTGTTCTTTGACAGAATTCATCATTGCTAGTCAGCCCAGCTCATGTTGGAGTTACCTTCTAAGTTAAATTTCAGGTGGACTGAGGTGTTTTTATTCAAACGGAATTACTTTGAATCACATAATCACAGAACCATCAAGGTTGGAAGAGACCTTCAAGTTCATCCAGTTCAACCATCAACCCAGCACCACCATAATCATCCCTAAACTGTATCCCCAAGTGCCACATCCAGATGTCTCTTGAACACTTCCAGAGATGGTGACTCCACCACCTTCCTGGGCAACTTATTCCAATACCTAACCACTCTGTCAGTGAAAAATGTTTTTATAATGTCTAATCTGAATCTCTTCTGCCACAGCTTAAGGCCATTTTGTCTCGTGCATTCACTTGGGGTTGGTTAAAGAACAAGGTGTTTTGTCCTCATGGCTTCATAGTGGAGAAATTGAGGAGTTTGGATATTTAGAATTTTGTGCCTTGATTTTGAAGAAAGATAAATATTCCCCTTCGCTTGTGCGTTGAAAATGAAACCTTCTTATTCTGCAGATAACAAAGGGGAGCTTCCACGAGGATGGAACTGGGTGGACGTAATTAAGGTAACATTACTGTATTATATGCAGTATTATGAAACTATTGTGTATGTACATTAAAAATGATTTGTACTTATATCTGAAGAAAACTGATCTGATATGTTTTTTCTTGCTTTTCTTCCAACTATGTTTGGATTTGACTATGGTGTCTGATTAATTTCTATATGTGTCCAGCATGTAAGTATTTTCAAGTTATCTTTTTTTACTGTAAGTAAAGAAAGAGTAAGAACAGTTGCTTATTTTGGGTTCTAAATTATGTATTTCTCAAATGCTTTAAAGTGCTAGTCCTTCCGAATATTAGTCAGGACTTTGGTTGCTCTTTTCACCTTGATTGTTTTAGTATTTATTTACTGAGCAGCTAAATTTTAATTTTATGATGAGAGGGCTTTGCTAACCAAATGTACTGCAAGTATGCTGTCTTCTATGAGAACAAGATTAAAAATAAAATTAGTGGTGCTGCTGGGTTCTGGAGAGCCGTGGATAAGTAAGCAGAAAAAGGGAGCTGTGCCAAGTGGGAGCAACTTACTGTCTCCTACAAGCCCAATTCTCTGCTACAACTACTCCAGTGGATAATTATTTTCTATTTGCCCCTCAGCACTGAATTTTTCCACCCTCTTGTATTTGCTGATTCAGTGAAAATCACTGCTTGACAATTTTAAAAGTAAACTATTTTATTTTACACAACTGTGGAAATTCTCTCAGAGATGTGTGAAAATAATGTTCCGTTACTTCATCTTTTTTATTTTGGAGAGCTAGTGATGGAGCCTTCAAATTAAATAGAAACAGTACCCTGAGGTTTTTCTGAGATTTGTTGCTGGTTTTTTTAAAATTCAACTTTCATGTTCAGGAAGTAAGCTCATTTAGTGTTTAAGTTTAAGAATTAATTCTGATGCTTTTCAGTCTCTTGGTACAGTAGCACAGTCTGTATTGTTAATTAAGTATACATGTGTTCAATGTGAGATGGAGATAATGTTGTTCTTGTTTCCTAATAAATGGAATGGCAGTCTAAACTTTGAATACTTTCTTTTTGTGTCTCTTTTATAGTTAAGCAAAACTGGTTCTAAAGATGATGAATAAAGGACTTTGGTACAAGGAAACTCCACCTTTTAATACAGTGCAATTTTGGGTCACCATCTCTCTCTTAATAACTTTTGTATTTGCTGAAGTAAACATTTTATAAAGCTCGATTTCCTAACTTGTAAATCTAGTCACACAAGTTTATCTAGAGACTATGTAGTCTTCTTTGGAAAAAAAAGCAAAACAACAAACTTGCCTTAAATGAAGGTTAGATTGTGATCAAGGATATAGAGAGCCAGTGTGGTGAAGTGAATAGTGCTGCAGTGTTTCTTAATTTATATTTTAATCTGTAGTAAAATCCTGTTATAGTGAACCCAATGATACTGTAAACATTTCCTGATGTTCTTATTCCAATTGAAGAAAAAAGCACTATAACAGTGATTGGTCACTTGACAGCTTAATTCATCAAAATAAATTATTCCATGGAAATAAGATCTTTGTCATTTCTTTATCTAATATGAACATAGAAGGAGAACATAAAAAGTGTTGCATTGCAAAACAGACTAGAGCTTGTGGTCTCATTTCACTAGTTAAAATAGTAAATACTAGTGAAAGCAAGGCCAGATATTCTAGTCTGCTCAGAAATGAATGGTTATAGCAGAAGTGTGTCTTCTTTACTCTTGCAATATCCCATCTGTTGGTCTTTCTCCAGTGTGCATCTTTACAGGTGGCTGGATGTCTGAGGGGCAGGAAAAGTGCTTTCTTGCAGTGTCTCAATAAGTGTTGGGATTTTGTAGCTCTTTGACTGGAGAAATGGGCATTCTTTAGAGGGGTTTGCTGACTGAGTGGTGGGACGGTGGAAGTCAGCAATTTGTCAAACATATTGGGAGATCTCTTTTTTGGGTGAGCTCTTTTTTTTTTTTCCTAATCTGCCTCTCTTGTATGAGAAGTCATCTTTGCTATATAAACTGCTATTGAATACAAGATGCCTTAATGTCCTTTATTATTTTTGTTTGGTTTGAGATGAACTTTAATAAATGCCTATTTATCTGCTGTGGTATGTGTTTATTTTTTTTTAATTGTGTAGTGCCTACTGTGCTGTGCAAGTTTGGACTTGCAAAAGCTTTCTTTTACAAAGAAAGCATTCTTAAAAATTGGTGGAAGAATTGTGTCTTCCCTCATGTGGTATATGTTTACGTGATACTCAGGGTAGCTGTGTTACTAGTATGAGGGTCAGTCACCTCACTGAGAGTTACAGGGTTGGTATCCATTGTGTTCAGTACACGCAGCAAGTCCAGCGCCCCTTTGAAAGAGCGCACTCCACTGTGTACAGCGCTCTTCATTTCAGAGAGTCGTGATTTCTTTTTGAACTCAACTCTCATGTAGTAAAAGGTTGTAAAGTACACATGAGAGGACCTTTTCCAAACAATGCAATCTTGACTTTGACATAAACTGGAGGCTCATGGCTGTACCCTGAGCAAGAGTGTCTGATGGGGAATACCACTGCAGGTAGAAGTTGCTCTGGCAGTATGTGGTGAACCTGTGACAGGGAAGGGCATTTGGCTTTAGTCTCTACCAGTGTCAGAACAAGCAGGACTCTTTCTATTCACTAGTTCCCCAAGGGGAATCGACTTGTCTTTGCTGGTATCCTTGGTGTATAAATCAAGTTGCCATGACAATTTATCTGATTAAAGATTAGTTAGGGAGGGTGGGGGAAGGACAAATAAGAACCACATCTCTTGCTCTTTATAGTGTTACTGTGTGTAGCTTATTAACCTTGTGAAATGCTTCATTTTTCAGCTCCTAGTCTGTAAATCACGTGCTCTCCTGAAGATACCTGAGTCTCCTCTGGTTCTGTTAGTAATGTACCTGCTTTGAAGTCTACTTTCAAGGGAAATATTTTGCATTGGGAACTTTTGTACCCGTTTTTCTCCTCTGTGTAAATTGTGAAAGGTAATTTGTGTTTATAAACCATTTTCTGATATGATGTGATGATTGGAATGGGATCATTTAAAGAATCTAGGTACTTGATATTATGGAGAGACCTTAGCACTGAGGGGAAGGAAAATGTAATGATTCTCATGAAGACACAACTGTAAATAGAGATCATGACTCCTGGGGAATGTCTAAACACTGTTGAAAAATCCACTCCCGCTCCCACCCTTTTTTTTTTTTTTTTTTGAGTAAAAACCCACTGGCTCTGGTAAAACAGTGATGTATGCTTTTTTCCAGTTGGATGAGAGTCTCTTGATCGTAGGGCTACACCACCTCTTTAAATTTACAAGTTTTGCAGTAGAATTTTGGCTGACCTGAAAAGACAAGTGTCAGTCATCATCATCATCATCATCATGGTTAGGCTTCGCGAACGAAGATTTGGGAAGGCTCTATCCACATTTGTTACAGATCAATACTAGTAACAGTAAAGGAAAAGTAGCAGGTGTTCAAAACCCTGTTAGTATCCCGACCAAAGATGCCCCATTGCAGTGGAAGGTACCAAATCCCAGGGAATAATTCAGACTGCCTTTATGCTGAATAGAGAGGTGACAGCTGTGATTAGTCAGCAGTGTGTGCCCACCATGTCCTTCTCACCCCTGTGATCAGCCTGGCACAGATACATTGAAATCAAGGCTCATAATTTCTGCAGTCCTGCTTCAATTGGTTGTAGGTGGGGTGGATAGAAAAAGTGTGCCCAACTGATGAGCAATTAGATTTTGGTGAGTAAAAGACCAGTAGAAAAAAAGCCAGCATTTCTCTGTAGAGGAGCTTTGGTAAAGAGCAAATGTGGAGAGACTATCCTCCTTTCACTTGAGGGATACAAATGATTTTGGGTTATACCATGCACTTAGTCCTGTGAAAATCCTTGAACAGGTGTGAACCAGAAATAGTTCCGCTTTGGAAATTGTTTCCTTCAACAGTGTGGCCCCTTAAGCACTTGCAGTTAACAGCAGAATGAAGAGGAGAGGAAATGTTCATTCAACAAAGAAAATATCAGAAGTGTGAGAATTCTGGGTGAATTGGAGGAGGAAGTGGACGGGAAAGAACATGCTTGTATACAAAACTAAAAGAGCATAGGGGATAAATTGTCGCTGCTGCAGTACAATACAACAGAACAAAAGCTAAGCATATCATTGCAGAACTATAAATTCTGTCATGAGTTTGAGCTAAGGTGAAGGACAAGAGGATTGTGGATTTTCTTTCTGTCACTCTGGTTTCTTTCACCAACATGGACTTGGCTTCATCTCAGAATGGATCTGCTCTGTGGTTATGAGAAGATATTTCTGTTTGACTAATTTATGCTTCCTGTTATTCTCTTTCTGAGCCCATGGAAGCAACCTCTGAAAGCCTGGTGTAAGTTAAGACAAGGCATATTGACTAGGCATTGGAAAATATTTTATGTAGGTAAAAGAAGGAATTGACTGCTTCTTCTCTCTCTCCTTCATTCAGAGCAAAGTAAGGAGTTACTCCAAAGGGCTGAATTACACAAGACGTGAGAATCTATATCCAGGCACTGGTGTACTATGTCAGCCTGAAATTTTTACATAGCTATACCTTGCTACTGTGTCTGAGGATTCATGCCTGTGGTTCCTACAGATGTTTGTGTTTAAAGTATTGATGCTAAGAATAGGCAGAAATTTGAAAACTCTTACTGTGATTACCTACTGCAAGCTGCTTATGTTGTAAGATGGGCTAAGGTTGTAGCAATGAGAGAGAAAGCCAAGCTCTAACTGCATAGCCTTATTGGAGGGGAGTGGTGTTGTGTGGGTGTCTCTGAGGGCATAGTTTCTTCTGCAGTATCTTTATGATCAGAAAGGAAAAGTCAGTCTAGTACGAGTTTGGAAGATAACATTCAAGAAACTGTATGGAAAGAAAAAAGCTATCTTTTCTTTCTCAAGGAATTATCTGCTATAGTGCCACTAAGAGGCAATAAACAGAGTCTTGTATGGAGCCACTCTTCAGAGCAGGATCTTACTTTAAATCAAGTAAGAGTGTCTGTCAGTTAATGCATTTTATGATTTCCTGCAGGAAAGTCAAGTGTGAAGAAAGCATTACTATGTAAAGAGGTGCTGTCTCCACTGTAGGGAACCATTTGATCTGTACTTATAGTGAAAACTATGGTTCAATTGACCTTGAAGAGAGATATTTTATAATAGTACAGGGAAAATGTAGCAGCCCATTGATAAAAAGTACACAGCCTCTATAGGCGATTAACAAATTTTGTACAGCATTATCAGTTCTATATTTTTCTGTGAAGATCAGTGCTAGAATATTACCAGGTTTTAGTTGACTGATATATAGCATGATTATGATTTTCCTTTCCCCCCTTCATACCATATGTCTTTAGATGATAAAAGTACAGGGTGTAGTATAGAAATTTATCTCCAAAATCAAAATAGTGCTGCAGTTACAAATCCACTCAAAGGAAATAATCTTACTCAGAAGTAAGGATGTGCCAAAATTAAAGCTGCCTGTGTGATGTTTATATGAGAAAGAATTCATAAGAAGATTTTCTTTCTGTGACTATGTGTTCTTCAGGTTTTGTTTGTGGGGTTTTTTCCCCCTTGTAGTGTCAAGCAGATGGTTAGTGCTTTTCTTCCTAGTGTCCCTCTTAGTAGGAAAGTAGTGCAAAAAATGAGTTTTAGTATGCTCCTAAGCCTGAAAAGAGAGCAAAGTTTTCACTTTGTGAAAGTAAATAAAGTAACAGAACTGTCCCTGGAACAAAGTGGACATTTGAAACAGCATGACCAAGTACAGAGGCAAATTAATTTGCTGTAGTAAAACTGAACATATCTGAGTGGCTTTAGTCTGCTTCAGAGTTTATCTCCATGCAGTGGATTTGTGACCACTAAATGCTTATGGATAATTTTAGGCTGGCTATAGAGCTGCAGTCCATGTAGTTAACCATTGCTTTCAATAAATTCGTGTTACAGAAGTCTGTGCAGATTCTATTGTGTTGGTAATGAGCTCTAGTTCTATCCCTTTGCATTTGATGGAAGGAGAGGAGATGCACTGTTACAGCTCTGTGATGAAAGAAATCTGCATGTGTGCTGTCAACAAGGGTGCTGGACTTGGTGAACAGGCACTACAGTCAGTCTGACAGCATTAAAAAGGTGAAGTTCTAAAAGATAATTTAGTAGGCTTATCTTAATGTGGATCCACTATTTTTGTACGTTTCTTTTTTTTTTTGTTAACTTGCTTATGATGTTTAAAATGCTCTAAATACAAGCAGATACATTGGCTTATTAGCTAGTGTGTATATGTGTCAAGTGACTAACTGTTCAGTCAGGTGAGTTCAAGAGCAGTTGTTCTGTGTTTCCTGATTTCATGGCAGGATGAGAGTTCTCTAACTCTTTTCACAGTGCATTCCTATAGGTAATCTTCCTCCACTGTTTTCTTCCCATCATGAGCAAAAAAAAAAGGTACTCAGCATCACTGTGTGTCTTCCACTTGTTTTATTTCCTCCTGTTTTAAATGTATATATTTGAGGCCTCTACTACAAGCTCTAACTGGTAAAGATTGGGCCGAATCTCTTTGTGATCATCACAGTAATCTTTGCTTCAAAGACACAGGCCTTACTGTGTTAGATGCTGCATTGATGAACACAAAGAAAGCAGGCGTGGTCACTGTCTTGCAGGATCAGGAAATGGGGAAGAAACATATGTATTATATGCACATGCATGGCAAATCAGATTTTAACCATTCTGCTCACAAGACACATGAAGAGACACATGCTAAATGTGATAAGCAAACACTCAGCTTCCTTGGATATCTGTTCGGAGAGAGAAGGTGACAGAATTATTGAAGAAGGAAAAGAAGGAAGAAGGAACATCTTGAGTCTGGAGCCTTAAGAACATGGTTGGTTACTCATATGAAAAATGCAGTTGATAAACATACATTGTTTCTCTGTATGTTAAAATATCCCTAAGGTATTTTAGAAGATGATAAAATATTTTAAAGGTGTTAATGATAAACCATTGAGAGGAGGAAAGAATGTCGCCAGAAGAGAGTTATACATAGGAACAAATCTAGAAATTCTGATTTGGAACTGTGAGATTCTTGTATACCAAGCAAATGCAATTTCCATTACTTAAGAAGTGGAGATAATTCTAAAGCCTGGCTTCATCTTTCCAGTGAAATTCTGAGTAGTTTAATGTTTTGAGTGTTGCAAGCTCAGAATTTTATCTGCTGCAAGGAAGGGTAGTGCACAAAATTTGGATTTAGATGTATATTTTGCAATTGCGAATTCAGCTCATCAGTATTTAAACGTCCAATTAAAGTGTATCTTGTGAGCAGAATGGGTAAAATGTGATTTGCTACACGTGCATGTAAGCGCAGTCTTGGTAAGGTGCATCATTGCATCATATCACTTAAGGTACAAATGGACAAAGAGTATCCCCTCTAAGATTATCTGTCTTATTGGATAAATATTTATCCTCTGACTCATTTGAAGCTTTTGCCATCAAATGCAGCAAAATAATCAAAACTGCAATGACTTTTTATTACAACCACCTGATCTCTCTATGCATGTTTGTGCTAGAATCAGAGGCAGAAAGAAATGCATTAATGGAAGAAACCTATTTTCAATTATACAACTACTGTAGAGAAAGAGGCTGTGACTCCAGCTGATGGACCTGAGGGGGGGGGCTTCTGGGTGGTGTTAGAAGTTATCACCCCAATGTTTCGCTACATCTGTAAATTTTGAAGAAGTATCAAGAGATGAGACATCGAAGATTTGTTGTAAGGTTTTCTGGATTTTTTTAAAAGATTTTTGAATTCTATTGAATTTGTATTTTTAGGGTACAGTAAGTACATTACTGGTTTTAGTATATAAATAAAGGGCATATTGTAAAAGAATGCAAAAGAAGAAGGGACAATGAAGCATAGTTTTGACTGATACACACTGGTTAGGTTTGTATTATATGTAAATCAGGTTTTTATTTGTCTCCCTGTGTGTATGTATTCCTTTTCTCATTGCTTTCAGGTTTTGTTGGGCAAAAGCTTGATAATCCCATCATCCCAGGAATATTGTGAAAGAAAATCTTGTAATTAATTAAAGGTATAATTGGAAGACTGAAATTAACCAAAATAATGCAAAAGCAGAAACTGTTATGTGTTGCATCTCATGGGGCATCAAAAGAGACAATTCTGACCGAAAAAGCAGTGCAGACAGATGGTAATCAGGCAGGTGTTATTCAACATTTTTGGGAATTGGCAAATCATCAAAACAAAATATAACTGGAATTCATTCTAACAGAGAATCAGACTCAAACATTTCAGATGAGAAGGATCTGTTTAATGTGTCACCTTCATTCCTCAAGCACAACCTGCTGTTGAATGCGACAGGGAAATGTAGCTTCTTAACTAGAGGCACTGGTAGGATGAAAATTTTCATAGAATCATAGAATACACTGAATTGGAGGGGACCCATCAGGATCATTGAGTCCAACTCTTGGCCCTGGGCAGGACACCCGAAGAATCACACCATGTGCCAAGAGCATTGTCCAAATGCTTCAACTCTGTCAGGCTTGGTGCTGTGACCACTTCCTTGGGGAGCCTGTTCCAGTGCCCGACCACCCTCTGGGTAAAGAACCTTTCCCTGATATCTAACCTAAACCTTTCCTGACTCATCTTCATGCCATTTCCTCAAGTCCCACCACTGGTCATAAGAGTGAAGAGATCTATACCTGACCCTCTGCTTCCCTTCATGAGGATGTTGAAGGCTGCAATGAGGTCTCCCATCAGTCTCCTCCAGGCTGAACAGACCAAGAGACCTCAGCTGCTCCTCATACGGCTTCCCCTCAAGGCCTTTAACCATCTTCATTGCCCTCCTTTGGACGCTCTCCAAGAGCTTCATATCTTTCTTATGTATCCAAAAAGATTACATCAGCTGGGTTCCCTTGATCCAACTAGGTGGGTTACCTTGTCATAGAAGGAAATCAGGTTTGATAAGCAGGACTTTGCTCTCATGAAGCCATGCTGGTTGTGACCAATGACTGTGTTGTCTCTCAGATGTTTTTCAATATCTCCCAGAATAATCTTTTCCATGATTTTACCAGGTAGTGAAGTGACAGGCCTGTAGGTTCTGGAGTCCTCCTTCTTGCCCTTCTTGCAAGTCGGGACAACATTCACCAGCTTCCAGTCAGCTGAGACCTCTCCGGATTCCCAAGACCACTCAAAAATCATTGAGAGAGGTTTTGCGATGACATCAGCCAGCTCTTTGAGGATTCTGGGATGAATCCCATCAGGCCCCATAGATTTGTAGGGATCCAGCTGGAGCAGCAGATCCTGCACAATTTTAGGGTTGACTGGGAGTCAATTGTTCTTGCAGTCCTGGTCCTCCAGCTGAGGGATTCAGTAAAGGAATAAATGTGGGTTTCCTTCCAATCTGTTAAGGAGATGAATTTTTTTCTTCATTAATCTCAAAGTGGTTCACTTTAATCACTGGAATTTTTATTTCTAAGTGCTTGCATGGTAGACGTACTAAGTCTAAAGAGTTTCCTTACACATTATATCGTGCAAATGAATAGTATCTTTATTTAAATGAACAGCAGTGCTTTTCTTATTATACCAAGAAGTACAGCATTGGAAGGTATCTGAAGGACAATATTCCTGAGTTTTTATTAATGATGCTGGTAACACTGTCATCAAACAGGCATATGACATTTTATCCCTATCTTAGAGATGGTGTAACTGAGGCCCAGGTGAGATATGTACTTGTTAAAACAGAGGTAATAAGTCTCAAACCTGTACCTGTCCATCTGCCAAACTGTGCAGCAATTTGGTAGGCTAGAACTGCACCTATCTGAAGTAATGGTGTTCTTTATTCACCTTTTATGATTAAAGCAACGTATTAATTTTCCAGTATGTTCTCACAGCTTGTCTTTTAGTCATCTTCATAACACATTTTACAGGGATATTTTCAGCAAGGATCTGCGCACAGGCACCAAGCTAGGGGGAAATGGCTGAGTGCTTTCCAGAAACTATGTAACATATTTCAAGAGTATGCTCCACTTTTTCTCAGAGGAAGCATCCACTGAGCTTCCTGAGACAGGTGAAACTAGAAACCCAAAATTAAAAGAAGGGCACTGAGCCAGAATAATCAGCAATACATTGTTTCCTAAAAGAGGGAAACAGATTAGTTCTACTAATAAAATAAGTTAAAGACATCACTGGTTTTGGCATTTGTCAGAATCTTGTGGTAAGACAAGTGATACTTTAGTGAGTGTGTTACACTGTAATAGTAAAGTAAAATAGACTTTACTTCTCAATAACCCTAAATGCATTTTTCTTTGCAATGTACTGTTTAATTCACTTAAATATATGGAGCTCTTTCTATAATCTGCAGGCAACTCTTTAGGCTCTACTAAAGGATCAGAAAGCCTGGAGTTGGGCCCAACAAAATAAAACACATGCTGTGAAATTCTATTTAACTGCAGCGAATAAAATGACTACTACAGAATAATCTTAATTAACGCAGTAATAATTTAAAAGCAAAACACAGTTCATGGTTTTTCTTACAAATAGATCTCTTCTGGTTTTCACATAAAGAACAAAGGAAAATCAAAGTGGCTGTGCATCAGAGTTAACAAAGTCACTTAGTACTTCTTTCTTAGCACAGAACTATGAGTGTTTTAAGCAGTTTCATACAAATCCATTCTGTCCCCACTCCATGATACACGAGCAGGAGGATTCAGAAATTTACAAATTAATTAGCCAGCAGAGACCACATGGAGGATTCAGTCCTACATGTCTACAAACAAGTCAGTCTGCAGTGTATATGACTTGCATGTATACCCCTCACCCCATAAAACTCTTATGTTACTTAAAATAAGTACAAACATATGAAGCAGCATAAGGGGACAGGAACTAATTAAAATAATTCTCAGAAGTTTCTGGGGTATTTAATCCATTGCTTAGAATTCCAATTAAAATTACGTATCTGGTGAAGAGCTTCTGGTACCAGATTCTTATTGGTACCTTTAAGTTGGATGGCTTCCTTTTTAAAAGGAGAAAAATATTAATTAGAAAAAAATTATTTTTATAAATTCTGTAGTTTTCTTTTGGAATGAAAGTTGTGATGTAAAATACATGCCTGCAGCTTAGTTATCATAGAATCGTGAAGTGGTTAGAAGGGACCTGTAAAGGTCATCTATTTCAACTCCCCTGCAATGAGCAGGGACATCTTCAACAGAGCCCTGTCCAATCTTACCTTGAATGTTTCTAGGTATGAGGCATCTACCACCTCTCTGGGCAAACCGTTCCTGTGTTTCACCACTCCTATCATAAAAAACTTCTTCCTTATATTTAGTGTGAATCCACACTCTTTTGGTTTAAAACCCTTACCTCTTGTCCTATGACAACAGGCCCTGCTAAAAAATTTGCCCCCGTCTTTATTAGGAGCCCTCTCTAAGTAGTGAAAGGCTGCAATCAGTCTCCCCAGAGCTTTCTCTTCTCCAGGCTGAACAATCCTAACTCTTTCAGTCTTTCTTCATAAGAGAGGTGCTCCATCCCTCTGAGCGTTTTCATGGCCCTCCTTTGGACTTGCTCCAACAGGTCCATGTCTTTCTTGAGGACCCCAGGGCTGGGTGCAGCACTCCAGGTGGGGTCTCACCAGAGTGGAGTAGAGTGGCAGAACCACCTCCCTCGACCTGCTGGCCACAGTGCTTTCAATGCAACCCAGGACATGGTTGGCTTTCTGAGCTGCAAACACACGTTGGTGGCTCATGTCCAGCTTTTCATCCATTGGGTCGTCTTTAAGCATAATGTAGCTCCATAAGCAATTTAATGAATAGACTATACAGTTGCTTAAGTTGGTTCTAAGACTAAACAGTATGGGCTTGGTTCACTGAAGAACATGAACTTATGTGACATTCTTACCCCAAATGTTTTCACACTCAGTTACGGTTTTCTGATGGGAACATTGTGTTTTTTTTTTTCAAAACAACTGTCAGTATGAGATTCAGACCAACAAGTAAGCTTCTGAATGAAAAAAAACAATAACACAGGGATGCAAGAGTTAGTTTGGTTTATTAGTGCCACTTAAGAGAGCAGAAAAGTGTGATTGCTGCTATTTGCAAAGTTTCCATGCATTTTTCTGAGGTAATAAAAATATAAGTATTGTTTTGTATAGTGCAGAGATTACTGATGCTTATTTTAATATAAGAATTATCACAAATTGTCATTATCATAACTCCTGTGTTTGGGATACTGCAATACAGTGTGCCCGTTGTTCTTGTGGAAGGACTTAGATTTGTGCCTAAGAATATAAATTATAAAATATGTTCTAATTTTCAGTTGTTTCAGCTGATAAATGTGTGGACATGCTTATTTTGTAGGTAAGATATCACAGATTTTAAACTCCTTTTAACAAATAATCTTTGGGCTGTGAGATTTTTGAAATAATGAATATTTTCTGAATCCTGCCAACAAAATATCTTTTAGAAAGGGCATCAAACTTTATGCCTCTGCGATGGTTTAACTCTAGCCAGCAACTAAGTATTACACAGATGCTTGCTCACTCCACCCGTTCCCTGTGGTAGGAAGAATCACAGAAAACTGCCAAAACTTGTGGGTTGAGATATGAACTGTTTATTAATTGAAATATAATATAATATAATACTACTACTACTAAAAATAATTGTAATGAAAAGGAGAGGAATAAACCCCAAGACAGACAAGCAATGCACGATACAGTTGCTCACCACCTGCTGACCCCGTTGCTCAGACTGACCCCGAGCAGCCATCGACAACTCCTGTCCAACTCCCCCCCAGTTCATATACTGAGCATGACATTCTGTGGTAGGGAATATCCCTTTGGCCAGTTCAGATCAGCTGTCCTGGCCAAGTTCCCTCACAGCTTCTTGTGCCCTTCCTTGCTGGCAGAGCCTGGGACACTGAAAAGTCTTTGACTTGGGGTAAGCACTACTTAGCAACAACCAAACATCAGTGTATTATCAACATTATTCTCATACTGAATCCAAAACACAGCACCATACCAGCTACTAGGAAACAAATTAACTCTATTCCAGCTGAAACCAGGACAGCCCAAAGTACCAGTCAAGAACACAGACCAAAAAAAAAAAAAAGAAAGAAGAGTGTTTAACTACTTCTTCAATTTATTTTGCTCAATATTAGGTGCTGAAAATCAATTTGCATCTGGACCGAAACACTGGTCTCTTTTCTGCCCTGAATTTGAATCATAGAATCAAAGAATCATAGAATCAGCCGGGTTGGAAAGGACATCTAAGATCATCAAGGGAGTTCAGTTCTGACAAGAACCTTGCATCTTCCACTTTTCAGCACAAATGTGTAAAGATGCAGCTTTAACTCTGATCTCAGTTGTAATCATTAGTCAACGGGTGTATTTATGTGTATTTTGAGCAAAATATAACAACCTGCATGTTGTTTTGTTTTGTGGTGGTTACCTTTAGCAGTAGTTGTGGTCTCTGGAGTGTACATTACCCACCAGGGGGAGCTCAAGCCAAGAACCATCTGATTTTTATAGACTGATACAATCATTTAAGGTGGAAAAGACTGGTATGATCGCTGAGTCCAGCCGGTAACCTAACACTGCCAAGTGCACCACTAAACCATGTCCCAAAGTGCCACATCTACAGCCTTTTAAATACCACCAGGGATGGTAACTCAACCACTTCCCTGGGCACCCTGTTCCAATGCTTGACAACTCTTGTGGTGAAGAAATTTTTGCTAAAATCCAATCTACCTTCTTCTGGAGCAACGCGAGTTGTCCTTTCAATTCCCAGAAGATTACTGGTGGAAGTCCTCTCTTAAACTTCGCAGGGCTTTGGATTTGGGCATCTGTCCTCAAGTTAGCTTGGGAGCAGATGGCAACCAGATAAGAAATAAGTGTACATCCCTATGCTCCCTTTTTTGGGAACTGTCACGTCAGTGTCAAAGCAAGCAAAGCAAAATCTTGTGATGTATATGTCATTATTCTTTAGGTTTTAGGTATGCTGTTCTTTTTAACATGAACAAGGCCACCAAAATTGTACAAAATAGAAATATCTTTGAGAGTAAAGTAGTATTCCCTGAGAAAATTAGGCCAGGTGGAAGCAAGTGTGAATAGGTAATCTGTGTCTCTAAAAAGAAGTCTCTCAAAATTCCTGACTACAAACAGAATGGAGAACATTTCTGCTCTGTGTTAAACTGAAATTTTGTTTGTAAAAAAATTAATTGGCTGAAAAAGGATAGAAGGTGTAGTTCATCCATATTATGTGTTTTGATTTTTTTTGGCACAGAATATGTGTCAAGTGTTAAAAGTGTTTATTTTGACTGAAAATTTTGGAACTAAATATTTAAGTGTTTCCAAACTTACATATATTCATTTTTTCCTTAAAAAAAATTACAGTATTTTGGTGTATTCCATTTTATCCCAATTCATGATGATATACTGACAAGTGTTCTGACTTTTTTACTTAGCTAATTTTTTATTCAACTCAACTACAGTGATTTCCTAATTGTATATTGTTAGAAATTTGTTAAAATCCAAGCCATTTTTTTTATTGTATCGAGCTATGTTTTCGTTATTACATATAAACCCCCAGACTATGGTGAACAGGTTAGTAGCCTGACAAATCCCATAAAAAGCAATTAAAAAAAAACTTGAGAATTTTAGCTGCTTTGTTTGTCCATAAACATGAGGGCTTAACACGTGCATCTCCTTGGCTTGGCTATGCCAGTACTGACACGGGCAATGAATGAGGAACTCCTTAGGGTTTTTTTTATGATAAACAATTGGTCAAGTTGAGAGGGGTTTTATTTTTCTTGTTCTTATTTGTTAAATCATAAGATCAATTTATATTTCATTGACTTTTAAAAAAAACCACTTCCTTTGACTTAGAGGATGGGAGGAGCACTGGTCCTTCTGGACAAGTGAGCTTCTTTCCACACATTTCCTTCTGCATTTGGAATAAGTCATCCACAGAGAAATAAGTAGATGTTGAGACATGGAGATTAACAGCTGAAAGGTGGTAAAGAACAGCTTCTGATAGCATTTCTGAGTTGTAGCTGACCACATGAACATAAACAGTCTTTAGGAATAGGTGGAGTTGACTTCTTTGTACTACAGAAGACAGGAAAGCTCACACAGTTAATTATAGCTGAGCTATTATATACAAAGCTGGTCCTTATTGCATCTGTCCTGCTTCCTACTTGCTCAAGTAATTTGTAATTTTCAGTGCCATTGCTTCCTTTGACTTCTTCAAAATGGTTAGTCTATTGGCCATAAGAATTGGGACTGATAGGAGACAGAGAAACTCCCCTAATAGTGGTTAAATTTGCTTTCTACACCACCAATTATGGCTGAACAGTCTGTTAGACTTTCTACGGGATTTCTTTTTCAGTTTCAAAATCTTGTCTTGCAAAAATGGTAACAGTCACATCAAACCTCAGTTTCAGCTCAGGTTTCTGTTCCTTGACAGTATTTTGTCATGTCCTTGAGAGGAAGGTACAAGACAGTTTATATCATATTGCTGTCTAATGGACTTCGCTTTATGGCTTCCTCAGTTAGAAGTTGCATTATATACTGGAGCATGAGGTTTTAATACTTTTTTTTTTAATGTCTGAATCTGTTCTAAGTTACAAAAAGCTCATTATCCATTTTTTTCCAGCATTTCTGAGAGGAGGGCTTACTTCTGTACTTATTTTACTGTCAATTTAGTTACTGATAGGATAAGTTGTCAGGACTTTTAGTAGGCATTTTCCAGCATTTCAACGGGAGTGAATCTGTCAAATATAGAAAATAAAAAGAGAAATGTAAATATTTCAAAAATATGAGCAGGACACTCATAAATTTCAAACCCCAAACAAACCTTAAATTATGCAGTTTACAATTGTGTCTCTCAGCAGTGGCTGTAAAATAACTTACAGTGCTGTATGACACTTTGAATGTGCAGGTAAGGATTTTCCTAATTAAAGAAAAGAGAATGGGAGAAAATTGTACAACTTTTTGGAAGAGGAGATATATTATAATTTCTTTCAGATAGTTAACTAGCTATAAAATGACCCTTCACTTTGCTTTTTTAGGTTTTTTTAATTACTTTTTATGCTCCTCTTAATTATTTCTGACAGCTTTTTTTCTTCTCCCTCTGCACTTCATTGCTGCTGTCATTTCAATCCTCTTATTTGGATTTGTTTTTCTCTCTTGCTTTGTGTGGTGGTTATACTTCCATATTCTCTGTTTTCGTATATGACTTTCCTTCCCCTTGGAATTTTATTGCCTCATACTTTATTCTGAGGTCAGGAAAGGGAAAGGAATACATGCAGCTGCAGATTCAAAAATATACTCAGCTCTGTGAACCTATATTCTTTTTTTATTATTATTTCAGGGTTTTGATCTGAAGCACTCATGCCAGTTGCTGCATTAAATACTAATTTCTTCAGGAAACACTACTATACACAGAGATTGCTCCATACTTAAGAGATCCAGTGAAAGATTATAATCTATGTTCTTATAGAGTAGTAGAAAGTGGTTTTCACTACTGAGAATTTAGGATTTAAAAATTCCTGAATATCAGTCTTCCTTCATTATCTTTTTGTGAAAGTCAGGTCTGTTAACAATTTCTTTATATTTACTCCATTGCTGTATAATTGATGTATTTTCATTATGTAATCTGAATCCAAATGTTATAAGGGATCCCAAGGATACATTTTGTAGCTTTGAATTCTCCCATCTTTTCAACAACCTACTGTATCTTCCAGTAACAAACCACTACTCAAGTACTTCTTCCAAACGCAGGTTGAAGGGCATCCTCCTAGTTTGCTACACCAATGCAGCATGCAGCTTTATGTTCGTTGAGATGATTTCTGACAACAAGATTTGTCCTAGTGCAGCGCAGGAGTGTTCTCTCAGTTGGTGTCCTATTCCCTGTATCAGCTGGGAGTTCATTATTAATCTTTGCTATATAAATATTGTAGTCATGTAAAAAAATGATGGGCTTCCTAAGGGTGACTGGTCCACTTCTATAGCATATAATGGTAGGAAAGGACAGTAACATACTTACGCAGTATGTTTCACTGGATTTGAATGGTGAGATTTAGGGGAAGTGTCTGCCACTCTCATTAATTTGATTTCAAATGGCACTGGCAATACCCTGTGTCAAAGACAGAAATATTTTGCAAAGGTAAATCCAGTTGCAACGAGTTAAGACAAAGTGTTAGAAAGCAAATGGATGAAAAAGGAAGGAAGCAATACATAAAAGGGATTGTAAAGGGGATCATCCAAATTGTATGTTGATGTCCTTATTCAGCCCTGGTTTTTCTCACTTCTTTATCACTGGTACATCCGAAGGGTATAAAACTAGATGTGTAGATGGTGATGGCATTGGGATGACAGCAAATCATAGTGAATGCTTCATCTAGATTCAGTGCGGGCAGAAATAAGGGTAAAATATTTCAAAAAAAGCAAAATCAAACCATATTAAAAATTCCTACTGTATGTGACAATCTTTTATACCATTGTAATGATCAGTTAACTAGCATATTTAGTAATCTGATAGTTTTTATTCCTGAACTGTCACTTCCAGAGCAATCCTTCCCTTCCCCTCCCAGTCATATCATAGTTGGTATAAAAAGTCCAAATCAGGATGCATCAGAGCATCTGGGGTTTATTCAGTGACTTGCTCATCTGGTTGTGACAGTATAGACCTGACGTTGTCATATACCTCTTGCAATGGGTTGAGCATACACATCTGGAAACAATTCAATCTTCCTTGTTCATGCACTTAAGTCTTCAGATTTTATTTAGTAGTGGGATATATTAGGGCTACAGATATGTGTTCTCTGTTTTAGTTGACTCATCTTTTCTACAGAAATAAAAAAGAAGCCATGATGTTCAGTGCTAGCAAAGGAGATGTGGTTGTTAAACTGATACACCAAGACTCTGTGGCCGCTGTTCATGGAAAAGCTGTAACTAATGACTACTTCCTTGTGATCTTTAAGTAATGAATGTTTAGAAACTATATTCTTGCTTCTGCAGAAAAGGAAGTTTTGACCAATTTTAAAAAATATGTTGGTGGCCCATGAAGTCTTCAAGAGCATCTTTTCTAAGTTCTTTTGGAATTTTTGAAAATCACTCTGGCAGCCTTCCAACAATTTAGGTGCCTAATTCTTCCTGAAAGTCTGGGCTTTTGCCCCTAACTTTTTCATCCAGCTGTGTTCTGTCTGGAAGCTGGAGATTTCGGCTCTCTCATGCCTCCATTGAACCCTCCATATTCTGGTACCTGCATCCTATCCTGCCCAGCAGCTGCTTCATGATCAAATTCTGTATTACTCCGTTACTTTTGGAAGGACCAGCAGGGCTGCCTTCACTCTACACTGACATTTGACCCTGAATTTTTCTTGAGAGAACATGTTTTCTTTTCAAATAGTCTTACAGATTTTCAAACAATTGCTGTTATAAAGTGCCTGTAGTGGTGTAATAGAAACCTCCCTCTTGCTATGAACAGCTCTGCTGTTCCTTACAGGGCAGCAGCTGTTATGCAAGTAGAACTTTTAGTGTTAGCATCTTTGTCTACTCTTGCACTCTTCAGGATTGCTGCAAGGACTTTATTTGTACCTGCTTCATTAATTGTCTGGGTTATTACCTCAAGGTATTAAAATGTATTCCAGACATAAATACTACTGAGATAATACTCCGGAATGTGAAGACCACAGGCATATGGCCAAGTTACTTTCAGTTCATCCTTGAGGTGAGTGGTTTCATTTCTGCTTCCATTTCTTAAATAAAGAAGAATTTTTTATTTGGATTTGAATAATTTCTGAAAGGATCATGCAAATGGAAATCTCAAACTATTGATATTGTCATTCCATATTCTACTTCTATAATCTCTTCTGCTTTACCATGGTACATTGTTTAATTTCTTAATGTTTCACATAAAGATCTGCAACAAGGTAGCAATGAAAAACAGTGTGCCATGTGGTTAAAAAATTAATACCAAATAACCTGAGTGCTGTGAAATATATCATGTGACAAAGGAAATGGGCTTAAGTAGTGAGTAAGTGTATTCATATTTGTGAAAATACAAGAAATGTGAATCAAATTTCCTGTGAATTTTGTGGAATTTTAAGGGAATTTAAATTAAGTTCCAAACGTTATGTTTGCTCCTTATCACTGAAATGTACCCTAATCCTAAAAATCTCCATTCTGGAAAGCAAGGTATGATTTTCAGTGCTGAATGAAAGTTTCTGCTGCTATCTCAATAGTTTATCAGTAAACTGAATACTAATATCAATAATTGAACATACATTTTGTATTTTCTTGTAATAGTATGAGATTTAAACATACATTCGATGGCATTAAAGTCAAACAATGGCTTATTCTAAAAAATGTCCTGTGCAGCCTTGCTTAGGAAAAGATACCTGTGTTTCTTCTGAACACAAATGTTGTGGTAAGACAGTAGGAGAGAGAAAGTTTTGCTAATTTATACTTTCTCTGTAAGCTAGATTACATTAGGCTTTATACGTAGTGATCAGCACCCTGTATTTCACCTACAAAGTTAAATGATCACCAATGCAAACATTTGTGTACCTGGCCTTTGTGTACCTGCCAAAAAGGTGGCAAAATCCAGACAGACCATTCAAGCAACTTCACAAGATTGTCCTAGTAAAATAACCACAGACACAAGTGTTAACTGCAAAATATTCTATTCTTGTGTTACAAATGCTTTTTTTTTTTTAATTTAACCTTAAATATGTAGGTGTTTCTCCTGAACTTCTTTGTTTACCCTTTTGTAGGGGACAGAGCTACCTTCAAATGGAACTTGGCTGCAAAGATCAATAACCAGTAATTGACTGTTACTACAAACAAGGCAAAAAATACAACTGTTATTTGAGACATTGTGGTTATACAGACTTGTTCCAGGCACGTTCAACATATACAGATATTAGATGTTTAAACATTGCCTTTCTTTAAGTTTAGGGCACGTAGCTGACAAGACAACATGAAAAGCACAGTGTTGCCTTTGAAAACATGACTGAAACCTTCAACAGGTGATTCAACCAAAAAGAGCACACAAAATGTACTACTTTCTATAATTTGGGGGCTGGATTCAGAACTAACATAATGAGCATAATGCTGAACATTGCTAGAATCATCCAGTTACAAGCAAGTTGAACATAAAGAGTCAGCCAAAGGACTCATCTTTGCAACATCTCGATGGGCAGACTTTTTTAGACCATGTCTCAGCCAAATTATAGCAAAAAAATGGATTTTTTTTTAATTAATAATTAATTATGAGAGCTCAGAACTCCAAAAGTGAGCTCCCACTGGTTTCAGTGAGGCCAGGATTTCAGCTCTGTGTTGCAACTGGATACATATATATCTGCGCTGGGAAACTGGAGATGACTGCCATGGAATTATTTAAAAGATTCATAAACCAAGCCACTTCAAACATTAAAACACAACAGAGACAACTCTGTAGGCAGAACAATTACTAGTCATAAATTGTGAGTGGTTTGGGGTTTTTTGTCTTGGAGGTGTTGTATGCAGGAATCTCAGTGCTGGAGTGGTTACAGTGTGAAACAGTAAAATCAGAATGCTATGCTGTTAGAATGGAAAAGATAGAAATCATTGAAATTGAGCTGATGAAGGATACAGAACTCTTTGTATTTACAAGGGATTTGCCTCTCTTCTGGATTCTCTAACACTCGTTTTTCATGTAGTAAATACAAATTTACTCATAAAATAATTTTGGGGGGTTGTGCATGCTTATGGGCTTTTTTTTTTTACATTTCTGTAAAGCCTAATTAAATAAGACATTTGCTTAGATAATTAATTACACAAAGCAGGCAAGGCATTTTTAAAATATATTTTTACTAGACTCTGTTAACTTATTACCTTTTGAAAAAAGTATGTGAAGAAACAGTCAGGTCACTACATCGTTCCTTGCCAAAGTAAAGAGTACAGGATTCTTGAGGAATTCTACTGCTTGGCCTCTCTGAGTTTAGGTAAGAGTTTGTCTCTGGCACTGACTGCATCATCCACAAAGTTTTAGGTATAGAAAAAAATCGTATGTTTGTGCTCCATAAAACTAACTGCTAAATACTTTTAGTTAGAATGACTGTTCAGTCAACCATCTTAATTTCTTTTATTTTCTTGAGTCACAATAGTTGTTAGCATAAAGGTAATTCTCTTTAAATCCATCAGATACTTGTGGAAGTCTCTAAATAAAGTTAACATCTGAAAATAAGCAATTCTTCACAGTATATTGTGTTTCTGAGTGGAAACTTTAAGTCTGGTTAAGGTCAGCTTTACTTAGTTTCAAAGCTACTGTGGGACTCGAACTGTGAGCTAAGGCCCCATTTTCCAGAAATGGAGGGAGACAAAAGAAGTTGCTTTCTGTGGATAAAACTCTCTAACAGTAATAAAGACCTCACTGGAGCAGAAAGATGCAACTCATTCTTCCCTGTGCCTGTTGGACTGAGTTGGTTTTCTCTAGCATTTGTGAGGTCTGTGAGAAATGTTTGGATAAGATCTTTTGGTGCTGTTCCCAGAACATAGTTCATGTGATATCAAAGAATCCTGATGTTTTGCCAGGGAACTTTTTGTCATTGGGAATCTGGAGGCTGGGTTTGTAAAGGATTGGATGAGCTGGAATACAAAGGCAACTCCTGAGCAAGGAGATGGCAGGCCATCTTCTGTCAAAGGCCACCAGGGACCTGTACCAGCAGACTCCACCCAAAAGAAGAATGGAGCAAAGGAGAGACAGGCGAAAACTTTAACTTCTGTAGCACTGCAGAGCTGAAGCTGAAACATCAGTTGTCCAGGCCATGGATTTGCACTGAAATATGAATTACTGGAATAACTAAAGGAGGTCACTGTAACCTTCCTTAAAGCCAGTGTCCTTGTCTTGAAGCAGGGAGATCAGAGATGAAGACCAGACTGATGTGCAATTATTATATTCCTTCAACTGCAAGAATTGGTGACCCTAGCTGCCTGAGAAGTGGGAAGGAGGGGTTGTGACTGTCCTCACTCAAATACTGTTTCAGTAGCATTACCACCTCTCTGCACATCAGTCTAAAGAAGTGGTTCCCAATCTTTTTTTCCACCTGTCACCCCTAAGTTTTGTTCACTGACAGGACAGTTCTGGGTGAATGGACAGTCCTGGGTGAATGGAAGGTAGGCATACGGAGAATTTTCCTCACTACTTCCTTTCACCTCCTGAAGTCTGGAGTTGCAGACAGCATGTTTTGACTTCTGAATAAATGCAAGGAATTTATTCTACCACTGCTGTTCACAGTAGTTACTTAAGGTGCAGTCTGTCACCACCTGCTTACAATATACAAAAGATGAGAAAGAAGCAGGTTTTCCAGAAGCCTTAAATTTGTAGTGATCACCTATTAGGTATATTGTGCATCTTTTGTGCTTAGTGAAGATGAAAAGGTGAGAATCCTAATGTATCAAGTTAATATAGCTTCAGCTCACAAAATATTATTCTGCTTACTAATGCATATGTTATGTAAGAATTGTTAGAAATCTGAGAAGCTATTTTGTCCAACTTTGGTTTCTCTCCATAGTTTCCACTATGATCTGGTATGAGGAAGGTCTCAAACAGATAAGTGTTCCGTGGTCATGACCATAATTAAGTCCACCTTTTGATTTCTTAACTTATACTGATGATTAAATTTCTAATCAGGAAATCTATGATTTTTCTTCCTAAAAATCAAGTTTTAAATTGTAATAAGAATTTTACAGTTTCGTTGTGTTGTAACCAGAATTTCTTTTTTTTCCCCACAACTTTGCAACATTTATTAATAATCTTTGGTATTTACTGTCACCTGCATATATGAAGTATATATGCATATATATGAAGTGGGGGCCTGTGTTTGGCCTTACTGTGAACAGTTTCCCATCTGACACACTGTAGATAGTCTCAGCCCTGTGTTCATTTGAGAGGACTTACTTTGATTTTTCTTAGTCATCACTGCATTGGGTCAACAGATAGATCAGCTGCAGAAGTTATGACAAGTGCATATGTGTACATATGCAATAATTTATATAACCACATGAGGGGACTTATACCTAGAGGTGTATTTGATTTTATGTTTCATTGACCACCACCAATGCCACTTAACAACATACATAAATAAACATGCAAAGACTGAGAGAAGGGTACATATTTTTAATTAGAGATAGATGAGATAAAAAGAAAAGTGCTGACATAAATCTGTAGAAAAGTTCTTGAGCTTGTGACTTGTGACATGATCTGCTGCTCCTTAGGTCACAGTGGGTTCATACCACATGCACCATTTCTCTGAGTTGTTTGCAAGCCTCGTGCCAACTCCTTCTTGAAACCAACACATCTATCCTCTTTCTATACATAACTGCCTTGACCTACAATAGATCCTATGTATTGCTTCCCAGATACACTGAAGAAGAGAAAATTGACTGTATCATACCATGGAACTTAGAAACTGGAATGCAACTTACTTTTTGTAGGTTTAAAGGGTCTTTTCATGTTGAAAACAATTTCTAGATGTGGTATTTATAAAAATAACCAGAAGTTCGGATAGTGAATATTTGCAGGAAACTACTCAGAAATGATCAGCACAGCAAGGATTACTTACTGAATATGTTCTCTAGATGCTAAAAATTCATGTACTCATTTTGCCAGTCCCTTCCACCAAAAATTAACACTTAACAAAGAAAATAATGTGAACTATTATTCCAGTGTTTCTTGAATAGGTAGAAACCAAAGCATATATCCAGGTTTGCTGCTTAAAAATACCTGAACATCTATCACATTTTCTATGAGTGTGAAAAATATAATTATTTTGTTATTAATTTATTAATTACATGCAGCAAGGAGAAAGCAGAGCTGAAAATCCTTTTAGGAGGTGATTTTTTTCAATGGTACTGAAATTCATTATTATTGGGCCTGTCTTTCTACTGTAGTAGGATAGGCCCTTCATATATACAAATATCCCTATTTCCAGTCCAGCAAATAGGTGGTCCTTCTGTATAACACCTAGAATGTTGTCCCTGGGTAGTTGTGTTCTGAAGCTGCTGCCTGAATTGACAGGTATCATTACAAGCTTCCTCTGCCTGATCCAAGTCTTGATGCCCCTGGGAAGTTGCACCATTCCTCACATCCTATGCCTTTCAGTGCTCTTCAGTTGTGGATCTGGATTTCACTAGGAAGAAAAAGGTCAGCCTTTCTCATGCACTTTGTGCCACTGGGGTAGCAATAACTTCAACACAGTTCAGCTCACTCTTACCAGGGGAGTGCAATGAACATGCAACAAGTGTCCCCCCAGGTGGCCACTGGAGATGCTCCAAATGTGCCCCTAGGCAGGGCAAATCTGATGGCTCTGCACCCCTCCTGTCCTGAGAGCAAATACAACATTCTTCAAATGATTTTCAGAGAGAAATTTTAGGGGAATAGATAGGAAGGAGAAATATAAGACTAAATTCTCCTGGAGCTTTGCCTGGGCCTCCAAGGGTATGTCACTGTCTTCCCACAGCTCAAGAACTCCTGATCCAATCCATTTCCCCTTGCCCAAAGGCAGGATCAGTTACAATTAAACTAATACCAACATGATTGTATAGCCTGTCTTGTAGCATCTTTGTCACTGGAGATCTTTACTTTCCAGAGTAATATATTCCAGTGTTTCACTGTCACTGTGGTTAGACAGCTCGTTTTTTTGTTTTATTTTCTCCCTAGTGTCTTATTTAAACTTCCAGTGCTCCATCCAAAGGACAATAGTTATTGTCCTTTTGATTTATTCAGATGTCCCTTTGCTTTTGGAAGCAAACTTTCACATTACTGGGGATTAGTGACTTCAGTCCTCTTCTTTCTAGGCTCTGTTCTATCATTAGAAGTCATCTTCAACACCTCTTCTCTATGTTGTTGCTTATTTGAACTCCCTCCACCTTTAAGAGTGGTTTCCTAAACTGAATAGCATATAATTACTCAACAAATCTTAAAACAGAATTCCTATTTATTCATCTCACAAGATTTGGTTGGGTTTTTTTCTCAATAGTGCAAAATTAGTGGCATATTGATCTTCCTCTCTTCAAATCCTAGGGGTTTTTGTCATTGTACTATATTAAATAATCATTAAAGGTGCTATTCCTTAAGACTAATATCAAATTAATATTAGATGTGTTTATCTGACAGGCACTTAAAATTTTTCTAAATTTTAGGTTTAAAAATGATTGAAAAATGAGCCAGATTTGTACTGCTAACAATTACATATGATGGCAGAAGAATTGTGTTTGGAGTCATAATGGAAAATGAGTAAACTCCCAAATGTGTTCCTCTTTTGTTATTACATGAATGGCACAATCAACAATTATCAAGTCCTTCTACCGAATCTCTTGCTCAGAAAGGAAAAATGAGGAAGCTGGCTAATGCTGATAAGGTAACTTCCTGAAATGCAAAGAATAAGTTAATGGATTTTGTGCTTCTGCTGATAAGTCAAGGATTTAAAATGTTTGTAAAAATTACTTTATCTTTTTAAACAAAATGACTTTCACATCATTTTATTCTACTCATTTGCAACTTTTCACTGTGGTTGGTCATCCTGCCAGGTTTTTTACCACTTTAAGGAATGACACAAATATATTAGTTTCTGCTTTTATGTTCTGGAAATAAGCAGGAATGTTGAACACTCATTAATAGAATGGCATGATTTGTTTGAAATTAGGCTTTGTCGTGTGTCATCTTTAGTAAACAGTGCTCTCTTTACATGGGACTCAGGTTTTAAGTATGACTATTTGTGAATTTGCCTCCACTTTTCCCAGCTAAAGTAGATGATGATCATTCCACTCTGGAGTAAAAAATCTAATCACAGGGACACACACCCACGAGGAGACCTGGGCTGAAGAAGGTACAAGCATCAAACAAAATAAAGGGATCTAGTGAAAAATAAGACTTCGAAGAAATTTAATATTTTTAAGGCATGAACAGTAAGTAATGAGAGACAACTGAGAGAAGTTATCTGTGCCATTTATTTAGAGCTATTGGAAGTCCAATCAGCTGTTTCATGATCTTTCCGAGTCTAACAGCTCAAGTGGTGATCTCTAATGGGCTTTATTTAAGATTTAAAAAGAGAACTGCTTGAAATGATACACTGACATAAAACTATGACAAAGCTTTTATACAGTCTGTTTTAATGGAGCTGTTTATAGCAGCAGCACCTTCAACTGAAACTCATAACACTCCATTAAATATCTGCCTACATGGTTCAAAAGCATAGCAGAAATAGCAATACCACAATTATTGGTTCAGTTATTTCCCATGGAGTGATCCAGATACCTAATGGTATCTATCAGCATGTTTTAGAGCCTTGAGTTAGATGACTTCAACTCAGATATCTTAGTTGCTTTCAGTTGATGCAATTAAGCCTTCAGTAGGAACTTGGCTATTTTGCTGAAAACACAAGCAGTATCTTAGAGGAATGAGCTTACTGCCCTCTCATTACTAAGTGTTCTCATGCCTGGCTTTGGTTCAGGAGTTTGTACCCAATGCCTCTCCTAATTTTTGCTATTCAAGGCAAAAATAAACAGTTTCAACATCATTATGTGCTCATGGTTTTTAAATTTAATAGAGACAGAACCTGCTATGTGCAGATTCCATATTTTGCCAAGGCCTCAATTTAAATTTGCACCTCAGTCTTACCAATTATTCAGGCTGTTGAGTAAGAGATGAAGCACCTGATAAAGAGCAAATCTACACAAAACCTTTGGAGAAATGGGCAGAGTGGAAAGGCACAAGCTGTTAGGAAAGAATATCAGTTTATATTGGTGGGAAAATAAAGTGTTTGAAAGCACAGTCAGCCTAAGTAACTTAGCTTCAGCTATAAAGAATTGAATGGAAGTATAACATTTTTACATTCATCAGGTAATTCCATTTAAAAGCTGTGCCTAATTTAGTAAGAAGGAAAACTAGGACTATAATCTGGGCCCATTTTATGTGTCTTTATATGCAGATTTACATTGACCATAAAGCTCAAGGAGCCTCATCAAATGATCTGTTGGTCTGGCAAGCAGATAACATGACCTTAACATATCACCAACTTTTTCCTACTGGGTTTTTTTGAAAAAACTTTTGTCTAGAAGCAAAAACTATTCCAAAATGGGATATATATTTTTTTTTTAATCCTTCATTCAGCAACAGAAGAAGAGGCAGGAGTGTTTTTGGTTACTGTCAGGACATTCCTCCTCTGTGGAATCTGCATGATTTGAATTAGTAAAAGAAGTTTTAAATTTATTTTCAGTTAATTTCATTCTTATAAGTTTTAACAGCCTTTTACAGCTAACAGTTACTGAAGCTGCAGTTCAGTTACTCTGGTGCACTCCACAAAGTCATGCCTTTCAAACCTGTGGATGCTTTCTTCTCTTCTGTTGTACCCCATACCAGCAAGTATGGAATGACAAGTCATTAAATACAAGACAGAGAGGTGTGAGCAAAAAAAATTTTATTAAATATGAGACTTATGTCTGACCTGCTTCCCCCAAAGCAATTTTGTCTCCGTGGCAACAGCCACAAGCGTGTGACAAAACATTACGGATTTCTCTAAAGAAAACTTCAAAAACTTAAAATGTCACTTACCAAGAAAGCATCATCTTTTATCCTTAAGCAGGTTTCAGAAGTGCAGAGCATGTTTACAGGAAGACAAGCCTTGTGGCTGTAAAGCTTCATTAGCTTTACAGTGCATTAAGTACCCTCCCCACAGCAAGCAGGACCTAATGTTGCACAGGTGTAAGAAAGGACACAGACTCTGTTAACTTACCTTGTCTGCAAGTGCTTTGGCAACAGGGAAGTATGGCTTCTGAAGTCGAGTTTAGAATAGCTCTGGTATGATAATCACAAATTTTATTGCATGTTCTTTACATAAAGTCATCCCGAAGTACCTTTGCAGCTTACTACAAATATTTTAATAGTGTAAGAGGGGACAGACTCAAAATTATTCTTACCTTTTATTGCTAAATAAAATGTAGTCATAATGTGATGAATGTGCCGTGCTGGTGCATATTATCATTAGATTGCAGAGTACTGCACTGAAAATCATAGCCAAAGTATGTATCCTTATTTAGAAAATGCTCAGAGGTCTGTTTGTGTATGACTTCAACTATTATTGAACATCTCCAAGTTTTATGAAATTAATATGAAGAGTTCTTTACCAATGCAGAAATTCTGTGATCCAACTGATACTCAGAAACACAAATCATTTACTACTTTTTACACTTCTTTAAAGCTCTCCCAAAAGCCATGTAATAGTGAGATTATCTTGTATCCCATGTCCCAGGTCTACTGATTAACTTACATAACTCATTGACTTCAACTGACCATTGTTTGTTATTTCAATATTATACCTTTGGGGAAAAAACATGTTTAGTTTTTTTCTTATAGACTTTACTATCTATTTGTATTTGAGTATGTTTTTGTTATCTGTTCACAGGATAAAAGCTTGGGATCCATTTGAACACAGCATACAATTATTCCAGGTTATGAAGGAGGATCACATTATACTGTGATCGTCAAACTCCAGCTGCTGGAGGAAAGGATAAAAGCAGTCCTACTTGCAGGTCTATAAAACTGACTATTATACTGGTACTGCTTCTATTTCTCATCTTTCTCCAGTAATAGATGGCATGTTAGTATTAAACATTTACAAGGCAAAATTTCTAAGTAGGCAATAAGGTAGGGATGTAATGGGCTGCAACTTTAGTACAGTTTTTATATTATCTTGGTTCTGAGAAATGATAGGTACTTTCCGCTTTTAAATAGAATATTGAGGGCTTTAACTTTGCTATCTGATAAGGTCAAAAGGAGCCTTGGAATAATTCTGTGTCTGCCCAACAGCAGCTGACAGACTAGGGAGCATGCAGCCTCTCCTGTCTCACCCCACCTTGTCCCTGCACTGGGGAGCAGGATCGGTGATCCTGGTTACCAATCCCTTCCTGCCTCAGCCACCAGGCTATCCAGGCTATTTAAATGGCTCCAATAAAGTATTCCTCAGACAATTAAAGGCATTCTTCAAGGCCTGAAAAGCACATTGTACAGAGAGGACAAGGTTGAAAATAGTAAAAGAACAAGAAAACAGAACTAAGTAAATAACAGTACCAGATAATCTTCATGCAAATAGCAGAAAATTGGGAAGTTTTGTTGTTGCTTAACACAGGTCCCTTTACTCTAGACTTTTAACGTCCATTTCTATTTATTTCCAAATGATAACCTATGCATTGTTAACCTCAAACAGCAAGAAAACAATATCTCCATACAAGCATGAAAGGGATGTACAGCTTGTCTGGCACAACTATGGATGCTGGGACACCTGTGGGCAAATGAGTTGCACAACTCTCATCCATTTCCCTCCCCTCAACATTAAAAAACCAACCAATCAAAACCAACAAAAAAACTCCACACAAAAATGACAACAAAACAAACAAAAAAAATCCCCCCAAACCAACCAACCCAATACTATTTCTCCACTGTTAGCAAATGCAACTACTGTGATAACCACACATTATACCTGTCTGGGCTGCTGTCTCCTAGTTAAACCTTGCCATATTCCTCCCCGGAAGATTACAGCTGCAAGTAAATTGCAGTCTTTTCCACAGGAGTATGAAACAAGTTTACACACCTAAAACTTGTCAGATTTTTAAATTCATCCTGCATATAGTTATATAGCATTCAATTTGTCTCCCATAAAAACCTCTACCTCACTGATGCCATGCAGGGACAAAAAGTTTGGGGTGGCATCTATAAGCCTTCCATTTCATAGCCTGACTGGTGACCTAAATAAAACTTTTCAGTATTAGGTTTTTCCAAGATGTAATTTATACTATGGCTGTCAGGAGTTAAGATAGTAGTTGCCATGGAGCTTTAATCTTTTTTTAGGCTTTAGTCAAAGGAAGCTGGAAATCAGTATGCTGGTAGAACCCTGCTCAACAGAATTTTATTCAAATTGGGACAGGATTTTATCCTAATTTCTCTACTGAATGTTATTCTCAAATGTTCTAGAATTCATTCTATTTTCTTCTCTTTCTGAACAGGAGATGAAAGTTTCCTTTTAGGCTTCTGAAATCACACTACATTCAACCCAAAAAGTACCCAAGTTGCTCCAACTCCTCCAACTATAAGCTGTAACTTTCTTCTAGTCTTACTGTGCACAGCTAATTGCTGTAGTGAAATTCATTCACCAGCTTTTGCACTTTCAGTGGAGGCACTCCGTAAGTTTGCAGAAGCAAAGCTTTAGGGAGGATCTTATTTTTCTGTGTGCTCACTAGATGCTAACCTCTACAATAAAAAACAGGCCTTCAGAACAGAAATTAGTTTGAATACGTGTACATGCTACTTATAACTTCCTTGACGTATACATAAGAAAAAAATTGAAGTATGCAATGCGTGAAGTGCATCTCTGAGAAGTACAAATTTGCCCACGCTATACTCAGTGATGTTCTGTTAGAACACAGGTGCAACAGAAGAGAGATGCAGTTCAGTCTGCATATATACTTGAAGTTAAAACATCTCTGGCTGACTTAAAGCTCAACTTCCCCTATACCAGGTAAACCAAAAGAATGCAGACATAGGTGGAAAAAAATGCAGAACCTGTAAAAATAAGCTTTTAGATCTCTTACACTACCCCAACCAGAAATTAGAAAGGATTCAGGTATAATATTAGCTTGATCTTAAGAGACTTGGATTCAAAGGCAAATGACAGCTTCACTTAATGAAAAATTTCCCAGAATTTTCACTAAATACAACTTCTACTGGCCAGCTGTGGTGAAAATCCATAATCCTCAAGCTATTCCAAAAACTGCAGAGTAATCAGGAAATTGGCACAAGAGAGAACTTCAAACTCTTTTCAGCTCTTTCATGGCATGCTAATAGTAAAAAATCCAAACATTTTTCCTTCTGGGATATACAAGTCCGTGGGACTTGAACAGTTGCACAGTAACATCTGGTTTTACCACTGACAGCAGAACGTCTTACCTATCTAGCACTGGACAGAAAAACAACTCCTGTGAATTTGAGTGACAGCCCTGCTCATCAGCTTCAGAGTATCAGATGCAAAAACCTTCAGTATTTTTTTCAATCTGAGGTGTCAATGTCAAAGACTTGCAGAGCTACTGGAGATGAGACCTCTGAATAAAATAAGTGTGTATGCAGATAAGAGAGAGAAAGAACTCTAAGCCATTAACTTGCTGGTGTGACAATTGTTGGAGTTTTGTCCCAGTAGAGCAGCTGAGCCTAAAGAATAAAAACCCAGATCAGGACTTTCAAGAGCCAGATCTGTTGCAGTCAGAAACGGCACAAGCCACAGAAGTGCCAAACTGCTCATGTCAAGTATGAATTCAGACAACCTTCGAGCTGAAGTGAGAGGCTTTTAAATTGAGTCTTCAAAGTTACGAAATGCCATCTTCTTTACAAAGGCTCACTTCAGCTCTGAAAGAATATCCAAAACGAAATTCTTAGATAAATTCAAGGAAGAAATGGGCATTTCACTTGCCACCATTCTGTACTAGTTTAAAGACTTGTCAGTACCACATTACTATTTCTGGATGTGTAGATTAGTTACAGTTTGGCAGGGAAATATAGTTAAAACTAGTTTAAATATGGAGGTATTATCACTGTGCTGCAGATATCAAGATGGCCTTACAATATAGATGGCAAATATGAAATCGTTCATTTTGCTTTCAAAACAGTAATCTTTCTATTACGTGTATTTGTGTTTTGCTTTAAAGTTTGGTTTGACTAAATGATTATTTTGTCAAGATTAATCAAACTGGTCCATGGGACAATGATCAAGAAACACTCTCGCTCTGATACTGTTTCTTTTAAGTAGTTTATGGGGACCTTTTGCTGCTGCTGAACTTGCATTACTTCAAAACTGAAAGGTAAAAAGCAAGAACTTAGAAGTGTACCATATTTTCATAAGCTTCAAGAAACAAGATATAACCTAGGCTGAATTAGGGTGCAGCAATTATTTTCAAAAGAGGAAGTGGTTTCCTGTGTAGTCACATACACTTCTATCAACTTCCAAAGTGTGTGTTGCCCAGATTTTTTTTTTTTGCAAGAAGCTAAACTTCATGACAATCAATATATATCTTGAAGATGACCTGGTTTAGCAGTGTTTACTTTTTGTTTTCACTTCACTAGTGAGGTTCATCCTTTTAAGAAAAGTAACTCAACATTAAGAAGCAACGTAAGAGTTCTCTACTTACCTTTCTGATTTCATACTAGCCTCTTATGTGCATCTTCAGCAATTACCATTGATCTTCTATGAAAATGGATGCAAACCCACAAAATTTGTGTTTGGTTAAAAAAAAAAAAAGTGGTGAAATGCTAAATGCCAGATAACATCATATCTTCTCATGTACGTCTTCACAACAAATTGGCCAGAGCATTTAAAAGAAGCAATTTTAGAAGCACCCATATATATTTGAGGCACGCTGCTAATCTGCAATATAAACCGAATTATTTCTACATTCAAGCAATTTCATGTATTAGGCAAGCAAGTGCAATTTCCCCAGCAGTATCTTCCTGGAAACCTTAAGAATTCATATTCCCTACTAGAAGGTCCATTAGCATAAAAGAAACTATCTCTGCATTAGAGATATCTGGACCACTTTCAAAATCTAAAATTTTCTTTCTGTAACACCCCAACATACACTTCCTACTTTAGCAATTATTTCAGATGAACAATTATATAAGGCTTCCTGCTTTCTCCTCAGCATTGGAAAAAATTATTCTTGATTTACCCAGTGCAAATTCAAGAAACACTTTTCAAGATAAATTAGTAATGTTAATAGTCACAAATTCACTTCTACTTCACTCTGCAATGGGAGTGTTTACTTAGGTGATGTTTGTTTTTTAGTACTAGGAAGCATGCCATTTTAGGTCAACATTACATGTTCATACAATCTTCAGCCCTAGGTTTCCAATCAATTTTGCCAAGAAGGAAATTTGAGAATCATTAAACCATAACAAATTAAAAAAGTAGTAAAATGCACAGAGAACAACTTATGCCACTCATCTCCAATAGTGGGCCCGATCATACTCCATCAGTAGCCATGATCCAGCTCCCTCAAGAAGACTGTCATTGCAACCTCACATCATCCACTACGCCTGGAAAGCATGGTAGAGATAAGGCTTACCCTCTCTCCTACCCTGCTGATGGTCAGAGCCCTTACAGTAGTTTCCTGCAGGAGCTGTTTAATTACTGTGGTACGGGTCTCCCCAGTGGAGCACTAGTCCACTTAATAAACCTACAATTTCAGAGCAAAAATTGAAAACACTACCTTTACAGTCCCCTGACATATAATTACTATTACTTGCAAGTGTTAAATCCTGTTAAGTAATCAGATTATAACTGAGGAAACAAGCTCAGTATGTTACATAGCCTATAATATTGAGTGTCCTGCACATCGACTGGTGCCATCTGGCCTGACAGCATCAAGGCTTTTTTTGTGTGTATGCCATGCACGACACATCCTGCCCTCCAGCCCCAGCCAGCACAGCCCTCTAGTGGGGATGCAGGAAGGAGTTTTGATGGCATTCATCCATCCCAGCTTGCCTTTGCTCACCTGCCTTCTGCGCTGCTCTCAACTCAGCACAACTGCTTCCAGCCAGGCTTGGCCAGAGATGGTGTCACTTCTCCCTCTGGGCTGTCAAGGGAAACCTTAGCAGCAAAGGGTAGAGACCTATGGGGACTTATGAGCACTTGCAGCCCACCCATAGATAACCCCCACACTCAGCCCTGCAGAGCTGCTGCTAAGCCCACCAGAACTCCAGTATCAAGAAGAGATTATTGAGCAGGAACCCTAACTGCAAGCTTTGGTACCCCACTCACTTCTCCACTAGCATCTCCCATTACAAAGGAGCAGAACACCTGTTTTCATCTTTTTTTCACTTCCCCTAAGACATGGAGATTAGGAAATTCGCTTTTAAGTACCGCCCAAGTAGTGTTTAGATACTACCAGCATACATCCGGACAACACTCTTACATAACCTGTCAGAAACCTGCTGGGATTTCTCTATTGGCTCTGTGCCAGGCATGCTTATGCCTTTTTTTTTTATTATCTGTCAAAACTTTTATTGAAAGCTTTTACCTTCAGGCTTTTTAGACAGTTGCCCTAGTCCAAGAAACGTGGTACTATGCCTAAACCCAGGTATAGCCACACGCAGACACAAATACCACTTAAGGTATTAAAGTTTACAGCCCAGAGAATACCAGTCACGTTTCAGCTCTCGAGAGATCAATTATGATGAAGATTCCACCATATTTGCAATTTCTGTTCTCAGAAAAGGTAATATCCTCTCCTCCTAAGGGATCCTTCTATCATTTCGAGCTTTACACAAGCAGTGGAAAAATATAAACAATCAAGGATATAGTTATGGCAATAGAGAGATCATCTTCAACAATATCAGGATGCTTGACAAAACTCAAACAAAACCTACTAAGAATATCCAAAATTGAGTATACACCATAATTCTATCATACCCAAAAACTGACTCCCAAGTATAAAGTCACAAAGACAAGAGTTTAATATTGACAAAAAAAAAAAAAAAAAGCTTAAGTTAGTGGTATTTTTTTCCTTGAAATAACATACTGGTCATATGAAAGTCACTGAAGAGGTCTGCTTTTAGCTCGGAAGACTTTTACAGTTACAGCTGAATTCAAAAACCCTAACTCCAAATGTGTGATGTTAACACAAAAACTGAAAACGTAAAACCTGGGATAAAGAACAAACTCAGTTGTTAAGATGCTAGCAGTTACGTGAGGCCTTTCAACACCTTTACCATAACATGAGAAGTTCTTCAGTATCTTTCCCACCACCATTAGTTCAAAATTCACAAGGTTCTTTAAAATACTAATGGGTTAAATTGGAATCAAGCTCCATATGCTTGTAATGTCTTCTGTGAAAGGTCTGAAGCCACCCTGTTTCAATTATTTGGTTATTCAGTGCAGAAAGTTAAAGATCACAGAAGGTATATAACAGCTTTTAATACTCCATTAATAGTATAGATTAAAAATTATTGCATAGTCTTATGCATTTCCTAAAACAGTGTTCTTTTCACTGTTTTTCAATGTTTTCATTGAAATGAAACATTTTAATATAAAAGGAGTAACTCTTTAAAACATAAATTGCTTTCACTACCTCGATCTTCTATCCTTTTTTGATTTGTCAGTACATTTGTCCATTGTTTTCTCATTGTCTCCTCTGCACTTAGGGCAATACCATTTCCCCTTGGGTTTGTAGGTGAGTCCAACACAGGAGAAGTGGAACCACTCAATAGGGCACTGTTCATTGTCACATCCTATCATTTCGCCATAAGACACTTGGTTACATAAGCAGTAAGTTGGTTCATTGGGATCAATTGCAAATTCTACAGGTGAAACCTCCCTCTCCTGTTTGGCTTTGGAGCGTTTTTTCTTCTTGGAAGATTTCGATCTCTTTTCCTTAGGCGGCTGATCATCGCAGTCATCGATACCATTGGCTATGTGGCACAGATCACGGCTCTCGCTGGTTCGCTGGCGACGGGGTCTGCGGGAAGATCTCTCTGGCTGGCACGACTCCATCTTTGCCTTTTCTAGAGGCTTTTCGTTCTCAGACAGATCTTGAAAACACTGAGAGTGTGTTTCCATTTGACGGGCTCTATTCTCTACCAGTTCTAGCATCTGAGTAACTATCTGAATTTTTTCATCTCCAAGTTCTTGACTGTTGATTAATGCACGCTGAAGATGCTGCTGCAAGCGTTTTTTCTGAACTGGGTCATTTTCCGACTTGTATTTTTCATAGACATCATCTATTTCTTTTAACGCTTCTATAAAATAAAGATAATAACAGGAATAATTACACAAGATGGAACATGCTCAAGAAAACACAGGAATGTATTTCTAACTGATGGGAAATAGTACAAATTTTAATTGTTGCAAGAAAAAAATTCTCAAGTTCTAAGAAAGAGCAAGCTTATTCTAGCCATTGGAAAAAGAAAGGATAACCCAAGAAAAGGGACACAGTAGTTGCTGATGCGTAGACAATCCAGATCCTCCCTTCATCTGAAAAAGCAAGAATTTCTATTAAGAGTCCTTACCACAATAGTTCCAAACCCCTGGCCTAAATACCAAAGCAATAGCTTATTTTATCACAGGAAGAAACCTTAAATTCATAGAATCATTATGTATCATGATATATAACACTCCAGAATTACGATACCTGGGTCCTCTGCCTTCCTCTTCTTATTCATCTAAGGGTTTGGTATTACAGTTTCAGTGTAGTTATAAAAGGAGTATGACAACTGAAGTTACATAATAGTAAATTTACAGTCAGGATGAAAATTAACTTACATCACTCAAAATATTTTTCCTATTACCAAAACAAATTACAGCAAGTTGCATTTTAAATCAAGGCTGAACTTCTGAGAATAAGTGACACTCTCTTTAGTGCATCACAGGATATTTTTAAGCAACTAGTAAATGAGTGGTTTATAGCTTGACTACCAAGCTTTCCTTCTTGCTAGTCATGCAAAATAACTGCATGAGTTGCTGTGAATTTCTCATTAAATACAGTACTCAGAAGCAAGTTAAATGAACCTAAATATGAGACCAACAAATGCCTTATACATCAGTCTTAGTCTGTACACTGCTGTTCTATATTGCTGAATTTTAAAACAGTATTTTCCAAGCCAAAAGTTACACTAGATCTATACATAAAGGACAGGAAATACTTTAGAAAAACTGACAACTTGATGCACAGTGTTAGATACAGTACTGGTGCCCTCAGAATTTAAGGATTTTATTTGAACTGGAAACAGAATTCATAAATGGTACTGAACTATTTATTTCTAAAGCAAGAAGATATGCAGCACAGTCTATCTCTTCCTAAAGACCTGCATTTCACAAACTGGCTTTCATTTTTAAAGAATTTGTCTGCATTATACAGTTGTGAAATGATTCAAGCTTGTGCTAAATAGAAGTCATAGCTATTATCTCAACATTGTTCCCAGCGATTTTTTTCCTGCTGACATCTTGAAACAGTAGCTTAAGCATGAACAGCTGCTTTTTACTATAAATTCTGAAACCTGTATGACAACAGGAGCTAAACGCATCTTGTTCTGTTCCAGACTTTCACTAGGGGAAGATTCCTCTTGTCTGGTAACTCAATTAACCTGTATTTTCTCAATATCAGCATCCCAGCTACCATGAAAAACATTAGCTTTGTTTCCCTGTATCTTCAGCTGCATCACTTGCCTGTTGCCCTGAAAAGGGGGAAAATAAACTAAAAAAATCTTAATCTCTGCTCCTGAAAAGCATGGAGTAAAGGTACTTTGTATGCTGTTGAATGAGAAAGGCATAACCAGAGTACAATAATCTCTAGCCACATTATTTCCCACATGAACTTCTTTGGAGGGGGGCTGGAAAGTGTAGATATAGTTACACAGATTTCCCATATTTGGAATGCCCTACCCAGCAGAACCCACAAACAATAACTGTTCACTTTTTCACACTGTGACAGAGAACAACATTGACCCCCACATCAGTTATTCCATAGATGCAGCCTGTAAAGATTTAAATGGATCAGCATCCACTAAAAAGAGGAAAGAACTTTTTGACTAAGAGAGATGGACGTTTACCAAATGCTTTGTGAGTCCCTAAGACTAGAGAAGGCACCCATACATTGTAATAAACAGCTCTGAAATCTCTGTTAGGGGAAAACCAAAAACAAAAAAAACCACCCTCAACCCAACACAAACCAGGGCCAAGTGTTCATTACAGATAATCTGATTAAGTTTGGTGGAGCTAATGAAAGCTAAAAGGATTTGTTTTCTAAGCACAGGAGTGACTTTGTTCCCTCTGCACAGACTATCACTACCTTTCAAATTAGCTGAAATAACAGAGCATTGCTTTTACATCTTAAAACTTGGGCCTAAAATATTTTTATCCATCTTTCAGGGTCTTTCAAGATTTTTTTGTTGTTGTTTTTTAAAACAGTTGAAGGCTTTGGTTAAAACTAGCAACAAACTTCCGCTATGGCCCGGTATTGTATTAGCGACTGGATGATATATATAGGAGATACAGCCTAAATAAAAGATTGAGTCTGTTCAAGGCAGATGAGGAGCGCTGAATAGTCACCACCGATCAGGAGGTAAAGAGCCTTCTAGGTATTCTAGCCTTAACTAGGAATTCCAAATGCTGCAGGCAAGTCTACGCTCTCTAAACTTTAAAATCCCAGGAAACTTACAAAAGCCTGTTCTTATGTATCCTTCCGAGTAATCAGAAAGATAACTGGAAAAATCCCTTCCCGACAGCTGCCTCCGGAGGTGGCCAAGCACCGTCTGAGAGGCCTTGGCGCTCCCCTCGGTCCCCTCCTGCCCATGCCGAAGGAGGGAAATGCGGCTCCAGTGCCGACTCCGGGAGACCAAATTTCTGCCTCATGGCAGGGCAAGCCGGCAGCTGCCGGGCACCGCTAACTCCGCGGGATGCTTTAATGCGCACTGAACCTCTCTTCCAAAGAAGCCGTGCCTCCGGATAAGTTTAGGGCAACTTCCCGCTCCGCGGACCCGCTCCGTGACCCAGGGGAGCGCTGCTGACGCGTTATGCATCCCCCGCCGCCCCTTGCTGTGTACGCGGGACAGGGGCAGGGCCCCGCCCGGACCGGCGCCCCCGCCCGGCGGGCGGAGCTGCGGAAAGGCCGAATCCCGCGCCCCCGCCTCCAGCGGCACCGCCGGCGGGGCGGAGCGGGGCGGGAGCGGCCCCGCACAGCGGAGCCGGGGCCTAACGCCGAGCAGCGCCGCCCCCGGAGCGGGGCCGCCTCCGCAGCAGGGACCGGGAGCCCCGCGCCCCCCCGGCACCGCCGCGGGCTCAGCCCCGCAGGGCCCGGCAGCGTCCCACCGCGGCCCCGGCCCCTCCGCTCCAGGCGCATGTGCAGCAGGCGGGTTGGGCGGGCGGCCGTCCCCGTTCCCTTCCCCGCCCGGTGCCCCGCAGGCACCCACCTTGGCACTGCGTGTCCATCTCCCGCAGCAGCGAGGCGTTGCGCTGGATGTCCAGCGGCAGCGACTCCACGCACTCCAGGTAGTCCTGCACGTAGAGCGAGAGCAGCCGGGCCCGCTCTCCGCCCGGCGCCGCCGGCCCAGCCACCAGCTGCGGCCCCGCCAGCATCATCCCCCCGCGCCAGCAGCACATCCGCCGGCGCCGCGCCGCCCGCACCGGGCGCGGGGTCCCTGCGGCGGCCCCGCTCCCTCCTCCTCCTCCTCCTTCTCCTTCTCCCCCTCCTCCTCTTCCTCCCGCCGCCGCCGCCCCTGTGCCGGCGGGCGGCCGCGCCGCGGTGTGCGGTGAGCGGATGTCGGTGAGCGCTCTCCGGCCCGGCCGCCCCCCGCGGGTCCCGCGCCCTTTCCCGCGGTGCCGCCGCCGAAGCAAAGCCCCCGCTCGGCGCCCCCGCCCCTGCCCGCCGCGCGCATGCGCGAGGTCCTGCCCTTATAAGGCGCGGCCGGCGGCGCTGCCAGGGGTTTGCATTCTCCCGCCTTCCCCTCGCGCGCGCTCCCATTGGCTCAACCCGCCGCGAGGGGCGGGAGCGCGCGCGGGGCGGGGCGCCCTTAAAGGCACAGGATCCTCCGCCGCTTCCGCGACCGGGAAGAGCCGCGACCCGAGCGGGGGATCCCGCGGCGCCCGCAGGCGGGCGTTTGGACTGTCCTTGCCCATAAAAAAAGCTGCCCGATTTAGCTTTAAAGAAGAGCGATGATGGTTTGTGATAAACTGTGACTTAGGGAAGCTGAGTCATATTTTGTCCTGTCGAGGAATCACTTCAAGCGGGTTTTTTTGCCTAGCAGCGTATCTCCAAAATGTGACAGAATATCCCGTCTTTTCCAAGGCTGTTGCAGAATTTGTATCAAATGTTCGCCACAACAATTATAGTAGGAAAGTAGGAAACAATAGTAGAAATATACTTTCTATATATATACTTTTTAGCTACATAATTTTTCCTTCTGGAAGAATGATATAAAGGGGATAGAACTACTAAAAAGTTGCAATTTTATCTCCACTTCTCTTTCAGACATTTTTCAGATCTTTACTGCATGAATAATAATTGCTAAGCATCAGGAAATAAGATTAATCTTGTGGACTCTCGAAACATCATGAGAAGTCCTGTTTGTTTTGTGGTATGTTGCATTTATATTTAAGGAACCTGAAAAAATAAAAAAAATAAAAAGCATCAGAAATGCTTTAAAAAGAAATAAAAAGCATCAGAGATGATTCAAGGATAAAAAAATCCAAACCTCGAAGCCCCTTCTGTCTTACATTCCTACCTTTGGTAAGTGGCCAGCACTAAAAAAGTACCCATACTAGTCCTGTAGATAACATTTCAGGATGGCATGATCTAGAGTAGTGGTCAAACAGCAGGACAGGTTGCTCAGAGAGGTTTTATAGTCTCCATTGTTGGATATTTTTGGAGCCTACCTGGCTGAGACCTGAGACAACCTGATCTGGCTGTGAAGCTGGCTCTGCTTTGATGGCCTCCAGAGAATCTTTCCAGGCTCCTTTCTTCCTGTGATTCTGTCACTGTGTGATCTGTGCCAGATGGCTCCACGGCTAGTCCTACAGCAACATTAGCAGACATGATGGCAGTCTGCAAGTGTTATTTTCTTAAGACCCCAGTTCAGAGAAGTATTTAAACACGTTCCTAACTTCCAACTCATGCAGCTGCTAAGAGGGTATTCTACATGGCAGTGATTTCCATATATCTATGTCTAAGCTGTTGAATAATTGTAGCTGCAGACAGACAGCTTTGCCCAAGCCAGTAATGTGTTGCAAGTTCATAAAAATGAATGAAAACAAAGTTGTAGGCAGTACTTTCAAAACACTCTTTATTATGCTGATGTCACTCTGGCCAAAAAAACAGGAAGTCTGTAATTCCGTGTGTTCATGTTCTTAAGAAGGCACCCTCATCTTAAAATCTGTAACACCTGTAAAACCAGCTGCTTTTTCTTTCGATATATTGTTAAATCTCAGGTTAATGAAGCTAAGCCTCAGATCATTTTATGCCACTTGTCTCATTTTTGCACAAATAGATTTAGAAGGTGGCAATAACCTAGTTACCTTCACTTCCATCAGCAGTAACCCACTCAAACTTTACTGTGTAGCATTCATTGCTGTCACTTCTGAGTAACTGAAGTAACTGAGTAACTGAACGTTGAATTATTTGATATAATATTAACAGATGACACTTACTGTACAGGCAAAACCCACTACCTGTGCACCGGTGTAAAAGGACCTGAATTAGTATAAGTGATACAATGTTCTTGAGAAAGATGTAGGCTGTTTTGAGAGGTTGTGTTTCTGCTTATAGTATGTTTGAATGGCTGTATCATTCTGTATCATTCATGAGGAAATAAAGCTGAGAAATAGGAGATTTCCCTTACAGATCAGAAAAAATAAAGCAAAAATGTTCATTCAAAATTAACATGTTATTTAAAATTAAATATTAATTATAACTAAACGTTAATTTAAAACCAACGTTTTGGCATAACTTTTTTTTTTCTCTGACTGTTGGTAAAGAAATAGCCAAGACAGCACTTTTAGAATAATTCATAACATTTGTTACAGGTAGTTTCTGTGCTAAAAACTTGCTGTTTGTCACTATGGGGGAAGCAGTATCTAAGGTACAGTAGAGAACATCTAATGATTCTTGAATTTAAGTGTTGTTGCTGCTTTCAAACACTGAAATAAAGATTTATATTTTGGGTACCCTTAAGAATGCAGTAGCAACTTAGACAAGATGTCCCTAGAAAAATGAAGCCTTAGCTTGCTGCCTGTTTGAAGCCTCAGGGGGAAGGAAAGCAGGAGTAACAGGCTGAATTCTCTGCATTGCCCATGTCTCAAAATGGCTAGGAGCAATCGTGGGAGAATTTTGATGTATTTGATTCAAGTTTGCAGGTTGATACCTCTATGACCCAGCTGACTGCATGTGAGAACAGTGTGGATGTAAGAGGAGACAAGGTAGGGCAGAACCCTGATGTTTGTAGAGATGGAGAGGCCGAGTGACCATACATTTCCAACAACGCTTTACTAAGTGGACAATTGTCAGCTTGACATACATGGTGATATCAGGGATGTGATACTGGGGTGTATTGCATAAGACCCATCTCAATGATTGTTATTCCAAGAATAAATAATATACAGAAGTCCTATATCCAATTTATTTAGATTTATTTGCCTGTCTCTAAACTAACCCAAGTTTTCATGGATAATAGATCCCAACAGAAGCCCCAGTTAGAGTATCCCTCTTCTTTTTGTGAAAAATTATTTCATTATATTATAGATTTTACTATGATAAGATATTTCCAGAGATTTAATCCAAATCTTATTTTCCCCATTTGCAGTTTTGCTTCTCACCTTTCACAATCCTGATTTTACATCCTCAGATCACAGCTGATTCCTGTCCTATTTCACCCAATAATACGCAAGTTTGTTAGATTTTTTTTGGCTTTTCATTGATAGTCTAGGAAGTGTTTCAGCCTGTGTGGAAAAAAAAAAAAAGAAAAAAAAAGAAGAAAAGTAGAATTATTGATGAGGACAAGTCCACAGGGGGCTGTAGTTGTGAAAGACCTATTTAGTATTTAGTAAAAATACCCAAATGATGATAACAGGATGCTTCTTTTAAGCAAAAGAACTGATTTTTGATGATCTATATTTCTTGGCAGAAATGCTTCTCTGGCTTCCACGAGATGAAGAGGATGAAGAATTATACAAGATATCAAGAAAATAAACCCTAAGAAATGAAAGAATGAGTACAAGCTAGATAGGCTCTTTACAGAGTTAGCTGAAGGAAGCTATAGGCCATAGCTGACCTTTGTATAGATGATATTCCAGGAAGAAGCTATCCTTGCCAGAGCTACAGAGGTACTAGTGCGTTTGTCCAGGTAAGCTGTTCTCAAAAGCTTCTCTAACATTAGGCCATCCAAAACAGATAATTCCCTGTAATGCCAGACATCATTGCTTTTGGTCTTCCTTAAATATTAGGCTTGATTTATCTGGTGGAATACAAATCATATGAACACAACCATTATTATTTTTTTCTTTCATTTACACAAGTGCAGAACACCTAAAAAATAAGACATGGCCTAACATCTGATCATTTCAATATGATGATAAACTAAAGAGTGCATTTCCTGAAAACACTGGCATGTGCTTTTTTCCCTGTTAGCTTCATTCTCAGCTGTACCAAAGAGCTTTCTAGTACAAAGTAACAAACATCCCACACTGATCAGGAGAGATATGTTCTTCCTCATCTAAATACAAACATCTCTTCAAAAACTGGAGAATTTCCTGTTTTCTGCCCATGTGCTCTAAGAGAAAATCTCTTCCTGAGCCTGAATTAGTAATCAGTTGATTTGTATTAACATGGGGAAAAAACAGCTACAATATCCTGCTCAACTTTTTTTTTTAAACAGATGGGTTCTGCTTATCTTACCAGGATCAGACTAAAAAATGGAATAAAGTGTGCAAACTAAGTTTACTCTGTGTTTTGTTTTGTAATAACTATTTATCTGTTTTTTACAGTTCTTTCCATTCAGTTTCCATACTTTAATGCCATGGCTGTATCCAAAATGTTTTGAGAAGTTGATGGGCCCAAGGCAGGACATGTTAAGGAATTGACTTTTATATGACATCATTGCTTCCATCAGAGCATACTGACCTATTGTCCCTTTGTTTTGAGCAGAACCATACTGCTCTTTTGTGAGAGTATAAGCTGTTTGTAATACCCCCTGGAAATCATCAGAGGCTGAACAGCACCAGCTTCTCACAGGTCCTACGGAGCATGCTTGGCTGGCATAGGAACTGCAGCTCCTTAGAGGAGGGGGAGTCTGCTGACCAGATGAGGAGCAGCATCTGGTCACTGTGATGATAGGGCCACATGGATCATTTCCTGTCATTTACAACATGGATCTGTCCACTTGTGTCTCAAGTAATACTTCCCTGTCTTCCTCTGCAGAAAACTGCTTTCAGATGGTGACTCTTTTTCCTCACCTCTTGTTTTAAAGCATGAATGATCAGTGGATTTGCTTTCCAGCTCCAGAGCCAATCACCATGCCAAAAAACTCAGGAAGTGTGCAGATGACATTTAGGGAAGACAAATGAGGAATGGTAACAAGGTAATCTTATGCAAATATGTAGTAACCGTCTTTCTTGTCTTAGCTCAGCCCTGAAGCTTGATCCTCTTCCATTCAAGTAAATGGAAGAATCCATATGACTTTAATGGAAAAGAACTGAGCCTTTTTTGCCCAAAGTAAACAAAGGATTTTTTGTGTGCTCTTACCTGAGCTACACACTAACATGCACGCTGCGTTTCCATGGTTCTGCTGCTCAGCACAGGTCATGTGAAAAACACATTCTTATTTCTTCCTCTTGTGAGGAACAAACACACGTAATCGCACCTTTGTAACCAAGATTATGAAATGAGGGCTGGCAGTGCACCTGCAGGAAGTTTCAGTAGTTGACAGTTTAAGACATTCATAATACTCCCATATGTGGATGTTAATTTTTCTTTCTAGTTCAGAAAATAAAGGTGGGAGTCACCCAGCTAAATATGTTGAATATGAGAGAATCTTAGCATAAATAGGCCTTGCTCTACAAATGTTTCCATTGACTGTAAAGGGAGCCCAGGTCTGCTGTCACAGATGTCAGTGAAATGAATTCCACTTCGTACACGAAAATGGGGTAATTACATGGCTATAGGTACCAGTTATGAATTTCAGAGTTCCCCTGAAAACTTGAAGAGAGTTTTGCATACGTCATTAAAACTGCGCAACAAACAGGGGGAAGCCTCATTTCATTTCCCTCATAATGTGGATTTTTTTTCCTAATGCAACTGAAAACTCACCACAAATAGCACCAGCGACTATTTCATGTCTTCAAAATCACTCTGTAGCACCTAAGTCACCCACATTATGTGTTTCCTAGGAGTGCTGCTGCTGTGCAAACTTTTCAGTGCCACCATTTACTCCAAGCTACCAGAAAGCAGTACTACTAGGATATGACCAATGCAGACTTTTTCCCCCCCAGGAACTGACAGATTTTACATTTGCTTTATTATTCAGTTGTAATTGTGAGAAAAATTAACGGTTAAACAAGATTAATACAGATCCTTAGCCTCTCAAACATCCTCTTCGTCAAAATAATAAAGAGAAATGTGGCATTTATTCCAAACTAAAGAAGAATTTGGGGTGGAAGGCTGTTGTCAGTGACAAAGTATCTTTTGCCCAATGTGATTAATCTCTGACACTCATATTTAAAAGAAGTCCTTTTGCAGCCCACTTGGGCCTAACAATTAATGTTACTTGACTAGCAATGACAGTTCAAAGTTTAAAGGGCTGTAGGCTCAGATGTCAGAGCCGAATGATGCTTTTTTAGTTGCAGAAATGTTACTGGAGGAGGAAAATACCTAGCTGGTAGCCACTGGAACTCAATCTTCCATTGCCTTAGGAACAGGCAGTTGTGCTCAGAAATTATCATGCACCATTTTCAAAATTAGCCTGCAACATATTTGAAACTGTTACCAGGTATCAACATAAAACCTGTTTTCCTAAATGCCCGTCTGTGAATGTGTGTTAATTAATCACAGACTAAAAACTGATACTTCCTAACAGCAAGATTTAATGACAGCATTTTCTTAAAGACACTTAAACTAGCTAATGGCAATACTTTTGCTGTGGCAGTGTCAACTAACAGAACCATCTAGAAGGCACACAAATGCAAGTTAATTGTTGTTACCTGGACACAGAGTGTGGCATGTTATACATTATGCAAAAACATTGCAAAAATGCACATTTTAGCTGAAAGGAAAGCTTAAAAAATATTGTGCAAAGCAGATATTGTTTTTATTTTCTCTGCACTTTGCAACTTACAAAAATGGGGAACTTACCTGCGCAGTGAAAGAGAGAGACAGCATCAAAACACTTTCAAAGTATGCTTTTTCCCCTCAGTCTCTGGGCCACTAGACCATGTCATGTCAGCTTAGTGTCATCTGTAGGGAAGAGAAGTTTAATGTTTGATGTATTCTCTCCTGCTAACAAATCTGACGACCAACATTTACCATAAACTACAAGTGAAAACATTTTGTTCACACACACACATACAGAACCAGCCCAAATCGCTAAGGTGCTATAGTGCACCTTAGAAAAACAAGCACACATCAGTCACTGCAGAAGCTTAAGCTTGTCTGCACAAGCTTGACTGTGGTCTTTAGCCTATACAGCAGGTGCTACCTGCACTACAGATGGATGACAACTCATGTAATGTTAGCTTCATAGAGCTAACATTTAGATATATCTTTTTAACAGATGAAACTAGGACACTGGGATATCATTACAGCTTCTCAACTCAAAAAACCAAAACTTCATAGAGCTGTGCCCTAGTTTAGTTGTTTCTTTGGGCATGGGTTCTTTGATAGCATTTTAATTTGAAATCTCTCTTTTCCCATGTACATATAGCTGATCACATGAAGAATAATGGGAGAAAAGAAAGACACTCAAGTAGTTCAAGTGGCCAAGACAGCAACCGAAGTAACAGCTCAAGCCAGGTGGTTTCTCAGCCCCTTGTGCACTCTTTGCTGGCTGTTGTGTGAGGCAGTCAGAGCTGCCATCACTATTTCTGCAGAGGTACTCCCTGCTCTGCACACTGGTCTCCTCTGCCTCGTGCAGGGTCTTACACGGCTGGAAAGAGGTCACCGTGAGGATATTGCTGGATGAGTAACAACAGGTGTTGGAAAACAGAGGGGTTTGCAAATTTTACTGTGCCTACATATAGGCCACATGCCTGAGGCTCAACCAAAAAGAAAGACACTGCTAGTTTAGCAGACCTGGGCTCACCACAGGAGCTCCATAAATACCAAGACAGCATGGACCAGAAGGAAGCATTGGCTCTGGGCTGCTTGGGAGCTCTTTACATAAGGTAGTAAAGGTAATTTCAGTAAGGTAATAAATCATCTATTTGGGGTTTGAGGTGCCCAAACTTGATGTCATTTTGAGGATCTCTGCCAGTGCTCTTCTATCATGTTTCATACCCAGACATGACTGTGGGGCAGTAGAGGTTGAGCATGGTGGTGTATTATTTCTTCGACATATTAGAGGCAAGAACAGAACTGCCTATGAAATTAATTCAGCTTATCGGCAGGGCAGGAGCATCTTGAGTAGTACCTGGGAGCGTGAGCATGAGAACCTGCTTAGAGTAGGCAGGTAACACTGGTGGCATGCATTGGCCTTCTCTGAGGAGGTCCAGGTAAGCAGGGGAACTGCACAGTGCAGGGTGAGTGGCTGCTGTGCTTGAGCAGCGTGGTTTGTAGTCAGTGCTGTGCCAGTGTTTGTGCCGTCGCTCAGATACACACTGGGCTCTCCTGTGTTTGGTGCTTAACTTTTGTGTGGTGCAAGTGCCTGTGGCAAAGTAGTTTGTCACAGTTTGTCAGTTCCATCTGACCTCTTGCTACATCCCGGAGCAGGGAAGGAAGGAAAGCCTTTTCAGGCAGGGGTAAGCGCTCCACCTGGCGAGTGCCTCCCCGTCTGAGCGTGCTTAGGCTGGACATCAGGAAGAACTTCTTCACAGAAAGGGTTGTCAAGCATTGGAATGGGTTGCCCAGGGAGGTGGTGGAGTCACTGTCTCTGGAGGTGTTTAAGGAGAGGCTGGACGTGGCACTTAGTGCCATAGTCCGGTTGACATAGTGGTGTTTAGTCAAAGGTTGGGCTCGATGATCTCAGAGGTCTTTTACAGCCTAATTGACTCCCTGATTCTGTGCTCCAGGAGGTACCTGAAGCCTAGCAGATTTGAACTAGCAGAGGGCTGCGGGACTGCGTGTCCTGCCCACCGCTGCCGGGAAGCAGACTTGTGTGCCCACGCGTGCTTTGCTCTCCCTGCGCAGGGCTGTGCTGCGCCGGAAAGGTACCGCGCAGCCGTGGGAGCTGTCCCCGGCAAAAGGGGATGGCCTGAGAGTGAGCCCCGTTCTGTTGGCGCGCGTGCCGCGCGCTACCTGCGTGTCTGTGGCCGTGACGAGAGCCCGCCCCGCGCGCACCCGCTCGGCCCGGGGGCGTCTCGGCGGGGTTGTCGTGGGGCGGGGCGGGCGGGGGCGCGGCAGCGCCCGGCACTCTCTGCCGGCGGTCCGGGGACTTTCCCCTAGGCGGGCGCGGGGCCCGTGAGGAACCGGCGTCCTCCGTGCGTGGCCTAGCGAGCAGGTCTTCAGAACATCCCGGCATTTTCCCGCCCCCAACACCAGATTATAAAGGTCGGCAGCTGGCTCAACCTAGAGGGCAGGGCGAGGAGTGCGTAACGCTTTAGTTGTCTGCACGCTACTCTCCACAGGCTAAGTACAGCGGACAAAACTCTCGGCCGCCCCCGAGGGGTGCCACGACCCCGGCTGGGCGCGAAACCTTCCCCAGGGAGGGACAGAGCGGCGCCGGGAACACATTATGCAAATAGCGCAGCGAGGCCCCGCCCCGAGGCGGGCGGGCGCTCTGGCCCCGCCTTGTGGCCGCCGCTGGGACCGCCCCGCGCCAGTCCAGTGCCCCCCGGGCGCGAACTGCGAACTTGGGGCGACAGCCCCCGAACCGGTGTGTGCCTTGGAGACTGGGAACAGCAACCAGCGGGGCGGCTGTCCACAAGCAGCCAGCGGTAGTACTTGGATGTTCTACCACACTCCAGAAGAAACGGGAGTCACTTCTGACGGCTGCGATTTCCTGTACTTCCGTAGACAAAACAGGCTTAGTTTTTCTTTCGGTTGGTTCGTTTCCTTTGTCCTCCTGAGGCAACTCTGCACATCTACAGTGTTAGTGCAATTGTTTTCGCCGGTCCTTGTCAGCAGGGTCTGACAGTTAAAGACCAGCATCCCCATCCCTAGAGACCAGGACAGTACCTGGAGGGGAGACTGAAAGGTTTTAGAACTGACAGGACTGCACAAACACTGCTTGCCACAGCCAGTTCTTTGAAATTCTTTCTTTCTTCGGGTTTAATGAAATGTTAATAAATTCTCATTCAAATACTCGAATAATGCTTATTCAGTTGTATGTTAGAATGTGCGTTTTGAGTTGCTTTTCATGCAAAACATGGAATAAAATAACACACTTCAACCTTCAGTTTCTATTAAGAGTAGCTACAGACTCATTCTTTAATGATTCACAACCAAACATCAAAGAGGAATAACATTCAAAATTTTTTAAAAAGTAAGCCTAAGTCAGGTCTTTAAAAAAATGGCATCTAGCACCTCAGCCTTTTAACACAGTTGCCCTAACAGCCCCTTGAGGTCAGTGAATACTGTGAGCTTTGCTTTCCAGACGAGAAACACGGGTTTTCACACTGCAACACGCTGCAATTCTGAACCAGAGATCTGGAGATGCCCAAACCAACAGCAGCAAAAGCTGTACTCCGGAGGGCACAGGATGCAACTCCCGCCCTGCAAACCCCGTCATTCTGTATATCTACCTGAACAGGGTGGGGACTTGAAAATAGATCTCACACTTCCCATCATGAATACCACAGCTCCTAAGCACAGCACGAAGCTTGCCCCGAGCTTTAAGCGTGTACCAGCTGTTGTGCTAAGATGCAATTTAGAGCATTCCGTTCTGAACATCAGGTTGTGCTCCAGGAATACCGAAGGGGAACTCCTGAGAAACCTAACCAGGGCAAAGGGTGACCGAGGACACAGAAGCACAGGTGGAGGAAGTTCTCAACCAGCCATTGGGAAGCATGAGTGCCTTGCAGGCTTCTGGTGCCATGGACAGTCACTGCTGTTTAAAATCATGTAGGGTAGAGTGTAACAACACAACTGTGGTTTAGTCCCAAAAATCACAAAAGAACTTGAAGTGGACGTATGTACTGCTGGGATCCCAGAACTTCCTATTCACTCCTGTAGTACTTGATCAATGGATCTGTCAGTGAAGCATAAGGTTGCCACTAAATGATGCTAACTACTGTAATCAGACAAGATTAATTCAAAATAGCACTGAGGACATTATGTTTTTACAATTACATGTCATTATCCAATATACCAAAACATGCAGTTTGTGCAGGTATTTCAGTAACATTGAAAATAAAAGGTAATCTACTTTCCTTGCTTCAAATCATTCTGTACAGGGTATAAAAACGTAGCAAAGGAAGGGCTCAATTAGCATGAACGCTTTACAATACACTCACTGTCTGCAGCAGACAGCAGCATCTTCATTTTGATTATCTTGGTGTTACAAAAGTAGAAATTGATATTCTGTAGGTCTGCTCTATCAGTTTTACAGTATTTCAGCTACACATCTAAAGAAACCAACATCCTTGTGGGATTACACCTTGAAGTAGAAGTAAAGCTTTTCTGAAGGTGTTGCAAAGTTATTGAAATGGCTGGAATATTTAGTAGCCAAAACCAAAGTACTATAAAAGCTTATCCCAGAGGTTTTATTGTTCTGAGTACCAGTCAAAATATACTTAGTGTAGAAATTCATGTTTATTTGAAAAAAAAACTCAGAACTGTAAATGATACTTCACAATATAAATTAAATCTGTTTAGTTTTGGTGGCTGAAATAGCTGTGACTTGACTAATTGCTAAGTCATCAGTGTGATGCTATGGCTCTAACCTGCTAGTATAATGTTAAATGGGATCAGGGTGTCACTTATATTCCAAGTGTTATGAAAACATCCCATAAAAATAGTCAACCAACTACTTTCTCTCCTAGTATGATCAACAGTGAACATTATGAGGAACAAGCCTGAAACAGACAATCCAACTTTTTGATTGAAATTTTTAAATAACCTTCAATCATTCAAGTATTATGGTCCCTACGTACACACTTCTATGTGGCTAGAAAAGACATGGTAGACAATTGAGCACACTGCCATCAAATTGTAAGAATTACAAAAATGTCAGGTTTTACAGCAAATTGTACCTTAATACTTTAATTAAAAATAGAAGAGTTAGGTAGACTATTTTGCAAATACAACAGCACACTAGTGTGCTGTATATTAAGGCAATACCTTTAAATGCACACTTGTCATCTCTAACAAGTTTTATACAATTGCTACTGTGTGAAAGAACTATCATTGTCTTGCAAAACTGAGAAAGAAATACAAAATATCTGGAAGCCTACATTTTCAAAGTACAAAATTAACCTTCAGTCCTTGTATTGAAATACTATACACAGTAGAAACAGTGATTCTCCCCTACAAGATCTCACGAGGATTTCTTAAAGCTGGAGGCAAATTTGAAGGCTTTGACTCTTCATCCAGAAGCACTAAATCTTCAATTTCGCTACCTTTGTATTTTCTTTTACATATCTTCACAATAACTTTCTTCTTGAGGAATAATTTCAAAGCTTCTCTTGAAGCCACTGCTTTGGCATTTTCCATACTTTTACCACAGCCAGTACCCAAGTAGACAGACTTGCACCTCAGTTCACAAACTATATTTTCTAGAGAGCTTTTATTTTGAGGCAGGTCTGCAAGTTCCTTCAGGGGAACAAAAGCAACATCTAATGTAGCTTTTACGGACTGAATAGATGAGTTTAGAAGTTCTGCATGATTTACATTAGGACTGAAGCCTCCAACAGCAACCAGTTTCCAGGCTACAGCTTTGTAGAGTCTGTTAAAAAAAGGCTGTCTTTCCTTTGCATCTTCACTGGTTAATGGTTTGCACAAAGCCTTAGCAGGGCTTTCACCTGCCTGTGAGCCACTCTTGGAAGCCAGCAGGGAAGCACCTGCCTGAACTCCACCCCGGGAGGAGGGACCTTGCTGAGCTCCACTCCGGGCAGCCAGCAGTGAGGCAGCCACCTGAGCGCTGCTCTTGGAAGTGAGCAGTGAGGATCCTGGCTGTGCGCCACTCCGAGCGGCCAGCAACGAGGCGGCCACCTCGGCACTGCTCTTGGAGGCCAGAAGCGAGGAGCCCACCTTAGCAGGGCCCTTGGGGGACAGCAGCAGCGAGGTGCCCACCTGCGTGCCGCTCTTGGGGGCCAGAAGCAGTGAACTGCCCACCTGAGCAGCACTCTTGGACACTGCTGCTGGGGTACTCGCTTGGTTTTTGGAAGACAGCAGTGCAGCATTTGTAGAGGGGGTGCTTTTGGTGGTTGGTGGCACCGCTGCCACCTGTGGGGTGCTCTTGGTGGTCAGTGGCATGGCTGCTGCCACCACCGCTGCCTGTGGGGTGCTCTTGGAAGCTGGTGGCACTGTTGCTGCCACCACTGCTGCCTGTGGGGTACTCTTAGAAGCTGGTGGCACTGCTGCTGCCACCACTGCTACCTGTGGGGTGTTCTTGGTGGTTGGTGGCACTGCTGCTGCCACTGCTGCAGCCTGTGGGGTGCCCTTGGCAATCATTGGTACAGCTGCTGCCTGTGGGGTGCTCTTGGAGGTTGATGGCACTGCCACTGCCACCACTGCTGCCTGTGGGGTGCTCTTGGCAGCTGGTGGCACTGCTGCCACCACTGCCTCTGGCTGCAGGGCGCTTTTGGCAGCCAGCGGCGCTACACTTACTGTAGTTTTCTTTTCAGGTGATGGCACATTTTCACACTTGCTTTCTTCAGATGGGCTTGAGCAAGGCTTCTTTCCTGGCTCTTTTTCAGATGAGGATGACTTTTGCTCAGCAGTATTTTCAGCATTAGCAGGTTTCCCTTCTGTTTCTATGTCTGATGCTACGACCATTTCTTGATCTGAGCTGCAAGTTGATTGGGAACTTTCTGGATCTTTGCTAGTACCTTTTTCCTGCTTTTTTGGCAATGTGCTCTCTGTTTCCTTCAGGGCTTCTGCCTTGATTGTTTTCACATCCTTTCCAGCATCCTTAGACTCTTTGCTTTTCTCAACAGCTTGTCTCTTGGAGGGCTGCTCTAGCCCTTCTGCAAAACAAGTAAAATATGTTATCCTCTTTGATTTCTGAACTATGAAATATCCATGTAGAGAGAAATCATCTAAAACATTCTAGCAATAATTTCTGTGAATTTAAAAGGTATATATTAGGAATACACCTTGAACTGTAATTTCAAGTATTAACATACTATTTCAGAATATTTTAGTACTTTCTTGACAAAAACCTGAAAATACTCAGGTGTAAGATTTCAGATGTTGGTTTGTGACCCATAGGCAACTACGTATTTCTATTCTTGAAGTCCAAACCAAAAGTAACTAACATACATTAAATGGACTATCTGACCTAAAAAAAAAAAAGTGTATTTTGTCTACTAATATCATAAAAGTTTCTTTAAGAAACTCAGTTTCTTACACAGCAGCGGTGTCTGACTAGCAGCAAAGGCAAAGCAACAAGAACGCATTTAAGCTGGAGTACAGCAATCCATTGCAACGCACAAGTAATCAGCTTAAAAGTGCACCAGTTGTAGAAGTGCAAAACGACAGCTCTACATTACCAAAGGAGTACGTGTGCACTACATCCATTTTAGAGATACTATATTGGGAAAAAAATAGCACAGAGAGAGAAAACAAAAACCAGGAGTGTTTAAGGTAAATTATTTTGATTACTTTCTAAGCCCGAGGCAAGCCGAGAACATTTAGAAACAAGCATTTTCTAGACTCCTATGTATTGTCACAGCTATGATCTGCTAACCATTGCTACTTGATATGCCTCTTTTCTTCACCTTGGCAACCAGTTCGTCTCTCGTGGTGCGGACAGGCGCGCCGGTCACTTGGATGCCTTCAGCCATTTCCAGCGCCTTCTCCATGACCTGCGGAGGGTACCTGGAGGGGCGACAAGGGGAAAAGAGGGAAGGGGCGTCGTCAGGCGGCCGCGCCGCGCCGCCCCCGCCGCCCCGGCGGGTCCCGCAGAACTCACCGGCATCCCAGGAAGACGTGGTTGGCCCACACCATGGAGAGGGACACCAAGCGCTGCAGCTGAGCGCTGCCCGCCGCCGGCGGCTCGCCCACGTTGCGCAGCAGAAACTCCCGGCGGTACCGCCAGTGGTGCTCGGGCTCGCAGGCCCCGCGCAGCGTCTCCGCCCAGGCCGCCTCCTCCGCCGTCCGCCCCAGGGGCTCGGCCGCTGCCGCCTTCCCCGCCATCGCCGCCGCCGCGGAAACACCCGCCCCGCTCTTTCCGGAGGGCGCGGCCTGAGCTCATATCCGCCGGAGCCGGCGGGCGGGGCGGGCACCGCGGGCTGAGGCCTCAGCCTTTGGGGCGGGGCAGAGCCGTCTGAGACCGCGGGTACCGGGGGAAAGGAGGGGTCTGGGCACTGTTACGTGCGCTGCATTGTGCCTGGGGAAAGCGTGAATAAAATTTCTGCTTTACGGCTTGATTTTTCTGGGCTTGCCGAGGTCGGAGTTCATGAAGATCAACTGGTGTTTTTACCTCAGAATAACAGTCAGTTAGGTTAGAAAAGACGTCTGAGATCATCGAGTCTAACCTGTGACCGAACAGCACCTTGTCACCTAGACCATGGCTTTAAGTGCCTCGTCCAGTTTTTAAGCACCTTCAGGGACAGTGACTCCACCACCGCGGGCAGCCCATTCCAATGTCTTATGGCACTTTTTTTGAAGAAACTCCTCCCAGTGTCCAGCTTCCGCTGGTACAGCTTGAGGCTATTTCCTCTCTCATCCTGTCGTTGGTTGCCTGGGAGAAGACGCCCATTCCCACCTGGCTACAACCTCCTTTCAGGTAGTTGTAGAGAGCCTCCAGGCTGAACAACCCCAGCTCCCTCAGCTAGAGGGAGTCCTTCTCATAAGACTTACTCTCTAGACTCATCACAAACTTCATTGCCCTTCTCTGGAGATGCTCCAACACCTCAATGCCCTTCCTGAATGGAGGGGCCCAAAACTGGACACAATACTCGAAGTGTGGCCTCACCAGCACCGAGGACAGAGGGCTGATTATTGCTGCGGTCCTGCTGGCCACATTATTTCTAATACATACTATTGGATACCATTGGCCTTCTTGTCCCCCTGGGCACACTGCTGGCTCATGTTTGACCAGCTGTTGACCAGCATCTCCAGGTCCTTTTCTGCTAGTGAAAGGAAAAGGAATCCTAAGGTCCTTTTCTCCTTTCCTCCTTGGTGTTGTCCACAAAATTGGATTTGTTACCTGATGTGCAATAAGCCAAAAATTGTACACTCGAGAGATAGAGAGTTGATATTTATTTCAGAGTTGCACAAGCCTGGGTGCTTGGTGGTATTCCACAAATCAAGCACACCTCTCCATACTTTTTGTGCCATTATTTATACACAGAAGTTCAGAGTTAGTAACTTTCCAAGCACAGCCCCTCTATTATGATTAATTAGTAATTTCCATACAAGCTATGTAACCTCAGTTAGCTTCTATGCATGCTCAGGGGAAGGGTCTTTACCTGGGCAGGAATCTTTTTGACCTGTAGGTATGATTCTTAGTATTATAATATGGTGGGGTTCTGCAGTTCATCTTAGGTTCTGTGCTCTTCAACATCTTCATAAATGACTTGGATGCATGACTGGAAGGGATACTAAGCAAGTTTGCAGATGACACAAAACTGGGAGGAGCTGTTGACTCCCTCAAAGGCAGGGAGGCCCTGCAGAGAGACCTTGACAAATCAGAGCACTGGGCAATCACCAACCATAAGAAGTTCAACACGGGAAAATGGTGGATTCTGCACCTGAGATGGGGTAACCCTGGATGTACATACAGACTGGGGCATGAGATGCTAGAAAGCAGTGCCATGGAAAGGGGCCTGGGGGTCCTGGTCTCAGGCAAGTTGAATATGAGTCAGCGGTGCCCTGACAGCCAGGAGGGCCAACCGTGTCCAGGGGGGCATCAGGCAAAGCATTGCCAGCTGGTCGAGGGAGGGGATTGTCCCGCTCTGCTCTGCACTGGGGCTGCCTCACCTTGAATATTGTGTGCAGTTTTGGGCACCACAATATAAGAAAGATATTAAGCTATTAGAGAGCATCCAAAGGAGGGCAACAAAGATGGTGAAGGGCCTTGAGGGGAAACTGTATGAGGTGTGGCTGAGGTCACTTGGTCTGTTCAGCCTGGAGAAGAGAAGACTGAGGGGAGGCCTCATTGCAGTCTACAACTTCCTTGTGAGGAGAAGAGGAGGGGCAGGCATTGATCTCTTCTCTGTAGTGACCAGTGACAGGATCTGAGGAATGGCCTGAAGTTGTGATAGTGGAGGTTTAGTTTAGGTTGAGTATTAGAAAAAGGTTCTTTACCCAGAGGGTGGTTGGGCACTGAAACAGGCTTCCCAGGGAAGTGGCCACAGCACCAAGCCTGACAGAGCTCAAGAAGCGTTTGGATGATACTCTCAGGCTCATGGTGTGACTCTTGGGGATGGTCCTGTGCAGGGCTAAGAGTTGAACTCGATGATCCTTGTGGGTCCTTTCTAACTCAGCATATTCTGTGATTCTGCAATAGTTCACCTGGAGGATATACGAACCTTGAGTATTTTGCCAAGTTAACAATGTATATACATAGATATACATTGACATCTTGATTTACTATATCCTTTAAGCTTGTTAGTTCCTGGTTGTCCTTGACGAAGGGATGCTAGCTGCTGCCTGTTCCACTGATTAGGTCTCCTTACTTGCTGATTAGGCTTGCATCAAAGACCATCCTGACTTAAAGTAATCTTGACATATTCCACATTTTGCAGCATTGGCGTGTGACAGGATAGTGGTACCAAGGACATGGGTTGTTGTAGCCTTTTAGAGGAAGCATTAAGTGAGAACTGCTGTCTACAAAAGGTTCTTCTAATTGCTCTTGTAGCTCTGTAGGCTGCATTTAATTTGCAAAAGATTACCCCAGAATTTAATTCAAAACCGTTTGGAGAACTCTGTGTAAAAAAGTAATAGGCACACTGTGAAAATATCACAAGCTTTGGTTTGCCAAGATGGTGCGTGCTGAATCAGTGCAACAGAGGAATGAATTTTGATTTCTAAAGGGCTGTCCCTGGAGAGCTGTATTGATTTTTCCCTCTGAATTAAAAGTCTTGGTTTGCTTAAGTTTTCAGTTTTTAATACCTACGTGTCATCATGAAGTGAACTACAAGACAGATTGCATTTAAGGAAGGAGTGTTTCTCCTTAAGGGACTTAAATGCCTTATTTTGTGGAAATTGTTGTGTAGTGGCTTAAATTAGAACACCTCTGTGGAGCAAAAACTAAGTGATTAAGGAAACTAAGTCAGAAAAATATAGTCCAATGCACTTTTGCTCTTTATCCATTGTTAGAGTGGAAGTACTTTTCCTTCACTTTCCTGATTAGCCCACACAGTGTTATGCTGTACATTGGCAAGAATAATTCAGTGACAGAGAGCAAGCAAACAATAATGAGTGGGATGGAGCTGACAGGCTCTCTATTGTTTTATATGTGCATGCAGAGGAAGAAAAGGGCAGAAAGTTTGTACCCTCTCTAGTGTGGGTGTCTTGGAGCAATGGGTTTGTTAAGAAACAATTTCAGAAGGTTTAGAAACGGCACTGTGGTTCCCATATTTGTTTCTGGGCATTAGTTGTATCAGTGTGGTTATCTGGTAATATAGGCTCAAATATATGAAGGACATGATTTGTCACATTAGGGTTTTCATTGGGTGAGGTAGGCCTGTCTCCTAGACCTCTGAGTCTGTGATACCACAGTTCTTGACTTCATGGTCCATACAGGCCCTAGAATGGAAGGGTGAATGGAATCCCTGCAAACATAGGTTTGAATTTGCACTTCAGACAAGATTGTCTGTGCTGCCAGCCTGTTTGTTCACACTCTTCAATGAACCAGTTTATTTTTAATGAAGCTGGCTGGGACTTGGTCCAGGCTTGAGATCTGACCCTCAGAGACAGCAGGAATTCAACAAGGCCTGCTCGATGTTATATGCTCTTAATACCAGAGCAGGAATTCAACAAACAATTCAGCTGCAGCAGGATTGTCTGTACTCTTGCACAAGTAGCAGAGCAAATAGCACAGGTGAGAATGCCCTGTCCTCCTCCACAAGCACCTGAGTTACCAAGTGAAGTGACTAAGGAACAGTCCACGTTGAGCTGCTCATGTACCAGTCAAGAGTGGGAGCTGGGGAGGGTTAGGAGGGCAATAGGGGCATTCATACACTCAGAGGTATCCCCAGAAGTCATATTCTAGTGTTGCTAGGTTAATGACAGCCAAACATCAGAGGTAAGACTCCACACCTCAGAGCTTTGTGTCTTCTCCTGGTCACCCCATGTGCATCAGATTATATGGTCTCACCTGTGAGTCCCAGGCTCCTACAAAAGCATTGTTCTAGAGAATGTTGGAGACTCAGCACAGCTACAGAGCTTAGTACATTATCTGGTCCTAGAGTGGCTCAAGGACTGATAAAACCAACTTTTTCTTGCCCAGTTTTAGAGGACAAATGAACTGAGAGCTGTTCCACCTCTTTGCCCCCTGACCACATGTGTGAACACAAACATAGGTGACAGCTAGAGAAAAGTCAGAGGACGGTCCTGAACACATCTGGAACAGCTCACAACAGTTTTTGTTGTAGTGAACAACTTCTGTGGTCTGGTACCTTATGTTTTAATTTTCTCAAATTTTCTCTGATGCTCCTGCTGCATTAATGTATTGGTGTTGTTGGTACAAAGACTACTAAAACAAAAATAGAACCTTTTGTCTTCCCCTCTACCTCTTTTTCCAGTCATAGTCTTTCTACTTTAATGTTGTGTGCTTGAATCATACTGGAAATGAGATAAATCCTAGCCCTGGAGTATGGGATGTCATGCACAATCAAACATAGGTATATACCTGCAGTGCTCTCTGAGCACTAGAGACATAGTATGTCTTAGGTTGATTATACAAGTGTGTGTATTAGAAAAGAGAGAAAAACACTGCTGTTAATTTTAAAAAAAAATGAAACAAGTAGTGTTTTCATTCTCACCAGGAAAGGCAATTTTGAAGTTAAAAATCTTGCTGATCGTGCTATTGCTGTGCATTTAATTTTCAACACTGGAAGAAAAGAGACGGTTTTGTTCCCACTAGGGAAACAAAAGGGAAGGAACTTCTAAATGTTACACCAATAGTAGTGTTGTTAGAGTCATTTGAATCTTGATAATACCTGCTTTTGGCAAGATATAACTAAAATCTCAAGGTGAATCATACCAGTGTCTACAATCACAGTATTGCACCTGCACTTTCTGTATAATAAGTTTATTTCTGCCTTTATAAACCAATGAATTATTATTTCTTCAAAGTCAAGTCCCACTGAAACACAGAGGGCAGCAGCTGCCATTGAGTTCAATTATATTCTGTGCAGTTAAGGTTAATATATAGTGACATTCTGTATTCAGCTTCATATGAGAAGTGTGCCCTTAACATCAGGACAATGCAAAGAGAGCTGTTGCAAGTTTTTGCCACAGAAAGCCAATAACAGTGGGATCTTACTGGCCTGGCACAATAATCCCCTGAGCACCATCTGTAGGTTGGTCCCTGCTATAAGTTATAAGTAAACACTGGAGAGCTCTGGCTTGTGTTCTTTAGAAATGCGTCTGGAAGAAGGATGGGGAAGAGGCATTTTGCTGTTACCCAAGATAATGTTATGCGTTCTGCTGGAGCAGATCACTGAAGGTCTCCTAGCCAGGCAAGGGACAACACTGCCAGGGAGACATGTCTGCACATGCCAAGGTAGCCAGTTATTACTGTTCAGCAAACTAACCCTCGGAATAAAAGAGAGAACTTGCGAGAAGAGCATTAATTACTATATAGGCTTGTCAGTGGAAGTGAGGTTAGAGTAAATCTGTGTTTTCATTTCACCACAGTTACGCAACTGTTGTTATGCTACCATAAGCAGATCTAGATTACAAAATCATCCGCTCTTCTGAGATTGCATTGAGTAATTACAGAGTCTAAAACAAAACGTAAAAATGAAGAGGTAAATTTCTAATGATTTTCCTTTACACATACATGTTCTTATTACTAGTTTAAATACTATTTTGCATTTAGTAATATGTTGTACTTTAAATATATATAACAATGCCTAGAATAGGGTTGTTGTCCTTTAAATGAGTTTGTTGAACTTTAACTACAGCTAAAGGTAGCATATCACTTGTAGATTTTGCTTGCTAAATTATGGTTTAGGTAACATACTGCTTGCTAAACGTCCATGCCTTGGCATGAAATCTTCCATACTGAGGATGGAAGTGTACTTTACTGCTGCCAAGCATGATCTAAGAAAAAAGGGCTTTGTCTAGAGTAAATTATTGTGGAAGTCTTATATTTGAGGTTCTTAAATGCCTTCTTAAATGCCTTTATGCTTTAGAGGGGCCCCTGGTGGTCTAGTGGTTAGGGTGCAGCACTCTCACCGCTGCGATCCGGGTTCGATTCCCAGCCCCCGGGCAGATGGAGCTCGTCAGCCCTGTAAGGCAATCCATCTAAGAGAAGGTCACTCTAAACAAACCTACGTCCTGAGACCCTCACTGCCACTGTCCAAGCTTGCTCGGCCCCGGCAGATGAACCTCAGGATTAAAGGGTGGGCTCAGTTCAGCGCACGCTGTGTCTCACCTAAAAAATCCACTGCGCAGGCTCGAAGGGTTAATGACCTTTCCCAAATCTTCGCTCGCGAAGACTGGCCATACATTTATGCTTTAGAGCAAACTTGGAATTTGTCAGGAAAAACTGAACCAGGAGGGGGATGTATTGTCTTCTGACTACACATATCATAATTTATGAGCCTTGAAGAAATTAATTTTCCACATTCCTGAATTAGCATGTGTCCCTACCATCCTTGCAAGTATTGCAGTCAAGTGTCCCCTAGTTGTGAGCCCAAAAGAGACCACTGTTTGCCACTATGGACTGGGATGGGTCTGTGGACTGAGAGTGAGGCTATGGTAACCATACCCTGTGCTCTCAATAAGTTGCTGTCTTCTCTTCTTCATGGGTGCTTGAGTGTGTCATTTTGGAATGGAGAGGGAACAAGGACCAGACTGAAGGGAAGGAAACATTAAGTGTGGAGGCAGGGGATATGGCAAGACTGAAACTACTGGGCGTGGAAAACCTTAACATTAGAGCAATAGGGATAGCAATAGAGCAATAGGATACTGGGATTAGGTGAGGAAGAAAATTAAATTCTCAAGGAGAAATGAAGGAGAATGAGTTCAAGGCAAGGGAACAAGTTAATATAGATGAGGAATCGGTAGGGGACTGTATGCCAGGAGCCTAGGACTAAGAGACATGAGAGAGGATAGCCAGTGAGGAAACCAGAAGAATGAGAGCACGTTGGTAGAGCAGATAAAATCAAACAGAATCAAGTCTTGACTCTGAGAAAAGGGACAAGCTGTGATGGGAAGTGGAGCATTGACAGAGAAACCAGTGGGATTTGAACAGACTTAGAGAAAGGAAAGTTAAAACTCAGAAGCACAGAGACATTAGCATTTCAATAGGTTTGGTTTTTTCCATTGCAGTAGACATCTGCTAGGGTAAGTAAGACCAAGAAAATATTCTGACTTTTTAATATAGTAAAAGGTATTTTCTTGTCTTTTCTGTATGCTATAAAAGAACAAAAGAGGTAGAAATCCATTTATTTGCAGAAATCCATCTTGCATGCCACCTGTAAAGAGTTTTTAGGTAGGAGCCTTAGGCCTTTAGCAGACAGCTCTATCCTGGAGTTAGAAAAAGCAAGAAAACGGCCTTAGGAATGTTAATGCAAATATTGGCATGAGTTCATAGTAATTTGAGAGGATTCAGGAAAGTACTAAAAGGGAAAGGAGGTTTTATATGAAAAAAGAATCTATTGTGAGGCTATAACATATCTACATTTTATTTGTATAGAGCACTTATGCATGTGTGCATACACACATGTGTAATGCAATATAGATGTGTGTGAATATGTTTTAAAAATACTTGTATTATTGATCATGTAAGCACCTATAAATCTAGATATCCCTGCTCAAGCTATTTGTGCCTCAGAGGAGAAGCAGAATTACAACTAATATTTTATTGGCTTGAGTTGTGGATAGGTGCATTACATAAATGGATGCTGTTAAATCTTTATACTGTGCTGTACCAGTATGAATTTTGTATGTCCTACATATTTGCAGACACAAATAACTATTTCAGAAATTATATAAGTAGCTTTCCTGAAACTACAAGCAACAATGTCAGATCTAATTTGAATTATAGCTACTGGAAATCATGGTTCTGTTTTTCATTACTGTTATACCAATATCCCTGACAACCTGCAATTTACCTGGTATGAACAGCACCTCCTGAAAATATAAAGCTGTTTTGTGTGCTGTTGTATTTTTGTATAAACTCCCTGTGCAAAAGAGTGATATTTCACATTAATTCCACTGGGTGGCACTGAAGGAGACAAGATTGCATGGAAATATCTTCTGAAGTTGAGTATAACTCCGAAAGTCGAGAGTGGCTTACTTTTTCATTCCATTACTGAAAAAGACAAATGTGGACTCATTTTCCATCCTGATGTAACAATTTGTCATCAAAATCAGCTCTTAAACACTCGCAGCTGTAGTTCTAGGTTTTGACAGTAGCAAAATTACAGTGGAGGTAGAGTCAAGGCTTCTGAATCTGAATATCCCTTTTTCCCCCACAAAGATAAAGGCTAAGAGAAGTGGCTTTGGCCCATTCTGGATTCTTAAATGAAGGTTTACGAATCATCTGAAAAATTTTTGACCCCTGTCCTCCGTGGCAATGATGTTGATCCTGGGCACTTCTACCATTATGAGCAAGTGCAAGTGTGTTAGCTTTTAAGCTCATTTGAAAAAACTACATAGGAAGGCATTCAGGATTAAAGGCTTCCACCTGTAGAGGAAATGTGGTATAGTGTTTCAGAGAACCTCCTGACTTGAAACTCCATCTGCAGTCTCTACACAAGGACCCCTGTTTTTTCCCAGGTAGGGACTTTGCAATCCTGCCTAGAAGACACACAATTACTCTCTGTCAGTCAGACCTGTAGGAATCATGGGAGTCATCTTTGACTCCACTCTTTTTTTGGCCTGTTTATCTTGATGTATATGAATTTTATTTCCTTTTCTTCTCTAAAGCCTCTTCTTATCCCTGTTCACATCACAGATACGCTTTTTTAGACTTTTGTTATCTCTCATCCTGCTTATGACAGCTTTTTTCCCTATGCCTGACCTGACATGTCAAAAAGGTCCCTTGAAACACTATTCTTGCACTTATCTCCCTGGCCTATTTCTGTGGTTCCTTTTTGTACTTACCTCTTTAGTGTATCTCCATAGATTTCCCTGTCTCTGCAAGCCCTCTAGCCCTCTGAGAGGGCAGTCTGACAATTTTTTTGGCAGCTGTGCTGGCCTAAGACAGTTTTTGCTCCCAGCCATCCGCGCCTGTCTCTTTGATATGCCTGCTGTTTTGCTGGCACAGTTGTTTTGCTCAGCTGTGTGGTAAACCAGATTAGGAACCCGATTTGGCTGAAAAATAGCATGGGAGAGGGAGGAGAGGAGCCATTTTCAACCAGTTTATTTCTCCGATGGAGTCTGTCAGGCAGTTGGGTGTGGGGTAGAGACAAGTGGTTAGAGACACGGGGTTGCAGAGCAGCGACGGTTGATGCCGGTTTATGTAGCACCGTTGGTAGGTATTAAGCTGCGACGTGATTTTGATGATAGAGCTAAGCCAAGCTAACAGGCAGCTGCTGCTGAAAGAGTAGTGCTGTGCCTCCTTCCTCACCCTTCGTCATGGGTTGGTTTCTGGCCCTTCCCTTGTGCCAATACAGATGCTTATCTCACCCAAGGGAGTCAGCTGTGGGAGCTAACCCAGTACAGAAGCATTCACTTCCTGTCCTGAGGGCTCACCTGGCTGTTCTGTTCTGTTGAGAGCTCCTGGAGCCCACCCACTCAGCAGCAGCTGGGTGCTCTGTCAGCTTAGCTGTGTCCTTAGTTGCACCACAGCACTTCACAACTTTGCCTTTTCCTGTCATTCCCTGTCCTCTTCTCTCTCAGCCTTCATATCTACTCCATCTGCTTTTCTCGTAGATGTGTTAATGAGGTCCTTTTGGTCACCCTCAACATATGGAATACCCTTCCTGGAGCAATTGCTTCATCCTTCAAATCTCTCAAGGTTTCCTCTACCATGACACATATGGTAAACTGCCAGCTGATAATGCCCAGTTTAGTTGCTTATAGGAATTTTGGATTTCATTACTACAGTTAATGTGTCCATGTGTTAGCTTGAAACGGGCATACTCTGTCAGTTTATTTGAGAAGTTAAAATGGATTAAACTGTCACAGAATATATATTTTAAAAAGAAAACCATAAAAAATTCCCAAAGCTATGCCCTGAAGGAGATGTACTTCCCTAAGCTCATATATAAATACAAGAGGCTTATTTTCTTATGCTTCACACCTTGGATCATCATTCATGCTTGTGCAAATGGACATAGCATTGCTACTAAGCAGTTTACAGGAACATCTTACAGAATCGTAGATTAGTGCCCCAGAGACAGGAGAGAAGAGAGTCAGCACTTACATGAGCAGCTGAGCGTAGAGACAGGGATTTCTTTTCACCTAGCTGTTTTCACTGTTTGGGTTCTTTTTAGACACGTGTGCAAGCATATCCTAAACATATTTTATCCTAATATCTTGGTATGCTAAACTTTTTTTCCCTATTCAGTTAAATAGAAACTGTAGAGAAACAGCAGTAAGTGAAGCTACACGTTGCCTTGAAAGCAATAAAATAAAATCATCTGTGTATCCTATTTAAAAAAAAAAACAAGACAAACATGACAGAGGGCACCTCTACACCATGCAACAGAGCACAGGACTTAACATACCACATTCATTGAATTACTTGTGGAATAGGAGGCAGCAGCTGTAGACTTGCATATTAGTGCTGTTGCACCCAAAGTACTTAACCCTGTGGTAGGTGGTGCTAATTAGGTTGGACATGGTGCTAATTAGGTTAGATACAACACTGTGGTCATGCAAATACACAGTGCCCGTGACTCCGGCTCAGACCTGGCTGGAGGATTCTGCACATACTGCTGCATCAAGCCATATGTGCACATCCAGAGAGAGAAGTCATGTGCCCATGGCCTCTTGTTCATTACCCCTGTAGGCTTTAGCTGCAGTAACAGATGTATTGCCACATACAGGTGTCAGATGTGGCTTTGTGCCAGGGATTACCTCCCTTTCTGTTAAAACCAAAGATACTCTTTTAGTTGTGTATTTCAGACTCTTGAGTTGTTGCTGTGGTACAGTGATAGGCATCCAACACAGCTGCTTCTTAAAACTGTTCTGTTTTACTTCTTAATTAAGACTGTAAGTACTGAGAGGAGCAGGAAAGAAGGGGATGGTAATTTTTTCAGTCACCATAACTTTATAGAAATTGTGAATCTGTTGCAAGGTCATGGAGGCAGACAGCAGTATGGCAAAGAGAAAAGCACATTCTCCTCCAGTACATTTATCAGGACACCTGACTTCCCCTTTCAGTGAGACAAAGCAATGTTTCATGTTAGAGACATGATCATGACTACAACATAAATTCCATGTCTGTGTAACTGGATGGCAAGTATATCCCCAAAGCACTGACTGCAGAATTGCTGTCTTTTTAAATAACCGATTAATATATTTGTAAACATAGCATTCTTTCAAAAATAATTTGAACATTCAAGTTGATGTTTGTAAACAGGCTAGTGATTATTAGTAAGAACAAGGTAAAATGAAGAAGCAAAACAAAAACATTGTTCAAGAGGCAGTGTTCAGAATGACCTCTGGGGTAGAGGGTACTAGAACACCTTTCTCCTTTTTTTTTATTTCTTAAAGGATCTCAAGTGGTCATTCTGGCAACTTCTCTGTGGTATTTCATTTCCATTTGACAGACTGATGAGAGAGAACTTTTATTAGAATGTAGTGAACCACCGATAATAATTAGAAAAGACTAGGGAAAATGTGAGCCCTCTCTGGAAGAAAATGAGGGACCTGGTTACTCAGGATATGGAGAAGGCTGAGGTACTCAATGCGTTTTTTGCCACTATCTTCACTGGCAAGTGCTCCAGCCACAGCTCCCAAGCTGTAGAAGGGACTGGGAGAGTGAAGAACCACCCACTGTAGGAGAAGAGCAGGTTCTGAGAATCTGAATGTGCACAAGTTCATGGGACCTGATTAAACACATCCACAGGTCCTGTGGGACCAGAGAAGGTGGACACTATCCACTGTATTTGAGAAGTCATGGCACTTTGGTGAAATTTCCTCTGACTGGAAAAGGAGAAATGTAACCCCCATTTTTAAGAAGGGGAAAAAGGAAGACATGGAGAACTACAGGCCAGTCAGTCTCACCTTTGTATCTGGTAGGATCATGAAGCAGATCCTCCTGGAAATCATGCTATGACACCTGAAAATAAGGAAGTGATTGGTGACAGCCAGCATGACTTCACTAAGGGCACATCATGCCTGACAAATTTATTGACCTTCTACAGTGGGGTTACAGTGTTGATGGCCTTTCACTACTTAGAAAGGACCTGCAAGAGAGCTGGAGAGAGACTTTTCACAGGGGCATGTAGTGGTAGCACAAGGGAAAAAGGCTTTAAATGGAATGAGGTTAGGTTTAGATTAGATATTAGGAAGAAATTCTTTACTGTAAGGGTAGTGAGGCACTGGCACAGGTTGCCCAGAGCAGCTGTGGATGCCCCATCCATGGAAGTGTTCAAGGCCAGGTTGGACGGGGCTTTGAGCAACCTGGTCTAGTGGAAAGTGTCCCTGCCCATGGCAGGGAGGTTGGAACTAGATGATCTTCAAGATCCCTTCCAACCCAAACAGTGCTATGATCTGTGATAATTGACCTGTGGAAAGTCACCAAGGAACTATGCAGCATTAAGATATGACTTCTGTGAAATTATTAAAATTATGAGAATAAATAGCTTCTTGATATTGGTGTAGTTGTTCCTGTTGTTTTGTAAATTGTTTAATGTCACAGGGAGAGATCCAGTTCCCTGAAGATTTGAGCAATCATTGTAAACTTTATAATGTCATCAACCTATTTTTTTTTTTTTTGTCCAAGGTATGGCAGTGATACTGAGCACTCAATAGTAGGAACGTAGATTTTAAAAATATTGCTTAGCAAAGACACACACAGAGTAAGGAATCAAGAAAATAAAGTTGTGTGTTTTTCAATTTTTTTTTTAATTCTTTTTGGTGCTATCTTCAGTTAGGTTTTTTCTCACTGCATCTGCCAGGAAAATTTATGCATAGACAGCATAAAGTCATGGCATTTAGCAAAAGACTTTTTAAGAGAGTCACACAAAAGCCAACATTATCCATGAAAACTATGTAAATATTTATAGGCAGTATATGTTTGATTTCTGTTCTTTAAAAAAATTATTTATTTATTTTAAAAATCCATCTGCTGCTAGCAGATGATAAATATTTAAATCAAATTTGTGCCTCGGATACAAGGGCACTGTTTCTTCCAGAAGGGACATTATAAATTTGATACTGTAGGCTCAGCCTCAGTTCCCCAGCTCAAACAGCATAGCAGGCACTCTCTTGGGGTGCATTTATAGAGCTGTATGAAAAAGCTTCCTCTCTGGAAGGCTACAAACAAGTGATCATTTTGCCTAATCCCCTTCAGGAGTTTTGCTAGAGGCTGGACTGGAATATGACTTCTGGAAAAATACCTGATTTTGCCTTAAAGACTCCAAGCAATGGTGACTCTACCACCTTCTCAGGTAAGTTGTTCCAATGTCTACTTATCCTCCTGCTAAGAAATCGCATCATTTCAATCTTGAATTTGTCTCCAGTTTCCAGTCGTTAGATCCCGTTATGTTTCTCTCTGCAAGACTAAAAAGCTTCCCCTACGATCAAATACTCTTTCTGTATGTGTATATCTGTGTATAGTGATCCAGTCACCATTCTTTTCTAATAGATTTCTTAAATCTTATACCCTAGATGTTGTTTTTCAACCTCTGGATAATTTTTTTCTGCCACCTGTCTGGTTTTTTTTTCTAGGGCTTATATATTCTTCTTGAATCATGGGCACTCGTTTTTCTGGTGCTGTGTGTAGAGCAAGGTCACATCCTAATAGTTACTTCTTTTTTCATACAGCCAATAACCAGTTATTATATATCACAGCTGACATTTGCTGGATACATTGCATATATTGATAGATTGGTAGATGAAGTCCCTAAAAATTTTAGGGACACTTACATTCTAAATATGTGTTTGCATTATCTAATGTGTGCTGTAAATTAAATGAACAATGTCTGCCAGATCTTCTGTCATACAATGTCCCTTTTTGCTACTTAGATGATCCATAAATCCTACTAATACATATAAATTTTAATTACCCATTTTCTAAATGAAGAGGGAAAGGCTATGTTGTAAAGAGTGAATTTTGTTCTTCCTGTAGGAGAAGTCCTACATTAGGAAGAGAACTATTCTATTGCTGTGCTCAAAGTAGAAGAGGAATAGAGGGAGGAATAGGGGCAAAGAAGCACTGAGAGAGCACGGTGCTAGTCTTCTGAGAAAACTCTGGGTGACTGCTTTCCTGGGTAGCAGGAGAGGAGAAATAGCACCCAATTAGGAGTTTTACCCAGGAAGAGTTGAAATTTAGCAGAGCTGGCTGGCTTAAGTGTGGCCACATGAAAAACTGGTAAGAGAAACATTGTCATTTAATAGCTTGTGCGGGTTTGAAATACACTTATTAGTATAGCTCATTCAACACGTACAAAATCTGTTCTGATTACTGGTGTATGACTTCTAATTACTGTGGTAGAGAATTATAAAATCACAAAAATGTTATTTGGGAAGGATGTCTGCAAGCTGTGTAGTCCAGCTCTGTGTTTGACACAGGCTATTGCAAACAATCACTCAGGAAGGGACCTCCTTGGAAAATCTGAAAATTTTGTTCGCATCTCATCCAACTACTTGTCTACTACAGCTATCCACATTTTCTTGTTCTGCTATTATGCAGGCAAATCTTGTTCAGCTCTAACATGAACTCAATCAGGGAACACTTCTGTCAGAAAAAAAAAGATGCTTTTTCTTCTCCAGACTTCTTGAGTTTAATTAATCATTGATCCTGTCTAACACAGGCTGTATGATTATGGATGCTGGCACACGAATGGTACAGGAGCAGGTAGGAGCATTCAAAGGGAACCACTTATGCACCACAGCTTTGTGATGTAACCACACAACTCTAGCAGTTTGCCAGTGCAAAAAAAGCGAGGTCATTCTGCTTCTCCCCCTCCTCCTTGGCCACACATTTCCACTTTTCTGGTGGTCGTGGTGAGCTGAACTAGAGGGAAACAAACCTCACCATAAAAAGTAAGTAATTATTAAATGGTTTCTTGAATAGCAGTGCCATTTGAGGCAGACTAACTGCTCCTTCCAGTGGCAGATAGCCATTTGGTTGAGAAATTTCATCCCCGAAGTACAGTTCCATAGCAGTTTATCCTTATCGAAGAGCTATCATGGTCTGTCCTGGTATTTTTGCAGCTGAACAGTAGGTTGGTTCAGGGAGCTTTGCAGCCAAGAACTAAGCTTGTCCAAAAAAAAAAAAAAAATCTGCTCATTCTCCACTGATTTCAGGGAGTTGTTGTGGCTGAAAATTAATCACTATTTTATACAGTGAGTTTTCAGCTAAACTTGCAACCTGACTTGATGCAGTGTGCTGGTACATGTGGTGAGAAGAGGAAAGGATAAAGGCTGGAACGTGAATCTGTGTCCTCAGACACGAACAATGTCCATGATTTCACTTGTTCTTTTCCTGAAGCACATTATTGATGTGACTTTTTCTGTTCTCAGTAGGTCTTAAGATTATTGTAAGATGTTGAAAGAGGCCTGTTGTGTATGGAGACATGCAGCGTCAATATTCTGTGGATCATTCTGGGCTCACTGATTATTAAATGACAATTTATGTTTGCAGGGACTGGCTCGGTGACCCAGACGGTCTCTTCCAGTCTTATGTTTTCAGCAGTATCCTTCGTAAGAGTGCCCTACTCTTAAAACTCTTGAGAATTAATTTTTCTTTATTGTGATGTTATTTTAGCCTCTTTCTAATTTGTTGCATTTGGTACTATTCAATTCTTCACTGCTGTATTATTTTAACAGCAGAGAGAAATAGAGAGAGTGCTTTTGCTCTTAACTGTGCTAAAGATTTTCCCCAAATGCAGCCTTTAGAGACCAGCTCCAGACAAAAAGCACAGGCATTTGATTTTTCAGCAATGTCAGATTTTGAGCTCCTGTCTGCAGTAATTAATTAGCATCATTGCTAAGCCTACTCCCTGCGGGACTGCATGATCATTAGTGCCAAAGCTAGGAAGGGAGCACGAACTCCTAAACCCCTGAGAAGGCTACTGCAGTAACTGTTGTCATCTATAGAGCATTTCAAGAACATTTCAAGTGACACTGGTAGAAAAGATTCACTTTCTTATCTGTATGAGGGGCTTGCCCAGATTCAGTTAGGCTGCTGGCTGGGATTGGGCAAATCTACTTCCTGGGCAAGATTTTCTCAAAGGCTATCTAAAACCCAAAGGGTTGCTTTCAGCTAGTTCATCTTAGTTTTGCTGATATGCAGAGAGAACTATAGAAGACTTGAGAGACATCAGGGTACAAATCGATGATGATGTACAGTACTGGGGCTGCTGTGCCAAAAGCTAGCCCAAACCCAAATATCTGTCAGCTAAAAATCAAACTTAAGCCAGCGGAGACACGAATGAATCTAAACATGCCAAAATGAAGGTGCTGGCATGAAATTACACAACTTCCTTCAGGTGCAGAAAACCAGCAGATATTAAGAGTATTTATAAGTTGCTTTTATGAAATACTTTTTGTAGGCTTGGGATGCAGTGTAATATGGTTTAATCTCTTCTCTCATCCCCCATGCTTGTTTCAGAAGAGAACAAGAAATTTAATCCAAACAACGGATTAAGAAATTTCAATAACTGGACTACTGCCATTATCCAAACAATGTGCCAGCTCTTTAAATGCTTGTTCTTGATTGAATTGAAGTCAATGACTACATCAGAGGGAGCAGAATTGGAATGTAGTAAAGAGGAAATGAAAAGTCTAGAAGAGCTACACAATTATTTTACCTATTACGTGCTTCTAGCAATGCATCCCATAAACAAAGCAGCTCTGAGAAAGGATCTCTCCTCACTGGAGAATAAGGTTAGGGACAACTTTTGAGAGATGGACAGAGGAAAGAGAAATGAGATTTAATATAGATAAATGTAAAATAATACACCTGGGAAGCAATAACAGTCATCACATATACAAAATCAGGAGCTGCTGTTTAAAAAACAGTAATAGAGAGGAAGGCCTGGGAGGGATGGTTTATAATTAATTACTGCAGACAGGAACTCAAAATCTAACACTGGGGCAAAAATCAAATACTTTCTTATTCTGGGCCAGCACTTGAGGTTTGTTTCTATAGTGAGTGCATGGAGATCATTTATAAAAACAAGAGGGAGCTGGCAACAACACAAGCAAAATGTTAAACCTCTAGTTACCATGTTATTAATTTTATTTATAAGCTAGAGCCTTGACTGCTGATACCATGAGCACAAGCTTGTGGTTTTCTATTTGCTGAATACAGTAAAACAATAAAATATCTCCAAGATGCAAGCTCCTGCTTAGTTTGTAGAAGGGTACTTTTTCTTGTCCTCGTATTTAAATGCAGAACAGTGGCTTAAAAGTGATCAGATATAACCTAGCCAAGACTGACAAAATAAACCTCTTTTTGTAAAGAAAAACATTACAGATGAAAACAGCATAGAGAGAATTAAGATAATAACTATTTCATAACTCAGTAAGAAGGAATCTGTTGGTAAGAAATGAAGGCCAAATGCTTTTATTTAGGTAAGAAGTGTTGCTCAATAAATGCATTTAGCAGATAGTGAACCAAGATATCACAACTATCTGTGTTCCAGCAAAGACCAGATGAAACATTACTATGCTGAGAAGACAGTGTCATGTGAAAGCCTGCCAGACAACCCAGACGGAGTGCCATAAAGAACTGTCTGATTTTAAGACCTGATGGCTGTGTATTTAGAAGTTCATAGACTTGTAGATCAGAATGAAACAGAAATTGATTCTAGTCCTAGAAAAGGAAAGGAGGAAAACCCTAACAAGGTACAACATGCAAAATATTAAAGATTTACAGGACTGTTTCCTCTTGCTAGTGCTGTGAGCTAGTATCACAGGGTAATCCTGTCTTTAATTCCTTACAGGCCATGCCAGAAAGGTGTCACATCTCCCCACTATAAGGCAGCCTTGAGGTGGCTGTCATTTCTTCCCAGGCTGAATACAGCTTGTGCTCAAACCACCAGGCTGTATGCAAGCACAGAAAGAGGCATTGACTATCCCAAGGACGACTTTTTCTCCTTCTGGGAAAAGGATGATGGGTCATTTCTTAAAACCTTATATGTCAAAAAGCATTTGTTTTGATAAGTGCAAAACTAACTATTTTTTAAAAGCTGCAAAAAAATATGGCAATATAAAATTGAAATTTCATCTTCCATCTGAGAAGGCAGATAAAGCTATGTAATTAGTCGGGAAAGGGTCACTATCTTTCTCCACACAGCCTCCAGAGAATAAACTCCAGATAAGCTTTTCAGAGACTACAGAGATTCAACTGTGGAGGGTTTTAGTCCGTGAAAGAGGTTTGGAGCACACAATAATTAGCAGCTTGCAGCTGAATTTTGCTAGCTGTCACAGTATTTGTTGCTATCACTGCATGAAAGTCCTGCTGTAGGTCTCCTGAGTCTTCCTAAATGTGTGCTGTAGTCTGATTTGTCCACATGGAACTTTTTAATAAAAAATTTTGTCAGTGTACAACACTTAAAGGCTTACAGCAAATCCCTTTTCTGTGGCAGAACACCACCTGGACAGAATGAGAAAATAAAGGCTTTTCTCAGGGACAAAGCAGGAACTGCTTTACTCTTTATACCATACCCAGGCCCTTACAATCCAGGGGAATTCAGTATGCTGGGCGAATCGATGGGTAGCCTGCTAATCCAAATCCACATCTTCTTTGTGTCCCCCAATCAGAGTCCCCCAAGAGTTCTTGTGTCCCCAAGAGTTCTGGCAGAAGACAGGCCTTTTCTTAAGAAGTCCTTCATCTCTGCTTGCTCACAGTTTTTAGGTCCCGGTGAGAAAACTATAGAGACACTGGGAAAAAGACAGTAAATATAGTGCAATTGCTTTAAACTTAATTGAGGTTCACCTCTGTTTTAAGAAAGCAAACATTACGAACTGTCCACGTTACCTGAAATTCAGTATGTGCTTGAGGACTGACACTGTTTCTGAGGTAGACTTCATTACTGCTGCTTTCCAGACTGCAGTCTCAGATTTGTATAAATTTCTTACAAATACTTCTAGCCTGTAATTATAGGATACTTGCTAGGATGCCCATGCGCTGGCTCTTTTCTCATCTAAATCGGCTGTTCAAGTTGTTAGTCTGTGGGCTCTGGTTTGTTTTCAACAGTTGATGTCTGTCCTGTTACTGCTTTTTATCTTTTTCAGGTGTGCTTCTCAGCTCCCATGACCTCTTGCCTCCCTACCTGCCTAGAACAACCTGCTGCTGGGAGCTATGTGCATAACATATATGCACTTAACAGCATTTTCATTGTCTTTCAATCCAATTGCGAAGGTCATTTTCTTGGCTCATTGTCCCAGTCTTGTCCCTCCTCATTTTTTGCACAATGCTATTGGCTCCCTTTTCTTCACTGTGTGAAATACAAATGACTTCTCTTTTACTTTCCAAGCCATGTTTAATCTACATCACCAAGAAGTATCTCTCACTGCCATTTTATAAACAATCCCCATATTTTAAAGTTCTCTTGTACATTCACTTTCATGCTTTCATCCATGCTGCTGATTATGCATAGCACAAAATCTGCGTAAATACTCCTAAACCCTTATTCCTCTGCTTTTCCAAGCCTCCCATCTCTGCCTCAAGGTTTGTCAAAGTCTAAGCATAGCTACATAACTGTTTTGCTAGATACGCTTTCTCATGTGAACCGGTATCACCTCTTCTTTCTGCTCATCTCCTCTCTGTAAGCTTACTAATAAGCAATAGTCACTTCAGAGTCAAAACATCCTGTTTTTATCTATACAATGCAAGCTACAATGAGAGTGGGTTTAGGTATAATTTTAAAAACAGTATTAATGAAAAAACACAGTAAACCAAACTTTTTGTCTTGTTTGTAAGTATATCACATACTTCCAGGAAGTAACTCCAGCATAGGCTATTTAATTTGCCATACCAAAGTTGCTTAAATCTGTGGATTCCAGGAACAAATTTGCCACAGGGACTAAGAGAGAAAGAGGGGAACTGGAACTGTGCCTTTTCTGACAGATGACTGTTACTGGCTTAGTAGTATTAGCAGACTGCACCCTGAGGGGCTGTAGTCACTCTGATTCAGTCAATGAGAACCATGCTCAGCATGGTGTGATGGGGGCATGGTAGTGTTTTCTACAGGTCCCTTACCAGTATCACAGTCAAATTCACCCCCAGTGCTGACTGGACAAACATGTGGCCACATGTCTTTTAGAGTGAAGCTACATGTGGTTCTGCACAATTCTGTTTTATTGAGGGCTAATATAGAATGGCATTTTTTCCCCAATTCTGTTCCTTTTGGAAATTCTGTTATTTTGTCATCTCATGTATAGGTAGAGTGAAGTGAATATTCTGTTCTAAGTTATACCTTCCAAAAACCAATTGAAAGGATTGAGGCTGGAGCAGAATTTAGGCTAATAGCCAGGGTATGCAATTTAAGATTCTTAGAGAATTAAGACATCACTGAGAGGTGGACAGAAAGCTAGAGAACTGAGATCTACATGCTTTCAATATTTAGCAACTAGAAGATCACATTTTTATTCATGACCACGGAGTGTCTGTTTTATTCAGGAAAAATAGGTCTTGTCAAATAGCTTTGATATCGTTCTCTGGGAAGATTACAAGTACATTTGATAAAGATGACTATTGACATAATACACTAGAGTGTATGTAGGGCATTTATTTTATTCTATATGGCAGCTTACATAAAAGAGATGTATGGGAAGCAAACAAATCTGTTTTTCTGTATGGTTGTTTGCTATGTCACAGCTACCTGCAATATGCCTGCCTTCTTTTTGTGTTTTCTGTTACTTTATCGCCTTATAATGCCTCTAGTTTGAAGATGTCCAGTCTTTGCATAACTTCTACCATCTTGAAGTATTCAGAATACAAATAATGGGCACAGGAACCAAAGCAGTTTGTTAAAGATCTGTCCTTTTCTAGTTACACCTCAAAATGCCAAGGTAAACATGTCTTCTCTGTTTTATAAAACAAGTATTATCAGTTTCCTAATTGAATGAATGAGTGATGCAACCATGGAACCATACTTCCTTGGTCACCTTCCTGGTTCCTTCCTGGTTACAAGCTGGTTTCCAGGAAGGCCTAGACTGAAACCATCACACTCATGAACTCTGAAAAAATGTCCAGCTATTATTTGCATGCTGTTGGACTAATCTCAAGGGAATCTATGTGTTGAATAGTGAAAGGGTGAAAACTACTCTCAAAGTGCCCAGTAAGACTTCAGTCCCAGCAGTTATGAACACACATGCCAGGTGATAGGAGAGAGCTTCAGTCCCTGTGTGATTATGATGAATCCCTCATGCCATTCACTGATAATAAGTTATACAAAGTTTTATCTCAGTGATTTCAGTACAATTCTCAGTAGATTTCTTGGAATTTCTCCATGTAGGCAATGAAAGACAAAACTGGGGTGGTTTTTTTTAGCAGTCAGGAACAAAAAGTACTGATAATAAAATGTCTCTTTAATTGTCTAGTAGTTTGGCTAATTAAGGTGACAGGTTCAGAATACTTATGCTTTTAAAAGATGGAGTATACACCAAATAAACAGTGCTAGGTAGCTGACTCTAGTATTCAGAAAGACTTGATTCCCAAGCTGCAAACCCTATTAATTGTGTGGATGTTAAGTATTGATTTTAGTAGGTACATCATACAAAAGCCTTTGACTTCAGTCACTCAGATAATATACACACTCTCTGAGTAAACCATACACAGATGAAATTTCTGACTACAGGTGAGGAAGGCTCCCTCCTTCTTTATCTGAAAAAGTCTCAGAGGCTGCACATTATTGTCTTTTTACTCATGAATGTGTAGGGAGCTGGGGCTCTGAATATTCGTTTGGTGAGTGTGGGAAACAAGGCACCAGAGAAATTACTTTTATAAAATCTGTTCAATTGACAGCACTCAAAACCTTTCATTTTCTTCAAAAGTATATTTTGATTGAGACAATATTATAAGAAAACAGGCATTGTGTATTTAACTTTATTTGCTTTGAGGGAGACAAAATTAAATATAATTTTTAGTAGCTTAGTACTCATCTGATATCTCCTGAAGTAAAAAAGTACAACCTGTGTCATTCTTAAGAAAGTTTCTCAGGATTATGTATATGTCTGTAACAAGTGACTAGTGTTATCAACAGAGCTTTTAAGTGAAGCCTTTACTGTTATAGACTTGTCTGACTTGGATAACAAACTCTTTTAGTATTTCAGCTCATAAATCCGGAAGAGAAAGATACTATTCTCCTGGGTCACTGACAGACTAAAAGAGAATCTTTGTTTGCAGAGCTCCCCAGAGTTAACACAGTAACTAGTTAATGATTTCACTGTGGTAATTACTTTCTATGGTCTGTCAGGCAATTTTAATGTATGCAGGATGGGCTGCGTCAATTTTGTGCAATACTACTGTTTTACCTACTTTCATGCTCTTTGTCTATCTGCCTGTCCATGACAAGTTTTGAATGTATGGACCAATTTTTCTCAGTATCATAGAATCATAGAATGGTTTGGGTTGGAAGGGACCTTAAAGATCATCTAGTTCCAACCTCCCTGCCGTGGGCAGGGACACCTTCCACCAAACAAGGTTGCTCACAGTAAAGAATTTCTTCCTAATACCTAATCTAAACCTAACTTCATTCAGTTTAAAGCCATTCTCCCTTGTGCTATCACTACATGCCCTTGTGAAAAAGTCTCTGGCTTTATTGTAGGCTCCCTTCAGGTACTGGAAGGCTGAAATCAGGTGTCCTCAGTCTTCTCTTCTCCAGGCTGAAAAATCCCAATTCTCTTAGCCTTTTCTCATAGGAGAGGTGCTCCATCCCTCTGATCATCTTGATGGCCCTCCTCTGGACTTGCTCCAATAGGTTTATGTCCTTCCTGTGCTGGGAAAGAACTCCAGATGGGGTCTCACCAGAGCAGAGTAGAGGGGCAGAATCACCTCTCTTCCTGCTGGCCATGCTGCTTCTGATGCAGCCCAGGACATGGGCTGCATCAAGTGCACATTGCTGGGTCGTGTTCAGCCTCTTGTCCACCAGCACCCCCAAGTCATTCTCAGCAGGGCTGCTCTTGATCCATGGGCCCACTTCTCAAGCTACTCCAGGTCCCTCTGGATGGCATCCCATCCTTCAAGTGTGTCAACAGCACCAGTCAACTTGGTATCATCTGCAAATTTGCTGAGGGTACACTCGATCCCTTTATCTATGTCATTAGTGAAGATATTAAATAGCACAGGTCCCACTATGCACCCCTGAGGGACACCACTTGTCACTATGTCCATTGGGACTGAGTTGTTGGCCAGTGCCCTCTGGATGCGACTGATTGTCCAACAGTTTCTTATCCACCTAACAGTCCAACCATCAAATCCCTCTGTTTCCAATTTAGAGAGAAGGATGTTGTGAGGGACTATGTCAAAGGCTTTACAGAATTCCAGATAAATGACATCTATAGCCCACCTTGTCCACTGATGTAGTCACTCCATCATAGAAGGCCACTGCATTGGTAAGGCAGGACTTGCCCTTGGAGAAGCCATGCTGGCTGTCTCAAATCACCTCCCTGTCCTCCTTGTGCCTTTAGCACAGCTTCTAGGAGATCTGTTCTATGACCTTTCTAGGCAGAGAGGTGAGGCTGACAGGTCTGTAGCTCCAAGGGTCCTCCTTTCTACCCTTTTTAAAGATGGGCACTATGTTTCCCTTCTTCCAGTTACGTGGGACTTCACCTGACTGCCGTGACTTTTCAAATATCATGGAGAGTGGCTTGGCAACTATATCAGCCAATTTCCTCAGGACTCTGGGATGTATCTCATCGTGTCTTAGACTTATGTACATTCAGATTCCTCAGGTGGTCATGAACCTAATCTTTACTTACAGTGGGAGGGAATTTGCACCCCCAGTCCCCATGCTGCTGTCCATCCAATCACAAGGTGTAGGAAGAGAGGCTGCCGTTGCAAATTGAGGCAAAAAAGTTGTTGAGTACCTCAGCCTTTTCCTCATCCATTGTTACCAGTTTTATATGCCAAGTTTGAGAAGAAAATAGTTTTTAAATATTAAAACCAGTTGGAATCATGCAAGTTTTGTCAGTATGGAGAGGTGGGTACAGAGAAACTCATGTGAGGGCTCCCATGGTGCAAAGGTTTGGGACAGGGCTCAGCTAGTACCATTTCCCTAAGGTACACTAATTGCTGTATGTCTAAATCAGAAATTGTACATCATGTGCTATATCTTGTCAAGCTCACAAGTAGGGAACTAGGTGGACTAAAATGTACACGCAAATGATAGCTGTGTATTTTTAAAGGTGCATTTATTCAGCACGAACTCACCAGAATCATGATTTAGTCCTACTCTGCACTAAATTCCCAGTTCATGAGCTTTATACTACAGTTGCATCACAGATTCATATGTGCTTTATTCAAACAAAGGCATCTAATTATACCTCTTTTATAAAATTAGGAGGTGTAATTAGAAAGGGACGGATCCTTGATAAAATTCTTTTGTTCCCATACCTATTGTTTTGGTATTCTGAATACCACAAGACATTAGAAATTATGCAAATATTGGACTTTTTTTGAACATGAGTTCACTGAGTATGCATGCCAATGTTTGTAAAGGACTCTGGCACTCAGTTGGAGTGCTGACATTGGTTTCAATTAGTGTGTGATGAGTCCCTTTGTCGTTGAAAGCATCATGTTTAGAGGTATAAATAGGCAAAGTAACTGGCTAATAAAATGTAAAGTGAAAAAAAATCAGTTTTAATATGTTTGTAGGAGCTAGGTCATGACTTTTTTCAGCACAACAGTTGGAGTCACAGCTTGGAGAAACTTGAGAACATCTGTTATTTCTGTCGAAAAATACAAGTACATTGAGTAACTCACACCTTTGAAATTCCTTTATGGGGGTGGAAGACAACTCCTCTCTGAGACAAAGCTGATTTACTCAGGATATGGAGAACATTTGACTGGTTCATCCTTTAGGTCTCTCGTAATTCAGACACAAATGTTCTTTGGTAGGAAGCTTGGAAAAGGTTTTTTTCCTCTAGGGTTAGTTGATTCCAGAAGGAAAGGCTAAAATGTCTTACAAATTTGCAATATGTAGCAGTTAATTTTGCATATAAGCTTATTTAGTTTGTAAAATACATGAAGTTGCTGTCTTAAAAAAAATCAAAACAACAAAAAACCAGGAGAAATCTACTTACAACTGATCTGTGATCCAATACTAATTTTCTTTTGTACATGTTAAATGCAACTATCTTACTGTATATTTTTGTAATAGATTTTGGTAAATCTATTTTCTTTTGTAATAAGTCCTAGGAAAAAATCAGCAGGAGCTGAAAACATTTCTTATAATCAACACACCTGTCATATATGCATACATGTTACACCCCTGGGCATATACATCACAACACATAATTCAAAGATGTTTGGGGTTTTTTTTTAACCTATAAATATTCGTCCTTTCTGTCATCACACACCAAGGACTCCATGTTTTGCAAACACACTCACATATTCCATCGACCCTTTAACTAGCATCAGCTAAGAGGCTTTTGTTTTGTGGGCTCATGAAAAGGATCTGAGTGACAGCCATTTGAGAATGAAGATTCCTGGACAGGCCAGTGTGCCCGAAATACCAAGGAGAGCATATTACCTTTCATAGCAGACATACTGGGCTTCCTAGCAGCTCCTAGCAGACAGTAAAGGAGGGGGCAGAGGGAAGGTGACAGAAATGTGGAAGGAGATGTAGTAGTGGTAAGAGCATGGAGTGTAGAAGAAACATTTTTGGGTGTGAAAGGCGGTGAGTGTAGGAAGCAAATAATCAGTATGACTGGGAAGGGGGATTTCTATGAAAGAAACTGTTCTGTACCTTATTCCCTTTTTATCTCTAGACTAGGTGTCTGTTTAGGTGATGCCTCCAGTGACATACAGGTTTTGCTGCAAGTAGTGTATAATGTAACAGTTTTGGCAAATGGGAAGCTGCAATCCTCCTTGGGAAAATTAATCCATTGAACAGAATGTGGTAGTTGAACAGTAACTCCCCAGAAACCCTACAGCAATTCACACAGGAAAAGTTTAGTTATAGATTAACCCCAGATGAGGGGGTTTGATTGCTTAGGCAAACTTGACATCAATTCAGTATAACTGAAAATAACATATTTTGTTCTACTTTTCCTAATAGAATAGAAACATTTCAGGAAAATTGCGATTTGGACACTTCATTTTCCAAGGGAAAAAAAGGCAAAACATTTTGTAGAACTTTCCTGACTTCCTCTAAATCAAACAATATTGTGTATAATTTAGATTAGATTTAGGACAAATGAGAAAATGACAGATAACTTAGAGTTTTCTTTATTTTTCATGTTGGTTTTAGCTTCTGTTCCAGCTCCTATTTCTTTAGTGTAGCTTAGTGAGTTTTTGTGGTGATTTTAATTTCATCTGCATGTGCAACATCTTGTTATCTGTCTCATGCAACAACCCATATTTCTCTCTCACATCGTCTTGATGTCTCTTCCTATCAGTCTCCCTCACTTCTATATATCTTTTTATTCTCTGCATTTATTTTTTTCTCTTTCTTTTTCACCAAATTGACCGAAAGTTCTATCTCATGTGGTTTTCTAGTGGTATTTTAAACTGCAATTCCAGCCTGCCATTAACTTCTCATTCTCTCCCTCAGAATCACATACTGACTTTTCTCTCACATTTTTAGAAAGCAGGTCCTTCAGTTTCCTTCCCTCTTCACTCCACTCAGCCATGATTTTATTTTTCTAGATCAAGACTTCTGTGGTTTTTTCCCTCAGTTATTTTTCTTCCAACTTCAACTTTTCCCCTAGGAGGTAGAACAAGATAGTAAGTTTTGCCCCTTGGATGGCATTCCTCTCTAAATGAGGAAAGTTATTTCTGTTCTCGATGGTGTTTAGTCATTAACAGAGACAGTTTGCTTTGCAAATATTTGTCAATAATTTAGTTAAATAGTAACAAAAATTAAACTGTTTGATTGCAAATCCAAAATTCCTTCTCCTGTAGTGGTTCAAGTGGTTAGGTCATACATAAAAGGGAATTTCAGGTTACAGAGTAAAATATTTTAAAAAGTGCTTTTTAAAAAGTGTATAGGCAGCAAGAACAATTAAAAAAATATTCCTATTAGAAAGTGCATTAACAACCAGAAAATAAAAGTTACAAGTTACCTTATTAATACTTTAAAATATATTTAACTGAAAGAATACACACATTAGATTTTAGGTAATACAAAGCTTATTTTTCCCCAGAGAAAAAGAAATCATGGCCAGAGTACATTAGTAGAGATAATTAGAGATTTGTTTCTTTTCTACCTCCCAAGGTAAGGCTTAATCCTCTCTTTATTGAGAGCCAAGTGTTAGTCAAGGAGCCTGCTGCACAGATTTGGAACTGGGATTTAGCTCATATTTTCAGTATTCTGGGAAGCAGCTATCCTATGAGTTTATAGTCTGCATTGCTTTTTATTTTATCCTGCACTGTAATGCCCTGGCATGGATTCATGATACATTTGCTAGCTTATATCATGATATAGTGTGAGGCTTTTCATTCATGACCAGTAAACCTCCAGAGCTCTTCTGTCCTTTAGCACAGAAGGGGATTTGTATTGGGCACACAATGAATGGCACAGTCTGTGAATGAGAATAAACCGATTATCCCAGAACAATTCTGCCTTTGAGCATTTCAGCATCATGTTGCCCCATTGTCAAGTGTGCTTTAAGGATAAATGCCAAACAAATTTGGGGTTCATTTGAGTGGGGCAGATATTAAGCAAGTTGGTCTTCTGTCTTTCTTATTTCCAAACTGTGGTTTGCAGCCTTGTTGTAAACTGGTTGGCTCTTTTAATTTCCAGGTTAGATGGGAAAGAGAAATGTCGCAAGGAGAGAAAACTACATGCTGAGGTTAAGTTTTGGGGTTTTTTTTAAAGGCCTAAAGGTTAGATCTACAAATGTATTTAAGTAGTATTTATGTGTGTGATGTTAAAATTTGCTCTCAAGTGAAATTTTGCACTGAAGGATCTGTAACCCACAGGTGACAGCTTCTCTGATAATAAAGTTCCCACATAGCATGTGCCCAGGGGTGCCTCAGACTTGCTGGTGCTGGAGAGCTCTGGGTCTCTCTCATCTGTGTAGGTCTCAATGAGGTTCATAGATGAGGTAACTCCTTCATAACTAGAAATTCATCCAGTCACCCTCCTGGGCTTAATGAACACAGGGTTCATGCAAAATACAGCTAGCTCAGAAACAGGTAGTGGTACTTTTCAGGAGAAGAAATATGGAGCAAGGGACACTCTGTAGACCTGGGAGAACAGCTTAATAATAATACTTAATAAACCAACCTGTGGATGCCTGATTCATACTTAACTGTGTCATTTGGATACCAGTCCAGAAAGAGAAGTGGATGATCTAAAGATGAGCGTCTCTGGAAGGGATGGATATTCAGTGGATGTGGGTATCCAGGTGACCCCATGTGACAGAGGCCCGTTCCTACATGGTGGTTTGAAGGATCATGTAGAGAAAGGGTAGAGAAAATGTTTTGCTGCTTGCTGGGTTGACTTGCTACAGATAATTTTTTTTTGTGTTTAAAATGAAGTTGACACAGAAAAGTTTTATTTATTATGTTACGCTGATAAAAAGGCAAAAATGGCCTGTAACCTCTCTTTGTTTGTCCAACAGCTTAATAATTAGAGCATTAATGCAGACAGTAGGTACACAAAGTCCATTTAATTTACTGCTTTCAGGAATCTGAAATGCAATGCCCTTATTGCCAGTCTATAAAATGTTCTAGTATTTTGCCTGCTGAATTCCCTTTAGTGAAGTTTTGCATGAAATGATTAAATATGCTTTGGACCGGGAAGAGTGAGTGTTTCACTTGCTAGTGAGAGTACTCTCAAAGAAAAGGGAAGGTAGGGGAGCCTGGTTCTTAGTAATAGTTAATGTAGGATAGTTGCCAGAAGAAGGACTGAAATCCATGTGTCCTCCCTTGTGCAGATCTAACCACCAGGCTGTAGAGGTTACTCTCTTTACATGCAAAAATTAATAATTGTGTCATTCAATTGCATATTTTCACAATGGGTAGAGGAACAGCTCCTCACTGCTACTCCTGAACTTGGTGATGTGTGGCAGTGAGAGTATTTTTTGTGGAGTTTTGCAGCATTTAAGGCAAAAATCTCCATGTTTGGTTGGGAAGTGGTTTTGTTTGTTTATAGGAAGTGCTACTATGATAACTTAGCAGTTTCCACAAGAACATACCTGTTCACCAAAAGCTTCTCCAGTGTAAATGGCATTCCTAGTCAAAAGCGAGTACATGTCACGCGTGTAAGTGTACCCAACAACTGGGACGCTCATTCAAAATCTAGCGGACAGAGGTCAAAATCAGCTTGAATAGAGTCTCTTTGATCTCAGCTGAACAACCAAAACTGTTTGCTCTTCTGGAATGAGCAGGTCTATCTCATTTTATTCCTGTAGGTTTTTTAAAGCGTACGGGTCCATCTCAAAGCAAAACAAACTATTTTTCTGAAACCACTACAAATCTTTGTAATAGCAGAAAGCAGTCTGTTTCCTGCCTTCTGAGTAAAAAGCATGCCAAAAGCTCCTGGAGTGTACAGGCCCTCTTTTCACCATAGGAATAGGAAGCTGTTGCGGGATTGGCTCACTGCAGAGGTATAACCCTGAGTTAGCAGGAAGGAGGCTTAATGGAACCTGAGTACCTAATTACCCCTCAGCTGTGCCTGGACGTATGAGGAACTTGTGGTGGCAGCTGGGGAGGTGGGTAGGAAAGACCTGTGAGAGGAGGAAAAACTTACTATAATGACAGGGAGCTGCAGGAACCTAACTGGGGGCAGGAGTTTTACCATTTGTGCTTTGAGTGAGGGAAGGCTGGGATCAATTAGGAGTTCTGCAGAGAACTGTGGTATGAGAGGGGCAGATGTATTTGATTTGCAGTGGTGTTTAACAAGACATATGAAAGTTGAGAGGGCTGTGCTTCTCTTTGAGAAGTGTTGGAGCAAGACCTTGGTGACCACTCTGAAGGAGGCTCACTCTTTTTTTGTGGTGCTTGCACTTAAATCTTGATGGGGGCTCCAGTTTGCACAGGATTTGTATGGCAGCACTGGTGTGGAAAGTTGTTTGCAGATAGAGATCAGCTTGAACAAAGGGATAAGTTGAGCGGTTTCTTGGAAAGAGGCTGATACTTTTGATGACTTGCCCCACAGATTAACCTTTTTTCCCTTCCTGAAAAAAGATGTAGCAAGGTCTATGCATGTCTTTGGCAGGGCAGTGGGTGCTACATAGCTTTGGTACTCGTGTTTCTGAGACAGTGCTTTTTCCAGTTGTTTTCTGGCATTCATAAACAGTGTCTTCTTTGTCCCTGCCCAAGTATACTGAGTGAGTGCTTATGGATTTCTTTCTAACGCCTGAGAAGGAGGCTTTTGAAAGTTTGCTTTCCAGAAGAGATACAGGCAGCATGGCTGACAGACTGGTCATTACCACTGGGAATTTTTGACTGTAGGACTTGTTTGCTCCATAGGCCTACCTGAACCTGGAACTTGTGACTTAAAAGGGCTGTTGGTATATCCCCCATATACCCCATCAGTCAGTGCGAGCAAGGGAGCTTGTTTTTTTGTCTCTATAGTTCTAAGTAGTTCAACTCTGAAAAAGACACAAAAATGATGCAAGGTTTTCTATTCTAAGATAATTAATAGTATCTATAATAGCATTGTGAGCAAGTCTGTTGGTTACCTGAGGCCTTTTTGTAGCCATAGAGTTAATTGCTGATAACATAGAGCACGTCTTCATCATATTGGTGTGGTGTAAAACCTGAATCTTGTTACAAAACTCTTGCACAGGACAAGTCTAAATTCAGGAAATCTAGGTAATCTCAGTGGCTACTGTTTGAGCTTGCACATTATCAGCTAGCTAGCTTTGCTAGATTGTTCTAGTTCAATTTAGAAGTAAACTAAAAATGAAGCATTTAATTTATTTAGAGAAGATCTATCCTACTTTTGTCTAGAACAATTTTCTCTTTTGCAAAAACAAAGTGCTCTCCCTGTAGCTAGGATATGTATTTTATCTTACCATATAAAGGTTCTCAGCTGCTTTTCCCCTTCTAACTTTTAAATGGCAATTTTCTTTCTTCACCCTCAATGATTCAAGGAGCATATATTAGAAATTGTGTTTGATTTCTCTCACAAACCAGGGCTGAACAAAGAATCATTGCTGTTTATCTTCTAATCATTCAGAGCTTTTGTCTTCTCCTGTGGTAGTGTATGATATTGAAATGTTAGCTTCTACTAATTGGCAGAACTGAGGTATTCTAATAAGAAATCCAACTAAAACTGGTTCATTAAAACTGGTTCTATTCTTGTTAAATATTAACTTTAAATTTAAATTACATGCTGGAAACAATCGTATTAGAAGCACTTCTATGATTAAGAAGTTATTAAGAGTCACTTTATGCATACTTATGTCTTATACTCTTATCTGTGTGTCTTAAAGCTCTAATGGCACTAGAAATAATTTCTCACAATGCAGCTCTCCATAATTCCCACTGGTATGCTGAAAGATAGCATTAAGAACATCATTAAGAGCATAGTCTCTCTATGTTCCCATAACCTCTCTGGTAATTTGCATGTAGCTGTCTAAACTACAGCAAAGTTAATATTTACAGCAAGTTAATACATTGCTAATAGAAATGTGAAGCACACTTATTCCTCCTGGTTATTAATATTATTGTCTGAGCACAGACATGTTTTCATAGGATTTGTTTGCTTGCTAGATATGCGCTAATGACAAGTGCACTCAGAATCTTGCTGGACACATTCAATTCGTAAGAGCACTCTGTCCTAAAAGCTCGATTATATATCAAGATGGGAAACACCTTCATGTTTCCAAATGTCCCTGTAGAGTGGTGTTGGGAGCAGTAGCAGGCAGGCTTTACTCTAGATAAACATAATGTATGGATTGTAGAGCAAAAGTGTTGGCTGAGTCCGTGGGGTATGTACAGCTCCTTTGGGAGACATGCATGTTCTGTGGGTCTAGGAGTGGGCCATGAGGGTACAACCCACACGCAGTGAAGAAGTGATTTCTGTTTGCCAGAACAGTTGAATTAGCCTTTCTGTACGTTCAGGCATGCATTGCTATGTTTGATGATCAAAAACTGGAAGCATAGATTTGGATGAAATTGCAGGACTTGATAAGCTGGTACTCAAGGCATGAATCTATTCTGCCTGTCCTACCAGGCTGCTGCTTTTATTTGCTGGTAAGGTAAGGAACTATGCTATAGTCTTTCCAGATGTGATGAAACAAATATTTTGTTAGAATAGAACATATTTGCATGTATTTGCTACAGTCTTGAAGTGTTAGCTTCCATCAGATGGCAAGGTGGTAAATTTCACTGATTTAACTTGCTTCTCACTGCTGGCAGCCTTCTGTGCCTTACAGATCTGTTTTTACTGAGACCATTTCTAATGCTCAAAAGTTGGAAGCAGTTTTAAGTTGTTTATTTAAAAGCTGTCAGAGAGCTGAGGAGAATGAATGTTTTCTTAAAGTAGCCTCAGGCTTCCCATCTGATCCTGGGCTGTGTTACTGCTAAGAATGGGGACCCAACTTAAGAGCAGAGAAAGAAAGTGTTGTTACTTAGCACAGCATCTAGTTTTCCTGTACACTGGTTGGAGCCTGAATGAACTTTTGCAATAATATTAAATGTGGCTTTTTCATCAGTTTCCTCAGGGAAACTGTTACAGAAGGTTTTAATCTTTTCTTTCTGACTTAAAGTCCTTCAGGACCAGGCACTAACGCTTTGTACGCTGTCTTAGCATGTCTTGAAGCACTGCTCCATTTGTGCCTGGGATCACTGAATAGTTGTATAATGAAAGGGAAAACAAATGGTAAATGACTCTCAATTGCTTTGGTTGTGCTAACTGCACTTAGGTATTTGCTTAAGTGAAAGCTTTTAGCAGGAATAGCTATGCATACAGAAACAAATTCAGGTTTTGAGAGTTCTACCTAAAATTTCTGTTTGCTTCCACAACAGCTGTAAGGATGAAATAAACAGAATAGTCTGACAGGAACCATATGCCCTTTCTCATGTTAGAGCTGTAACGATCAACTTGTTGTACATTATTGCACTCGCAATGAAATGTTTGTAAGCTACGTAATAAAGGCATTTGGCAGTTAGACTCTCAGATACTGAAGAACTCAAGCTGCATTTAATAGGAAATCTTTCAAACAGTCAGCTTGGGTCATAAGGGAAATTGTAATATAAGAAAGGTAAGCATAATGTTAATCAATAATCTATTGTAACTTCCTCTGAGGTATGTAACCAATTGGTTTGGTTTATGAATACACATAACCTGTGTCTGGAAATAATCCCCTAAATGTCTCTTATTTAAATGGAGAGGAAACTTATTTGTGGGGAAACTGCCTGGAATGGTTGTTCATTGCTTCTCTAGTATTTGATCAGGGTTTTGCAGAAATACACTTTTACACTTTGCTTTTTTAAATACATGGCAACAGAAAATATTGTGTATGTGAATGACTTTTTATGTGATTTCTTTAAAAGAACAAGTCCTACTTGTAAAGAAGTAAATCTGGCAAGTAAGGGCTAAGTTGTGGTACAGTAAATGACTCTAGCTTTTTGAAAATGAATACCTAGAGACAATAGCAGCATTAGAATAAGCCCCCTATTCTACAGTTATAATAAGCTTAAAAATGCTACCGCAGCCCTTGACAACACACACCTTCTTAGTGTTGAGCTTCTAATGTAATTTATATGACTGTCAGATCTGACTTTTAAGAAATTAAGTAGTGGCAAGTATAGCAAATTCTGACTTCGTTGGCATGTATATAAGCCCATTCCTCAGCTTGATGACCTGTTGCAAAATCTGAGAAGTTTTATATTTGAATACTTACAGGATATCAGTAAAGGAGCAGAGTTCTACTTTAGCTTTCCAAAACTGAGAGAGAGAGAAATACAATAGAGACTTAAGGGGAGGTGGTTTAATTCTGCTTCACTTGCATTTAGTTCTTGAGGGTTATGTTTCCTATTTCTTTTGGCTTTCCAGTTGTGCCTGACATTGTAGCATAAGGAAGGTTTATACAACTCTCGGAGCTTGTTCCCAAGTAATCTTTTAGAGACATGGATTTTTTAATTGATTTTTTTTCACAATCCTGTTAGAATAATAAAATGAAGGCAGCTATTCTTTACCTGAAGACATATCACCCTAGTGGCATTTGCCTTCAGATTAGGAACATAAAGCAGCAGGAGACTGATTAAAGCAAAATCTTGTTTCCTTGCAAATGTTACCACTGTCATGTCATTCTAAGTTCTGGTTTGTGTTGTTATTGACCTTGGGCGCTTCAGTGGTGCCTGAGTTAGAAAGAGAGATGGCTATTATTATTATTAATCAATACCTACAGAGGACATCTGGGACAAATTCTGATATATTCTGAAGGGACAATCAGGACTATTTGGAACAGAATGGATATTGGCAATATTACTTCCTGGGAAGGAAGGAAGGAAGCAAAGAGTGCCTAGCCTTCTATATCTAAATGTGATGTTGGTGCTGTAATAAGAGATCCTGAAGTCAAGATTTTTTTTTCCTTTTTTTTTTCCCACCTGGATGTCTTGTTTCGAGAAAATGATGTTATGTGACAGGGTTACAACTGAAGCTGATAAAAGGTATCATTCAGTTCAGAATTGCTTATTTTGGCACAAAAATAAAATAAAAATAGCTAATGCAATTTTAAAAAATCTTTTGGATTCAAAGGTAGGGGATAGGTAGCAATGACTGTGATTATGGGTTTTGAGATTTATAGCTCACTAGTTATTTACTCTCTAGGATGCTAGTGGGATCACAGAGCTACGTATTATTGGAATTTATGGGCAAATGGCAATGTAGCAACATGCTGAGTTGTTGGAAATTTCCATATTTGCTGTATTTTGACAGAAGACTCCGTGGAAAAGCATTTCCTAATTTGGTTTGGCTTCCTTGGTGCTAGCAGATTCCTTGTAAGTTTATGGAAAATAATTTTGTAGTTCCTGCTAGAATATGCAGAATGGCATGATGTGAGAATGTAAGAAGTTAGTATTTTTCATCTTCTGTAAGTGAGACTAAATATAGGCAGCTGGGGGGCAAATTAGGTGTCTGTGGAGGTGTGTTCACCAGAGATTCCAGAAATCCAATCCTGTTGTGCCACATGTTCTTTTTGAGACCTAGGAACACTAAGGCAATGTATGTTTCTATGAAGTAAAGGTAAATACACTTTTTGGAATGAATCCTGTTGAATCCTGTTCTTGGAATGAGTGCACAACAGAGTTTTGATTCATAAGCATTGGAGTACCTATCTGACCTAACAGTGCTTAGTCAGGGATGAGAGGGAAGGATATAAGCAACAAAACACATACATATTGCTTCTCCTTTTTATATTTGCCTCACCTTGAATTCTGAAAAAAATCAGGCATGTATAGGTGGTCAAAAAGCTAGACCATTGTTAATGAAAATATTGGAGCTGCTGTGTACTTTTTATCTATCCATTCTCACAGGATGAGGGAGTTACAGTAGGGTCACTGTTTAGATCCAAGACTCCATGCTGGTTTATACCCCAGATAACTTAATTTGGTAGAGTTAAGTAGGGAATTATATGCTGCCTAAATTACAGATACTTGCTATCCTTGTGTAGACTTGGTTTTTATTCATTACTGGATTCTACTCATGGCATGTTCTTACTCTTTCCTGATTTATAATGGATTCCTTTATTGAATTATTGAGCAAAACTTTTAAATAAAACATCAAAGAATTTTCGTCTACTATCAATTCTCCTATAGTCATAAGATATATCAACCCTTAGGACCACTTTCCTCATCAGAATACTGACACTGCTAGACTTATTCCTAAATGTGCTGTGCTCTAAAACGTTCATCCAATATAGACTTTTTTCTTCTAAAAGTGAAGTGATTTGCCTTATAAAATGCAGAATTAGATTACTTCTTGTACAAATATCTTCCACAGTAACTGTTTTGTTCTTTCTGGCCACCTTAGATGTGCAATAGTTTTATAGGTGAAGAAAAACAAGGTACTAGCAAAAAATACAGTTAAATTGCTTCTTAAAAGTACATCCATTACCAGAGTTGAGAAAAAGATTGGTGCTTGACTTGTAGCCCTTGGTCATCTTCATTTTTCTGCCTGTTACATACTGCTTTGCTTGGTCTAGAGAGCCACTCAATCCAGACTATGGAACTATGAATCGTGATTTTTTTTCTCAGCAATGCAGTTTGTGTGGAAATCAGAACTTGAGCTCAAGTCTTCTCATGGCCACTTGTGTAAACTCTGTGTTAATGTGTTTTTTGGTTTGTTTGTTTAATTTGTCTTCTTATTTGAATGCATTAAAACTGACTTTATGGTTCTGATTTCTGTTATACAATAACTTTATGCTACCTTTGAGCTTCTTGTCACGTCCATAGAACCAGTAAGTCTGGTTTTTTGCCTGGAGGGGACTAGCGTTTAGTTTGCACATAACAAAACAAAGAGAAGGCATAAAACACTGTTCAGTTATTCCAGAACCCCTAGAAATATTTTGTAGTGTAAGTATTATGCTTCAAGGACAGATGATATGAGGCTAGTGGGAACAGCATTCAATTTCTGAAAGTAAAGTATATGATTCACAGAAAATGAAATTTGAAACAGCTTGGCTTTTTTTATTTCTTTAATAAGTGAAATACCAAAAGGAATATGCATATTCATATTCAAATGTTTAATTTCTGTGGACGGTATTTAAATATATGTTTTTGTCACCTGGCTACTTTCTTAAAGTCTGGAATAGTCTTGCTAGGATATCTGAACTAGAAAACCCTTTTATTATGTCTTGTTGTCTAATATTTTACTCCCTCAAAAGGAAATCAACTGTACAAGCAGAAAAACTTATTAGGTGCTGATTTTAAAAAAGGGGGAAGGGACCAATTTTCACCACAAGCTAACACTTTTACTGGCAAGAGTTTTTTGTAGGCTTGGCCTGAGATGAGGAGGTTTTTTGTAGCTAAACATGATTTCAGTAAGTGCTTGGACAAAATTTAGAACAAGTGTAGGGCTACTAAAGTCAAAGACACCACCTCTAGAAGCCCCTAACCTACATTCAGGTGGAAGCTGGAAACAAGTTGAGGATATGATATAGCATTATCTCCTTGCCCTGTTCTTCTGCTCTTCCCTAGAATCTCCTACCAGTCCCTGACAGAAATAGGATACTGGCTAAGCAGTGCTTTGGTGTATGGCTTTAATCTGCTCTTAGTGCACCTTCTTGGAGTTGGCCCCACCTGTGTGTGTTTGGGCAACAGAAGGTCTTTCTTACTGCTTGGGCTTGTCAGTATGTTTGCAGCTGAAACTCTTTGAACTCTTGTAAATAACTGATTTTCCAACACCCTGCCCCCACCTTCACCCCCATTTAATACAAAAGTAAAGCAAGGGAATCAAAGGCAGTTCAAGATGTATTTACATACAAACTTCATTTGAATCCTGTGACAACCTACTTCCCTGACTGCTTCTCATACCAAATTCTAACAATAGGGTTTCTTTGCTTTATGATCTAAATTGTTTTACTTTTTGCCTTCAGGGACCTAGATATGTCTTTATAAATTAGGTTTTTATCTGTATCAGATGCTCCTGGCATTGCAGAGTCTCAAGTTTTCTATATTAATTATCTAATATTTCACATATGTAACATTTCAAAGATCTTTTTTATGCTTTAGTTTGCAGCATTTCTGTGAGGTACACTCCCAAAGACAGTTTCTTCTCCCAGTTTGCCCAGCTGACTGTAAATCTTTCTTTCCTTTGTTGATGAAATGTTAGTAAGCTGCTCTCAGGCACTTCTTAGCTTTCTATCAGTTACTGCTTCTTCCCTGAGCTGTTGAAAACTCCCAAATTATGCATCCGTAGTTCCTGCTTAATTTGCAAGAGCCATTAATTTCTGCCTTTAATTCCTATTCCAACTGGCAGTGGGGATTGTGGCAGTCCCAGGCTGTGCTGCAGTACTTGACACTTTAGATCCTTCTACTGAAACTTGAATGTCTTCAATTGCCATCAAAGATCTTTTCATCTGTGATAGGATGTTTAGGCCACTTACTAGGCTCCATCAGCATGCTGTTCTCTGATACAGAGCTAAATCATACAAAAGACAAATGAGAGAGGGGTTTTGTTATCTCTTTGCCATGGGATCTCCCAAACTTTGCCCAGGCCCACTTCTCCTGGTCTTGCACAAATAATGTAGCTCTGTAGTTAACAGTGGGTCAGAAGATTCTGTTACATTGTGGTTCAATGCTGTGATGCAACACTATTGTTTTATGCTGATAAAAGCTGTTCCCCACTCTGACTGTTTCATCACAGCTGGGCTTCTCAGCCCCATGAGGATTGCCGGCTTTGCAGCTTGGGCTACCACAGATCAGCTGGAGGTAGAGCCATGTTTTCCTGTATAAGTCTGAGGAGCCAGTTTATTTGCTACATTTTGTGGAACACTGTCTGACCACAAGAAAGGTAATGTTCTGTGTGGTAGTTGTGAGATGATTTGAGCACACTAATGTTTTCTGTACCCTAGAAGATAATCCAAGAGATGTGACTGCTCTCTAATTAAGCAGGAGAAAATGTCACAGCTACATACTGACTCGCTTTTTCTTCTCATATGCACTGTGCCCCATGCGGGCACAGTATTTAGGAACTGAGCATCAGATCTTTAATAAGATGTTCCAAAGTTATATCCTTTCCCTACACTTTCCTCAAGCCACCTCATTTCCACCCATTCGCAATCTGGACACAGTTTGATTCTGATTCAGAAATCAGTAAAAGACTGCCTCTCTTTTGTATTTGTGGAGATGAAATAAGAGTTCAGCAGGCAGCTCAGTGATCAAACATTTCTAAAAGCAAACCACTTGCAGAGGTGAGAGACAAAGGTGCTTCTGTCAGGGCTACAGGGAGGGATACCAGCAGGGAGAAGAGGAAGGGGAATGCTTGTCAGCCCCTATCTTCTTCCATACATGTGCTAGGAGATGAGAAAGCTCCTTGTCTTGTCAACATCATCAGAAGTCAGAAAGTGTTTGTGTGTGTGCACGTGTGTGTGCACTGCAAGGAATGCAAATATGATAGCAGAATTAAAAATTACAGCAAATCATAAACTGAATGTGATTTAACGATGATAACAACAACAACAAGCTACGTCCTTTTAGGGACTGCAACAAGAGGAAAGTTGTTAAGAGAACAGACAGTGCCCATTTCTGTGACGCATGATGTTATTCTTGGGGTTGTCCTGTGCAGAGCCAGGAGCTGGAGTTAATGATCCTTGTAGGTCCTTTCCAACTCAGGATATTCTAGGATATTTACCACTAGGTGCTATTGCTTAAGAAAGGAGAACAAAAGGGGAGAACAAGAACATGGCCTTAGGAAATATGATCTGTATTCCAGCACTTCATTAGAACAGGTTGCGTAGGGATGCTATATTTATTCTGTCAGCAGAGATTGTTTTTTTAAAGAAAACTGTGTATTAGATGTGATTTGATTTATTTTGTCTTGTAAGAGATGGATAAAAAAGACTTTTAATGATTCATCAAATTTACATGGAAACTAGATGTGATTTTATTTCACCTTTGTTCGGAAACTCCCCAGGTTAAAAATATTTTTGCACCCTGCTGTCAGTGGTGTTCCTGTGGGTTGTGGTCTGTGTAACTGGACATGTAGGTCAGATGGAGAATTTCACTTGCACTCTTAGAGGGATATAATGCCCCATTTTTCCCTCTACCACAATAGCAGAGAATTCTGTGATCATTGTCCAGCAGAGAAGTGATAATTAGGTAAAAAGAACCATGATAATGTGTTGTAGCACAAAGGGTTTTTACATGAGTACAGATGTATTGCTCCCGACCACTGAACCTATACTTCATGAAAATTATCATGCACTTGGTGTGAGGAGCACCTTCCTCATCTTATGCCATCTGTGCATGTGGACGAATATTACAGGAAACTCACTTGTACATCCACTTGTGAGTGTATCCTTCCTATTAAAAAAAAAAAGCCATTTTTAGATCGTATCTTGCAGTAGAAGATATTAGATTACAAGCAGACTACTGCTGAGATAATTCACTGTTTTCCATTGTATTTCTTGGGCTAGAGTTCTTGTTCCACCAAAATGCAGACACCAAAATACCAATATACTAACAAGATGGTATTCACAATATTTTCAATTTCAGGAAAGATTTTAACAAGTCTTTTTGTCTTAAAGTGCATGGTGAACATGAACATAACTATGAAAATCATACTGGTAGTGGTATGAAAGAAGAGGGGTTTATTTTCCCACATCAGTTGTCTTATGGATGATAGTGTGCACACTGTATTGATCTCTGACAGTGGGAAGGTAGAATAACCATAGGAGAGATCACCACTCTTTCATCTGCTTAGAGGTAATTGTATATATAATAAGCTAGGATCTTTTAGCATAAACAAGACCTCTGCATAAGGATATTAAAGAGGTATATACCAAAAAGTGTGCTGATTTTGGCTGCAATGGACTTAATTTTGTTCACAGTAGCTGATATGGGGCTGTGATTTAGATTTGTGCTGAAAACAGTGTTGATAACAGAGGGATGTTTTCATTGTCACTGAGCAGCACTTACATAAGGCCTTTTCTGGTCCACATCCCACCCCTCCAGTGAGGAGGCTGGGGGGGCACAGTGGGTTGGGAGGGGACACAACTGGGATAGCTGACTCCAGCTGACCAAAGGGATATTCCATACCATTATGGTGTCATGCTCCACATATACAGTAGGGGAAGAAGGAAGGGGCAGATGTTCAGAGTTTTGGCATTTGTCTTCCCCAGTCACTGTTATGCGTGATGGAGCCCTGCTATCCTGGGGATGGCTGAACACCTGCCAGCCCATGGGAAGGGCTGAATTAATTCCTTCTTTTGCCTTCCTTTTGTGTGTGGCTTTTGTTTTCCCTATGAAACTGTCTCTATCTCAACCCACAACTTTTCTCACTTTTACCCTTCCAATTCTCTCCCCAATCCTGGGGGTGGGGAGTGAGCAAGTGCCTGTGTGGGGCTTGGTTGCTGGCTGGGGTTAAACCATGACAGAAGAATAATGAACATCATGTAAGAACTAGGGACTAGTAGGTAAAATGGTCTAGCAGTGAGTTTATAAGTACAGGGGGATACAAGGCAAAATTAAACTGTGGAAGTCGTTGTAAGGTGCTTTGGGTGCAGCAAACGTGTACTTCAGGGGAAAATTCATAGGAGAAGGGGGTCCATCAAAGGCTACTAAACAAGATGATGTAGATTTAAAGTTCAGGCTCAGAGATTTTAACACTGTAGCATGGAGACAATAGCAATCTATCCTTACCATGTTGTTATATTCTTTTCCTGCTGGGCTAGATGAACTTTTGGCTTGTCCTGGCATAGTACTACTGTTCTTGTATTAGTGAATGTGGCTTTGCAAATATATGCCAAACTCACTAACATATCTGTCTTTATACATTCCCCTAAATAATGTAGTTGTTACCTTTTGTCTTCATGGAGTTTTGTACAAAATAATACAAAGCAGAATAGTCACTCTCTCAGTATCTCTTCCTGGATACTATGTAAATTAAAAGTAGGCTCTTGTGACAGATCAAAGAATTAAAAGCAAATGTGTGGTCAAGTGAACATAGGTTATCTTCATATTGGGGAATAACCATTTTAATCATCTTCATGATTGTTTTCTTGCACTCAGAGCCTAAGATTCTTCACTGTCTTCATCCTTAGGATGAAGGATTCTCTGTTTAAATATTTGAATCCATGGCACGGAGGTAACCTTCACCTCTATGCAAGTGTGTTTGGAAAATGTGCAATGCTTTGCAGAAGACTTAGTACTTTTCCAATATATGGTCATCATTGATTAGTTAAACCACTATCAGGTAACTATTGCAGAGGCATGATATTAGAAGTCTCCAGCAGTGACCTCTCTCTGGGTTGATATTGAACACGGGCAGGCATCGTCTCAATCTACCGATGCAGTATTAACTGAAACTCCTGCAGTCTCACTTCTCTTAGCTATACCGTATTTTGCACTACATGAGGCATTCCTGTGATAATGTATTCTGTGCATCATCCCTTTCACCTCTGCAGGCAGTATTTGACATCTGAGGGTGCTGCTAGGTGGCTGCAGTTGGTGGGAGGGCAGAGGAAATGAAGGGAGGAAACTGCTGTCCCTCTTTGCATCCATTCCTTCCTCTGGGCATCTTTACTTGATTCCCTCCTCACTGTCCCCCTGAAGGAACCTGATTGGATAGAGGCCTTTTAGCTTTTCTTGATGTAAAGTAGGGAAGGTGAAAGGGAGCAGAGAGAAGGGGTGGAGATGAATATGGCAGAAGACAACAGTAAGGTGTATACTGAAAATGTAATGCTTTAATTTGTTAATGACAGGATGTCGTGAACTCTTTAAACAGGTTTTGCTGTTTATAGGTTTGCTGAGATTTCATTGAGAGGGGGATACTTAAATCCTGATTAAATCCTGTAATACTGTGAGGGAAGAAAAGCTTTCTTTTTTTCAGCCAGAAAGATATGCAATCTGAGAGAGAACAATTGCTTGCTTTCTTGCTAGGAAAGGTCTTCACTTTCTGCATTTCCTAACTCTCTGCACTTTAAAAGGTAAAGAGCAAAATCAGTTTAACCCGCTAGAATCTAAGGAACAATCATATTTCAAACAATTACCATAAATTTGTTAAGCTTCTTTCCTCCCTTCCCCCAAATCTCAATATGGCAGATGACCAAAATGCCACAGGTACCCCACACTTCCTTCACTTGTCAAAAATTCTTGTGACTCATTTCCCATTCTGGCTAGATTGCTGTTAGAAGGTGTGTGCAGTCTTCTAATTTATAGTTAACAGGTCTATTATCTTTCTAATCCCAATTGTCGTGCAATAACAATTCCTCATGTGGGTTCAGCTGGGTACCACAAATAATTTCTCATAAGTTTACCGACATTAAGAAACATATCTTAAGGAATGAAAGCTTATTATAATAATTGTTTGCAGGTGTTAAATGAAAAGCATTATAGAAATATATATAACATTCTATTAAACCAGAGTCTCATAATAAGGGATGCATAGTGATAAAGAAGCCTACATATTACACAACTCAGAAATTAATTTCTTAGTCTTCCATCATTCAAGGAAATCACATTCCAATCAGTCAAGTGACATGAATTTTCATACTTACAGTAATCTCCTGTATGGACAGTATATCAAAAATAGTTCCCTGAAGAATAAGGCTAATTTTCTAACCCAGTCAACCCTCACTTTGAAGTCTGGATTGGGATGGTGATGGAAAATTTTCTGCAAAGGTTGAAGTAGTGAGCCTTAAAGCATTCTTTATTCTTCCAGTATAATGATGGCAAATCTACCCTCTCTCATTTCAACCTTTGAATAAGTCCCTAAAGCAGAAATCAACAGTTTCACCTTGCTGTGCTTGACTCTTTCAGTGCCTTTCTCTTCTAGATCTTTTGCAACTGCCATTAATTCTACATGACATCCTATTTCAAGCTTTTGATTAATCTTACAGAAGTGAAACTGTTAGCAAGGTCTTTCAATCACAGAAGCACATTTCTTTTGCATACATAACAGGCTCTTGTAGAGTTGCTTAATGAATTATATCCAAGGTTTGTAAAGGAGAGGTATGCTGGTTTGGGCAGTCCCTGCAATACTGAAAAGCTGGGAATATTCCCTTTTGCGGAAGGAGGTCCTATTCAGAAGGCTGGAGATGGCTATGCCTTTTTCCCTTGTGAGGGGCTCTGCAGCCCCTTCCTGGCTCTTCTGAAGGTGCTGATGCTCACCTCCTACTGCTGTGCTCAGCCCAGCTTTGCCTTGCTGTGCCAGCCCTGGTGCACCAGTGCTGTGAAACCATCTGCAGTGGCTGCACTGCTGGGGTGTCCTCACTGCCCGTGCTGGGGAGGGCGGATCAGAAGAGGTGATATGGCCTTTTGTGTGAAACCTTAGGCTCTACCAATACAAATAATATTTTTTGTCAAAGTACACTTAAATGCAGACTTAAGTCAGTATGGATAGCAGCAGTATGGATTGTGTTTTTTTCTTGGTGTTTCAATGGTTTCACTGAAGAGCACATTGGATATGCAAACCCCAAAGAACCTCCAGCACATAGAGAAATGTGTTCTTAGATGGGTAAGAAAACACTAACACTTACAACTTCCAGTTCAAGCAATAATGTGGAAAGCAAAGGATTGAATGAATTAACTCGCTTGTATTAAGATGCTAAAGACACTACCTTGCCAGCTTCTGACAGTAGCTATGTTTCACTGGCTGTAACTAAGATTGTCATAGAAAATCTGTACACTAGCTCTTATTGCCATCTTTTTCATATATATCTATAAAATTGGAATCTAAAATTGAGAGACCTGTGAATGACTCATGACGGTACTTGACATTTAAATGAGCAACAAAAAATATTTAGGGAACTCCATGACTATCTTCAGATTAGAGAAAATAATGGTAGTATCTGGGGAATGCTATTGGAGATCATTGCACTTCACAGATGAGCACACTTTTGGAGCATTGAAGGAGAATAAACAAGCCACAAAATGAACATGATTATGCTTTATGAAGGAACTGAAAGTATAGGAAAGTGCCAGTCTCATAATACTGCTTTTGTGGTATTAAATTACCTAATCAGATCCCAAAGTCCTGCACCTGATATTTTTTCCTCTTATGCTGACCACAAAACATTGGGATAATTGTGTGGGCTGCTGAGCTGTGTAAAGACAACAATTCCCTACTACTCTTTCCAGCTGGTAAAGTATTAGTGTATCCATCTCTCACCATGGAGGTTCCCAGAAGAGTTAGTGTAGCTTTTGAGGGACTATGTAATACTTGTAATGAGATTCAAAATCCTTGTATTCAACCTGAAATGGTTTTATGGGGAGTAAAAATTTAATGCACTTAACTGCATAAAATGATATGCATGCTGACCACTCCTATTCCCCTTCAGTGTAGTGAAAATCAATTTGCAAAATGATGCTTGGAGCTAGTTTGAATGAATTACGTGATCTCCAATGCTTTAAAAAATATTCCTGAGCCTGTAGGAACCTGATCGTGACCTGTGCTATATTCTTCACAGGCATTGTCTGTAACATGAGGTACGAAAGCTCAATGTCTCACAGAACTGGCTGCTGAAACAGTCATATGGCAACAGGAGCAAGCGCAAAGATGTACCACTGTGTGTGTCTGTGACAAGTGCCTGGCTTCAGGGGGGCTGATGCTCTGGAGAGTCTCTGCTGGCCTGCATGAGTGACCAGAAGACTCTCTTCTCTGCACCTCAGTTCCTACAGGTTCAGATTGATTTAGGTGCATACGCCTCTGTAGGGTGGTATTGCTGTATGTTACATACATCAGGCTTTAAAATCTATAGGAAAAAAGAATACAAAAATACTTGCTCTAAACCCACTCAAAACCCCCTCTAAATTGATTCTCACCTTCCTTACTTGAAAGCACACTGGTCAGTGATAGCTGTACCTGCTCTTCCTTTTCTTCTTGACAAGCTTGTGTTGGACAAGCACAGTCCTTGCTGCAGAGGCTGGCAAGGCGAGCAGGGAGACGAGAAGGGGCAGAGCTGTCCTGGGGCAGCTCGCTTGTGCGTGGGCCCCGGCTCTGGCTCCAGAGGTCCCTGGCAGGCAGCTTCCCTGTCCCACCAGCCTGGGGGCATCTTTCAGTGGCCATCTCCACTGAAACCCCTTGAGATGATCTGTTGATTCAGGCTGTGCAGATGTCGGCAGATGTTTCTTCTCATGGCAATATAACAGTGAACCTTGGGCTTGTGTTTCAAATTACTGTGAGCAGTAGGGCAGAAACTGATGGGAGCCCAATTCTAGCCCCTGGGTTTCATAGTAACTCTGACATCTCACCATCTGTGTAGGCACAAGTCTACCAAAATAAAACTATTCTGAGAACGAGATATTTTTAGATGAGAGAGAAAAGAAGAAATAATAGCAGGTAGGAAAAATGGGAAAAAAGGACAAGGGAGTTTGGACTCAGGCAGTGACTGACTCGAGAATGTACATATCCCAGTTCATCTGAGATTGTCATAAGATCAGTAAGTTTCAAGCAAAGGCATTTCAGACCCTTATTGCTGTCCTGGTGACAAGGGAAGTGTTACCTTACAGCCCCCCCCCCATATAATATATATATATATATATCATATAATATATATTGTATTATATATAATCACACAAGGATTATATATAATCTTATCCAGGATAGTGTAAGGAAGCTTTGTTTGCCCTAAGTTAAAAGTAAGCATGGTTAAAAGTAAGTTGGAGAACTTAATTGGCAGATCTTACTCATGCAGCAGTCCCAGTGCTTCTGATGGCTAAAATTTGAAGGCTGGCACACTGTTCCAGCTGTAATCAACATTTGAAAAATAAATGGACTTCACATGCCTGATCCTGTGCTCTCACACTACATGGACTGTTGGAATTGAGAGCAGAGAAGAAAATATTAAATGTTCACAGTCAAGAGAAATGCAACAGGCTTCCAGTCTGTCGGTAACTGTGATTTTTAAAGTGAGATAAACACGTAGCCCCTGAAGGAGCAGAGTCACTCCTGGAGTGTGGTTGTTTATCTCAAAAATTATTCAAATGGTGTTATGGAGATTCTCATTGAAAGTCATGATGATTTCCAGAACTAGCACTCTAGCAGAGAAGGGGGAGAGAAACAACACTGCCAAATCTGAAAGTACAATATGGAGTCCAAATGAAAGAATGAATGTGGGATTGGTCTGTCTTCTTTTGCCTGGTGGATGGTTTGTGTCAATCTGTTCCTAGTGTTGTCAGTTATATCCTGAAGGATTCCTGCTCTTGTGCATGGTAATTTTTTGACCAAGTAAAAGCCTTTGGACTGGGCTGGTACATAAGATAAAGGGAAATAGATCATCTTTCCTTGTGCTGGTTCTTTCACAGCTTGTGACAGGAAAAAACAAGGGTTAGAAATTACAACTCCATACAGAAATGGGGAAGAAGAGATTTTCTCACAGTGATATTTCTTGATGATACCCTTCAGGATTCTGGAAATCTTCAAAAGCGGTGTTATGTTTTCCCATCACATAATTCATTTTATGCAACTGAGAATTAAAAATATATAGATATGTACATTATCACATCTAGGAAATGAAGTCAAGAAAGACTGGAAAACATCTCTGGGTCATACACATGTGCGTGTGTTCACACTGCTCAGCTCCTGCTCCCTCCCATAAAGTCTGTGCTGTTACATGTGGGGAGGGGAACAGTAAATAGATGACCTTGCTGACCCTGTAGACATGCACAAGTGTAGCTGACATGAGAGGAGGAAAAAAGCTGGGTTTCCTAATGGGGTAATGGCATAATGGTATCTTGCTTTGATCAGAAAGGTGTACTAGGCATTCCTGGCCCTGGGAGCATTGAGTGCCAAATGTTGTTGATATAGATACTAAGTGTATACACTGTGTGCCATCTGGGACATTTGCTTTAGGAAAGGGGACACCAAGCTGTTGTAAGTTGCTACCATGGTGTTGCTGAAGTCCTGGGGCAGGTAAAGTTTACACTGGCTGATGATCTGCCTGGGTTCATTATGGTGGAGGGATGTCTAGGATTTCATTTTCTATGGTACTTTCACCATACCCGTCTCCTTTTCCCCTTAAAAGTCTGTCAAAACAAAGCCCATTTTAAAAGAAATGAATGTAGAAAATGTGAAACATAAGGATCTTTTACAAAGCGTCTTTTACAGTGCTGGGGACATAGAACAGGGCAGTGGAAGATAAGCCATTATGTATGTTGAGGAAGTCTAAGAATAAAGATTATAGGCAAACAGTCTACCTTTCTTTACAAGGCCTTGATTTACATCCCTGAAATCTCAAATTTAGCTATTACAATGAAGTCCTGTTGCACACAGAGCTGCCTTTTTATCACCACTTAAAATCTAATTAATCCGTATTGAAGCACAAAGATTTCTGTTGTGTTTTAGGGTGAGGGGTCATAGAGCCCTCTTTGTTCATCCTCAGGCTTGTAATCATCAGGCATTGGGATATAATTTTACCAAGCAAATTGGAAGGTAACAGATCAAATCCTTATCGGAAAGCCTAACTCATGGTTTAGTGAAGCCCTTCGTCCTTTATGTGAAACTTTATATTCATGAAGAACAAAAAAGTGTTTCAGAGCTTGCAAAGGGTTAATAGCAAGGGCTTATATTTGGGGAAGCAGAAAACTAAAACCATCATAGCTTCCACCATCACTCAAGGTAGCAGCTGGTACAGAACTGCTGGGGACACCTTCCTTAAGCTTTCAGGACTCTGCTCTTATAATGGCCTTGGTCTATCAACCAATGATGCAATTAAGTGGCATACTGTTCTCTCTGTTGGGATGGGTCCTGTCCTGTCTCACCACCTATCTACCCCAGTGGAAAAATCTTAACTTGGAACTGAATGAGTTGGAGATCTGGACCATGGGACTCTGGCAAGCTTGTGTTGTACAGGAAGAAGGGGGAATGCAATGCAAGGACTTCGATTCTTTCCTAGCTTTGCCTCCAGAGCTCAGGATTTCTAGGATTTTGATGTTTTTTTCCAATGGATCAGGGCTTCTGGGCCTCTTGCTCTCGGGATTTGGGTTGGACTGTTTGAAAATTGGTGAAAGACAACAGGAACAAAAGAAGCGGTTGTTGCTGTTTGGAGGAATGCTCGTCTGGATATCGGGGATTACAGCTATTGTCCCAGTTTCTTGGGTTGCCCATGCCACAGTCCAGGAGTTTTGGGATGAGAATATACCAGACATTGTTCCCAGGTGGGATTTTGGGGAAGCATTGTTTGTTGGCTGGCTTGCTGGATTTTGTCTAATATTAGGAGGATCCCTACTTAATTGCACAATCTGTTCCACTGAAGTCCATCCGTCTTCAGTCCATTACACAGTAGCAGAACAGCAGGATCAGTGTCAACGCTTGGAAACTGAAACTAGGCCTTAAAATGGAAGGTTTAAAGCAGTACAGAAATACTGTCCTATCTTTTCCAAACCCTAGTGCAAGCCAGAAGCTTGTTCCAGTAGTAATTCAAAGGACTCTTTGTTACCTAGCTGATTTCCTAAATTTATGTCTGTTTTCTCCATACACTGGTATTGGAAGGTGGTGTGTTTTCGCACCTGGGGAACTGCTTAAAACTGTGTTTCAGAGAAGAATGCTGAAATTTTTGTAAACTCTGCAGGAGAGGTGCTTTTGCTTCTCAACTGCACTGTAAAATCCTGAAAATGAATATGCATGTTCTCTTACAGCTTGGGTTTTAACAAAAATGTGCTTCCTTTTTTATGTAACCAATGAAATGAGCCTCAAAGCTTGACTCGCTATTTCAATTTTCCACTTGCCTAACGCAGTGATGTACAAACTAGAGGAGATTTCCTGTCCTAAACAGTCTATAAATACCTGCATTGCATCAAATGGTTTTTCTGTGTATTTGGAAATAGTAGTTTTCTGAAATTGTAGCATGCTTAGCAGATATCTTTTTGTGCATGGGGTGTGATGGTGTGGGTGCCTTATACCTAGCAAGTCGTGTTTTCCCAGTCTACCACATTAAACTGCCTATACAAGTTATTCTAGGCATTTCTGGCACCTGCATACTTTATGCACAAAAATAGCCTGAGAAATGCTAATATAAAGAATAGTTACGCTATCTTCTTCAGATACAGTCTTGAGGCATTACGCATCCTATCCACAGCTCCTTAAGCTCCATTCACTCATGTTTGGAATATGTTGCTGTGCAATCTTTGACTTTAAACATACGACATTTAACTTGCCACAGAGCAGACAGCATCATTTTCTCTAAGTGGAAGTGCATCAATGTAGTATTAGAATTTAATATGAAAACAAACTGTGAGATGCCAAAACTAGCAGAACTGCTGTAATGTTTTAGCAGATTGATGGAAAGCCAAGCATATGCTTTTCTTAAAAAAAACCAAAACCAAACAAATACAAAACTAACAAAAGGTGAGCCAGCTGTGGCCACACACTTCTGCTACTGGTTTACCACACCACCTCCCAGCACATGGAACCAGGCTAACAAAGCAGGAGGGAGGGGGAGAAGTATTTCATGCTTCATAAAGCATTATTTTAACTTTTGCTTATGTACAGTATGACAAAGAATTGATTGGAACAATGCCTGCAAAAGTCAGCAGTTTGGCGCTTCTGTGACTGCAAAAAATGACCTTGGCATCCAGACACAGGCTACAGTTTGCTGGATTTCTGTTGTCTGTGCTAGGATGGATTTTAACTAGTACCTGTAACTATTTATCAGGCTGGAAAAAACTCAGCTTAGACCTAAATATACTGGAGCTTGGACCATGGGACTCTGGCAAACCTGTGTAGTCCAAGGTGTAGGAGGAACACAGCGTAAGGATTTTAATTCTTTCCTAGTTTTGCCTCTGGAATTCAAAATTTCCCGGATTTTAATGTCTACATCAAATCGACTAGGACTTCTGAATTTTGTGATCTCTGGTCTTGGTTTGGACTGCCTAAAGATGGAGGATACAGAGCAGAAGCTAAAGAAACAGCTGTTACTACTTGGAGGAACACTCTTGCAGATGTCTGCAGTCCCTGTGTTTTAGGTTGCCTACACTATAATCCAGGATTTTTGGAGATTGTGCCCAGATGAGAAATTGGGGATGCACTGTTCAGTGGCTGGTTTGGTGGATTTTTTATAATTCTAGGAGGATCTCTCTCCACAATCTGCTTATCATCTGACTGTCAATTACCAGAGCAGTATGCAATGGCAGATATACAAGATGCCCAACAACATCTGGAAATTGGAAATGGAAGACTTTAAAAAAGGCAGATATCAGGTTTTCCGATTTCTTACTCTTGCATTACAGCAAGAAAGATCTGCTGAACAGGCAGGTCACTGTTTACAAGATCGGGGGAGGGGTTCTTTCTTACTAAGTAGTATCCACTGCTGTATTTTTCCCAAATGTGATCAACTGCAGATTTTGTCTTTGTAGTATGGCTTGGGGTTTTTTTTAGAATAAGTGAATATAAAATTTTTAATCTCTAGGCCTGCATGGAGACTTGACCATATCTTAAATAGCAGAACTCCTACTGATGCTGCTTTAAACAAAGTATTTTTTACAAAAATAATATTAGTTTAATTCTGAAACAGTTTGTAGTGCCAGTTCAACATGCATAACAAAAACCTAATGCAGTACAACTTTGAATGAAGTTTGCTGGGTGGTATCATTTACAGTAAACTAAATGTTCTCAGACATAATGTCATGTAATACAAGATTCTCCATCATGACTCTGTGAGAGAGAGAGATAATATGACCACCTGTATCCCTGCCCAATCTCTTTCTCTCCCTCTCTAAGGAAAGCCAGTATTTCTGAATAATCATGAGATGTTGTCCAGTGGAGTCGACTGTGTTCATTGCTATTGCAGGTTTTACTTCATGAATGTAAAGAACTAACTTCAAGTATATGAATCAGTTCCTATATAACTTACCCTAAGAGCTGTCAGTGATTGATGTGAACTTTCTATAAATTGCCATGATTTTACATTGACAAAGCTGTAGCAGCCATCTGTTTCTGCAAAGAGCATATAAAGATATAGAACAGCAATAAAAGAATTAAATAAAACACTGGTCTGGAAAAGAGCTTTGTTAAAAAAATGTATTTTCCAATCACTGAAACACATGAAAAGTGCAGAGACAAGTTAATCTATGTGATGTACTTGCATACTCTTACAGACAAAATTAGAACAGAAACACATTCAGAATATAACCTGATTAAATATTTAGTTCAGTCCTGAGCATTTTATATTTAATACAGTATAAACACAGCAATAGTAAAAAGAAAAATAATCTTAAAATTATTTGATTTGTGTTCTATTACAATTTCTGCTAAACTTTGCTCATTTGGATAAATATTCTTGTACCAGTAATATTTAACTTTCATATATATGCAACTGCAGTGACATTGGTACCTGGCCATAGAACTAATTACATTCGTTGTACCCTACTGTGCAGAGTAAATTCCACTTTAAGAGTAATATTTATAACTTTAAACTGATGGGAGCTTATTTGTATGTAGTATTTTAGCTTATTCGATTGAGTTTTTCAAGCGTGAATAAGCTGAATTAGTAAAAAAAACCCCAAAAAGCCAGAATTTTTAAAAGCTTCCTATAAATATGTACAACTTTACCAATCTGGAAAATTAAGAGCATGAATATGTATAAGTCTCTCATTTTCAAATGAGTTTTGCAAGCTGAACCCAGCAATACTTAAGTTTTGACCTCATCTCATGCTTACAAATCACACAATAATACTTTTTTTAAAAATTATTCAACATGTGAGGAAAACCAGCTAATCTGGCAAGAATTTAGACAGCTCTAAGTATTTTTCACAATAGCATCCTTAATGTCAAATATTTTTATGACCAGAACTGAACTACATTAAACAGAACATAAATAAGACTGTAAATAAATAAAAGAAAAATCATAAAGTACACCTCTAAATATCATTCTACAAACAACTTATATAATCAAGTTGAGAAGTTGAAACTGACAACCATCATTTCACCTCTACATTAAATAATTCCGGATTTTTTTCTAAAATTGACCTTTCAAACATGAATGTTATCTCAAACCCAAGACACAAAAAACAAATGGGGCATTCATAAAGGATGTTCAATCAGTCATCTTGCCCAAAATAGCATGTTTGGCTATACTTTTCAGTGAACTGATGTATTTGTGCATAACAAAACCCTTGGGTGTTGCACAGACCTCTCATCACAGAATTGTCACTTTGAATTTAAGACAGCTGCTACCATATAGTGGTTATATTTGTTTCCATTTTCTCATCAAGTAATTATAGCATATCTGAAAGATGAAGTCCATGCAATGTGGCTTGTTGCTTGGGGAAGAAAACTAGCGAGTGAATGAAATACATCTGAATGCAATATATTAAGTAGAAAATGAAATAATTCTGTTCTCTGCAATGTCCACCTACTTACACAGTACCCACAGAAGATAAGAACCCAATTGCTTTACCAAGACAGGACTGCTTAAAAACCTACCTACATCTAATGTTCTGGACTTCTAAGAGAAGGCATCCAATTTACCTTCTGATGAAGCAGCCTGCTAGGAGGAAGCATGTAAGACAAATTTGAAACAAGCCATTCACATCTATTCATTAAACCTGTGCACCCTCAACTGAATACAGGGTCAACCGTGTATTTAAAAAAATGTTTTTTATTGTATCGACATATGTGCAGACTTAGAGTTTGGAGCTTTTCTTTTTCAGAAAGGGTTTACCTTACCAACAGGACTTCTGATAATTGAGTTAGCATGTGACAGATTTTTCTCCTGGTACAAATACTTTAAAGGAAACATCTTCATATTTGTAAACCTAACACATACCTTTATGTATTCCTAGTTAGCAATCAGATAGCCCCCTAGGACAAAAGGTTAACAGAGAGAAACTCTCATTTTTAACTGTACACTGGATATAACTATTTTGATATCAATGTTGGAATTATGAATTTGATTCATCCCATTCAGAAAGCAGCTGCCCCTTTTGGTAGTCTCATAATAAGTTTTTAGGGTTACTTGTCTGCCTTGCCTTTGTTGCTCTCCTGCAGATGCAAGAAACCTTTTAGTGCAGGTTAAAGTACTGTACATTCACAAAACTAAACTCTGAACTCCATCTCTTCCTACAAAGTACTAAAAAACAAAAACAGAAGAAATTTGTTTTCAGAAAAAATTCCAATGTTGGTGATGAATGCAATTAGCAGCTGTTGTGAGGCAGCCTGGATGTTCTGGAAAGGAGCTTACGCTTGTGGGTAACTTTAAACTATAAAAGTCACACTTGTACAAAAATATTGTATGGCAAAACAGCCATCTTCACAGTCTCCTCACATGAAAATAGTGAAAAGATAAACAATTGTTGAACACCATTTTTCTTAACACAGTGCAGTTCAACAGGATACTTGCTTAGTACTGCCTTAGTTCATTTGTTCCATCTTTACAAAATAAAAACACATGTGACACATACAAACTGTACAAAATCAGCATCAGTATACCAAAATTAATCTACTTTGGTTTTCTGGTTGTTGGTTTTTTTTGTCATTTTTTAAGATTACAACTATTCAATTCACTATATTTTACAAATAAACATATCAATAGTGAATGTAAAATAGATCTTTGAAAGCACATCACTGAAACTACAAAGCTCATCTGAAAAGAGATGAACAAATGGAAAAACACTTCAATGAAAAAGCATAATTATACATCATCAGCTGGAAGGGCTGGTATACTGATCTTTGCTCTTGTAAAGTATGCTATCTTCTCCCTGAAATTAGAAAAGAAAACAAGGGATTATTTTACCGTTTATGGCACGACTCCAACGTCATCCACTGTAGAGTTGCTAATGTTACAGCATAGTTCTGTAAAGTAGAGGTTTGGAAAATACACAATTTACGTACAAAAAATGTGTCACATTCATGTGACATAGTTCCCTTCTTCGGCAGATTTACATAAAAAGGAGCTCCAATTTTGAAAGAGAAAAAATATCAATATTTCATTAATAACTGCAATGGTAAGCCTGAAATATTGATTCAGTCACTGAATTTCCTATGATGACATTTTCAGCAGAGGGATGAAAAGGCAAAAGAAATCCTTTTATTCTGACATGGGAAAAGGGCAGGGTGGGAATTGTTGTGTCTGGGCAAGAGTTAGAGAAGCAGAATTGTCAACCCATTCTCCAGTTGCTTCCCCTGTGCTGTTACCATTTCTGTCTCCTATGAACTAAGAAATTACTGAAGCATAACAAGTTTACACAGGCTTGCCTAGCAGCAGGCTAGAAAGCAGAAGATAAGTATTAGGGGCTTAAAAATTAAAGCTCAGAAGAGTCATTCTTCTTGAGAGCTTCAAAAATGCCTGACTGTGATTAGTCTGAGGCCACAGCACTGTAACAAGCCTAATTAGCAGGGCATGTACAATTCAGCCTCAGGAGGTATTTGTCCAGAAGACAAACCATGTTTTCCACTGGTGAGGCTTCAGTTTCCATTAAAAATAGTAGCTCAGAGCAAATTCAACTCCCTAAACTGGATTCCTCCTCCTAGTTGTGTGATAACTAGAAGGACAATGGAGTGTTTCGATACCCTTCTTGCAGGGGAATGTCTTGAGCGCTATTATATGTTCCTGTAGATTTAGGCAGCAGTCTGTCTGTGATGACTGTCATAAGACCAGCACTGACCAAAACTCTTTCTTAAGACTTGCAATAAGGTGAAAACTGTTTGAAGATGCTCTGAGTTTCACACTAAAAATAAATAACTCAGTTGTTCTTTGCTGAGGAACCCCTTTCTCTCTTGTTTTGATTCTGCCTCACTTACAGCTGTGATTTGCAATACATGTCACCTCACAGGTCCTTACTTGTTTATGTATTTCTCCATCTGCTCACAAAAGATGGTTAGAAAAGGAAGAATATCTCACATTTATTAGTAGCTGACTTAAATTTCCTATAAAGGAATCAAAAATCCAAACTTTAAAAACGTGTTACTGACAAAACAGATCAAATTAACTTGCAGTATTATTTCTATGTTCAAGAGCAAGCACTGTATTTTTCAATCAAAAGATCAATATTTATTTTTATATATAAGTGTGGCCTTCAGGCCACTTATTGGCCAGCCTTTTAGGAATTTAGACCAGTTAAAATTAAGGTTTGAGATAGAAAGTATTCATGTTGGCTTATGCTAAGAAAGAACACTTCATTAATTGCTTCCAGTAATTGGTTGCTGTTCCCACAACCAAAAGGAGAAGGGAAAGAAAAAGGAGAAGGGATTCAAGATCTTTCTTTACTAGTAAGTCTTCTTTACTAGCAAGGCAAAAGGAGTGGTTAATCAGTTTCCCGATGAGATGTATCCTGTTCTACCTCTCCTTGAGGAGTGCTTTGCTTCAGGCAGCTGCCATCACTAGAAGAGATCCCAAGACTTAAAGCCCACTGTCAACCTGCTGTGAGTGAGGTGAGCCATGACAACAGTCACACACAGGCCTGCCTACAGCAGATGTCACACAGAGGTCTGAAATTTCCCCCTCGGCTTCTGCACCACCACAGCTCAGCTGACACACTGCCACCTCTGACATGAGCAAGTTACCGAGGCCTGGCCCTTCGAAACTCCAACTTAGAGCTATGTTAGAAATGTGCAATGCTTCTGGCAATTCAAAAGCGTGTGGACTTTTGACTAATGTTACAGGGAACATCCGATTATATCTATAAATAATTCAGGTTACTTCACTACATTAAAAAAGGCATGAAAAGCAGAACAGGCCATACCTGAATGACTGCACCTGCAGTGGCACTTTCTGGCTCTGCTCTCGTAGCCGGCACACATCCTTAGAAGCTTTCCTCATCAATTTCTCAGCACTTAAACCTTGTTTCTGCTCTTCTTTTGACTGTTCAGTCTGTAACAAGAAAAATAACTGTATTTTGCTGATAATGAACAATTACTCATTTCAAAGAAATGAGAGATTCTTCTGTGTCAAGCAAAACACTTGGCAGTGTTAGGCTTACTGTTCGACTCAATGATATTATAGGTCTTTTCTAACCTAAATTAATCTATGATAATCTCTATATAAAGGGTCTGCAAGACAAAAGACTGACATCACAAGCCTAGGCCATGGGCACAAAATAAGAAACAGTTTTTTTCCTAAAAAAGTAAATAGAACAAATCCCATGCCATCACAGGTGGCTACTAGGTCTTATAAATTTCCATATTTTTTAAGGCAATACCTAAATTTGTATGAACATGTGTTGTCTATCCAAGTATCTTTTTAGAGCTGGGAGCCACTGATTCTCTTTCCATGTAAGATACTTTTATTTCCTAATGAAACTCTCTGTAAAGTTACTTATAACTACTCTAAAATGACAGACAGAAAAACAAGGAAGGTGTGCTCTCAAAATATGCTTTCACGTTTTGTTGACCTTGTTAGCAAGGAACATGAACTTTTGTGCTTTTATTGAGGACATGGCACCTATTTTGCACAAGACGTACTTTTTTCATTTGCATTGTAGAGGTGTAAAAGCCAAGGCAAGTGAACAGAACATCAGTGGTAACAACAGATCAAAGGTCACTTGTGAACATTTCTGAGCAGCTACATACTCCCCAGGAAGTTACTGTATTTCTGTACCTTAGTATTCCGGCTCTATGTCTTTACCAAGCAGTGCTGCATCAACAGGACAATCACAGCTGTGCCATCCACCTTATCGGCAAGACTGCTATTAACAGTTGCGCTTGGGTTTTTAAAAAGCTTAATCAAGGGTTTCTGAACACTCAATAATTTGAACAGCAGCACTTTTTAGGTCATCTGGACTTCTTAGACAAATAGCCACTGTCCACATGTGGGTGAATCCCCTAACACATGCATTATCACCCCCATAATGTGTAGGGTACATGGCATGGGCAGTGCCACCTTAAGTGTACACTTAGTTTTCATTTCTAGACCGCAGGTACCACCAGACAAATGTTATTTATTGTAGTTTGAATTTTGTCAGCCATCAAAATTCAATAGAAGCAGTTCACATTCTTAAACAACTATAAAGTTCTAAAGAGGTTAATTTCTGATTCTTAACTTTAGACACTCGAAAATGCTGTTCTGTTACCTCAAATTAAAACACACATGCAAGCCAGAAATGGCAATCTTCAAGGTGGTTTGTAACTTAGGAGTTCACATCCCCATTTCTGAATTCAACCCAGTAGACTCCTAAACAACAAAACCAACTAATTCAAAAGAGCTAGTCCATACTATCAGTTTCATACTGGGTAGTTATAAGAAAGCTGTTCACAGCAGGACAGTGGTACCCTCTCTCTGTTGAAACGCACCACTCTGGTGTTTTATATGAAAGTGTTTTACACGAAAGAGCATCACACTTTCAAAAACTTGCACAAAGTCCTGTCACCTTGTACTGCTGTTACTTTCTTCACTCCTCAACTCCAAAATAGCTATGATTTTAAAATGAAATTAACCTATAAATATAGTTTTCTTCATTAGATAGTGAGCATAAATTTGCAATCTACAACTGGTAATGTCTTAATTAATTTTACGTATGTCACTGGACATGTTTTACCAGCTCCCCTAGTTAATATTTATCATCAAAGCAGTAAACATACAATATTTCAAAATTTCTAATTTTATCCTTTCCCTAACTATACATGAGATTCTTGTGACTACTGCATTTTAGGTTAACAGGATAGATGACTTCTTTGTTTTCATACTCTCTATTAGCATGTATTCTTGTTTCATTTTTGAATCCATTTATCTTTTCAGGATGCTCTCAGAGAAACTTGGATTTCAGCCCAATGTCTCTGGGAGTATGTATAGGAGAAGGTAAGTACATGACTGTGTTTGCATTTGCATCATGTTTCTTGAGTGATCTATATAAAATATGGAAAAGTACACTAATAAAATGGCCATGCATTCAATAAGTCCCAAAAATCTGGCGCTTATCTACCAAAAATAAGTGCCAGACTGGAATCCTCTATCTGGGCTTAGTTTAAGCTTAAATTAGTTTAAGATGACAAAGAAGAAACACCATAAAAATTAAAGCTAAAACACTATTTCCTGTCTCGTTCTTCCGTGTTTTTTGTATAGAAGAAACTGAATCTAAGGAAAAATCGTAACTGTGCTAAACACCAAAACACTGGAACAAGAATATACTTGTGGTATTAATGACAACTACAGGTTACCTCTACACAGAAGATGTACTGAAAAGAAATAAAGAAGATACGTACAGATCTTTACAGGAATCTCTTTGGATATAAACGAAGAAGTCCTTCAGAGGACAGCAGGTGTCTGAAAACTTACTTGTATGAGGAGTTAAGACTCAAACTTCAAAACACTGCATGATTTCTCACAAAAATCCAATCTGAACAAGAGAAAATGCTTCTGGTGCACAGAATTACCTACTGTTTTCTGATCTGCAGGTATTAGTGGGCTTTACATACTTGCTGTACTTAGGAAGGTGTGGTAGGAAGGGGAGGGAAGGTATGGAGTCTCTGTATTTGGCTTCAAGCAGAGTAACTGAGTGCTAGCAAGCAGCCACTGATTTTCAACATCCCCCACATCTGCGGTTTCATTTTCCATTCGAGACTCTCTCAATTTCTCTGGCGTTTCCAGCTGCTGCATTAGTCTGTGCCATTATAATGCCTGCAGGATCTAAAAAATAATCTATGACAATGTTCTCGAGGCTGCTGTGTTTTGCTAACCCAAGAGGAAACACTGACAGCAGAGTACAGCATTCTCAGGCTTGTTTCGCTCCACAGGGGAAGGCAACAATTTTAAGGGTAGAAATATTTCTAGAAACTTTGTAAGCACTCTTCAAAGAGGTGGAGTGACTGTGATCATTGTTCTAACTTCTACCTTTGAAAAGAGGACTTTGATGCTGCGCTACTGCCTCTATATATTTTAGGAATGTATATTATTGCCCTTATTCCTCACGGCAGTGTGTGTAATGCTGTCGATCACTGACACCAGCAATATAAAATGTGACAAACTTATCTGCTGCCTTGAAAGAGCCAGCTGAAATAAACCACAAATCCAAAGGATTCATAATATTAAATGTTGCAGAGTCATACTATGTTCTAGTGGGAATAGCTTTAGAGTGGGAGTAGTTTTAAATTAAATAATCAGAAATTATCATTTCTATCCTGCATCCACCATTAGATATAAACTATGAACTTCTGAATTAATTTAGCTATACTTCTTTTCTATAAGCTACTATTTTTATGGATTAAAATGTAGATCACATTCATTCAGTGAATTCACATGGTAAAAAAACCCACAGTTACACTGTATGATGTTTTAACACTGCACTCTACCCCATTTTGCCCAAGGTTTTTTCTGACATTTGTCAGTGCTCAGCCTAAACTCTACTAGTGCTTTATAGTAATTTTAGAACTCCACTAACTATAGTGAACAGCAGATACCAAAAGACACAGGAAGACAGAATAGGGCATAAACATAGGGTTGGGAGAACATACTGGGAGAAGGTTTTGTTTCCTAAGCTGTTAGACATTCGAGGGCTTCTTGAAATATATGGTAACATTACAGTTAATGACCTCTGATGTATTTTTCTTCCATGAATTTATAAAATCATAAACTTTTGAACCTATGCAAACTTGCAAACATAACTCAATGTTATGTTGAAAACATTTTTAGTTTCTGAATGTTGTGCTACGTTTGCTTGCATTTAAGCTGCCACCTCTTCAATTCTCTACTTCCTGTAGAATAAAAGACAATGATTTATTGCTTTCCTCCACCTCACTCATAATTGTATACACTTCAGTTGTAGCTACTTAGCCACTCCTAACATGAAAGCTGTTTCCTTCCTTTGACCATCCTTGTTGACCCTCTGTATTTTTATTTTCCACTTTGAGAAGGGGAACAAGAAATGAACAATGTTTGTTACAGGCATAACAGTATTTGTTTTGTTCTAAATTCTTTTCTTACTCATTCCTGTATTATTTGCTTTTCGACGTCTGCTGATTGCTGTGATGTTTTTGCTGATGTTTTTGTTCCTTATATCCGGAGTCTTGCATTCCTAACATCTAATTCAGAGCTCCTCTTTGTATATGTAAACATTAGGATCACCCTTCCCTCTTCTACACAAGGCTATTTACTGACATTTAGCTTAAAAAAACCCCAAACAAACCAACAAAAAAACCCCAACAACTATTGCTTACATATTAGGAGGACCTCTGCACCTTACGAAAAAGTTTCCATTTTTACTACTCTCAATACCTTGGTGTCATCAAAACACTAATTTCTATCAACCATAAATAGCTAAAGAGAACAGATCCTTCCTTGCTGTCACTCACAACCTGCCCTCATGGAAAACTGGTGTACATTGACTGACATGGATGGGAAAGGGACTCCAGAGGGCATACACGCCAAGCTCCAGCTCAGAGTAGGTGATGCTAGAGCTGGGTGCTCAGGGTCTTGTCCAGTTAGGTCACAAATATCCCCAACTGTGCAGGTTGAATGGAGGTTTTTTTGCTTGGTTGGGTTTTTTCCTCCTCTAACAACCTCTCTAGGCCCCTATTCCAGTCTATGATCTCCCTAATGATTTAAAAAAACAAACGACCTTCGAAAAACATAACAAAAACCTCACAACATCTTTTTGATGTATCTTGTTGGAATTTTCCACATCCCAACTTCTTACCATTGCATCTCATTCTTTTATCCTGTTTCTTCTCTTTTATTCACATGAGGGCATCTTCCTACCTTATGGCAGTGCATATATACTTATATTGTTTTAGAGACCATTGCATAGAGAATAGAATTTGGCTTTCCTTTGCCAAAATTTCCTTTATGTCCTGAATAAAGAAATAAGCCTTTTACACATGCCTTTACCACTCTAAGTAATGGTCATTGCCTCTCTCTACCTGTTACAAGCATCTTTTGAATACAAGTTCTGTGCAGCCTGTAAACCAAACGATGCTGAAGGATAGAGAGCATACACAAGTCTGTAGAAGTATGGCTGCAACGTAAGAATTTTAAATTAACTTCTAAGTAAATGTTATTTTACTACAGCAACCACAACTATTACTCCAAATAATAGAACTGCTACTCTGAATTACTAAAATGTTTAGAGGGCACTAGAAAAATACTACCTAAAATTATAGGTTTAAATGCTGTAGTATTGACCAATAAAGAAACAGTTTACATTATGTAATTCAGAAGTGTAATTAGTCAAATGTCTGCTTCTATAAAAATCCTTTAACACGACTGACCAAATTCCTTAGCAAATTAAAGGCAAAGTTAGGAGCATATATGCCTATTTATTCACACATATCTGAACCTGCTCATACTTGTTTTTCAGCTTGTTTCAAGAGTTTCTGGAAACGTTCGTCCTCTAGCACACACAGGGGAAGGTCTGCCTCTCCTCTGCCTTTCATTTCCTCAAGTTTTTGTTTAAGGTCCCGCAAGGCCTGAAGCTCATCATTCAGACGATTCTGCCTTGTGCGTGACGCCTGGAGATCCAGCTCCAAGTCAAGGGAAGTGCGTACGGGGCATTCTTGCGTAGCTCTTCGCATGATCGGCTGGCAAACAGGCTGGATCATTTGGGAAACAGAATAAAAATTAACATATAGAAAGGCTAGAGGAGGGTTTGACATAATACAGTCAGAAAAGCTCAAATTTTATTTTTGTTTTTCTTTAGCATTTTTTTTTTAAGTACAAAAATTCATGTATCATGGAATTTTTCTTCAGTCACTAGCTAAAAATAAATGCGAAAGTTTCTCCAACCAGGTGCACAATTTATAGATTAAAACCAAGAAAAACATTCTGATCCCCAGGATGACACTGCCAGGAGACCCAACACTACACATATTTCCCCACAGATTTTAATTACATTATTTATTTTTATAAACATTTGCTTTTTCAAGGCCTAACCAAACACACATTGTTATAAACTCTGTAAAAATGCATTTCTTCAGCGTATTTCACATTATTTACTGTCCTTTCACAGTGACTTTTCATATGAGTAAGTCAGGCAGGAGAAGCCATCCCAGACTATTCAGTATTTCTTTTCTATGCAAAAGGCAATCTTGCTACCTGGTAACATCCCTTCCATGGGACTATTTTTCTAGTTACAATTAAGATTAAAATATAACTCTCTCAATTTATGTAAGAATTAATTTCATGCAAGAGAAACAGAATCTTACTCTCTTGTTCTTCAATCCTTTTTCTACTTGAACACTTGGAAAAGAGTAAATCCCTTTAAAAGGACATCTAAATCCTTGAAATTTCCACCAAAATTTGCTTCAGATGTACATTGCTAGCGTGGACTTTCGTGCAGCGTAAGCCTCCCTGTGTGACTTCGTAATACTCGGGTCCTTTAACCCAGATCCCTTTGGCAGTAACTCAAGTTCAACAACAAATGCCATGATGCTGAGCAGCAGTGTCTGCCTGCTGGCTTCAGCCACAACTAAAACAGCACACGCTTTGTTGGAGAGTGAAGATGTAGGACTGGGACCACTGTGTTGAGATTTCAATGTGAAACTACAGTACTACACGTGGTACTTGCACTGGTTTTGCTGAAAAACTTTTGATAAAGCATATCCTTTAAGTTGTTTGGTATTCCTTCTCTCCCTGTACTTTGTCCTAAACCATGTCCTGTTAATAAAGCACATACCCGTTTAACTCTTAGGCTCCGCCGTTCTGTGGCATTTCTTACAAAGAGAGACTTTTTGGCTAGTGTTGAGCTGTCACTGTCACTTCGATTCAACTGTGAAAATGTACACAACAAAAAGAGAAATAAAGGACATTCATATACATGTGTCAATATACCCAGTCAAGAGAACCTCAGTGTTGATATACATGTAGGTTGTATTCTTAGTATAAAGTAAAAAAATCTGCAACTAGAATCAGCATCTATTCCAAAATTCTAATCCTACACCAAGACAACCATTGATCTTACTGAATGTATAGTAAGTAAAGAGTAAGTAGGCTCTTTAGGAATGCAAGGAAGGTAACTATGGTTATTAGGTACTGACAGATACAAACTATGAATTTCACTTACCTGGGGCAGGCTTTTAATGAATTACTACAGGGAAGGTAAATTACTGTAGACATGCATCTGTCCAACAAGCAGTATTTTTGTATTATTTGTAACAAGTACAGGTGTGCCTACAGCTTCCTTCAGAAGCACTTCCTGCCTCTCAAAATTATGTGCCACAGCTCAGCAGTAGCTTCTTCTTAACTTTAGCATTAGTTCCATATCCATCAGTGCAGAGTGACTGTTAGATGCATTGGCATCTGACAGGTGGTAACCTCCAGGGAAAACAGAAGCATCTCTCTGCAGGATATGTATTTCTCCTCTTCAGAGAAGGACAGACAAAAAGAATCACTCTGCTAACATTTCAGTATGTGAAGCCAGAGTCCTAAAGCGTGCTTACGCAGGACTGGCTGGGAGCTAGGGGTGAGAAACACAACCTCTTGCAATACAAGCACACCTCTCAAGAGAAAAATCTGTCTTTTCACCATAAGCCACTACTGGGAGCTCACCCCTGGATACAGAGACGCAGCTATCATCACTGATATTCTTTAAGCACTTTTCAAGGGATTTTTTTTAAAGGCGCCAACAGATTTTGGTTCTGTCCTTTAGGCCTCCAAGATCTCTGTGTTTTCTGAACATCATATGGGAGTAGGTGCTCTCCTAAAGCCAGGCCATCACTTCTGAATTGAGAGCAGCTGACAGCTCACCAGAGTGTATCCAACAGGTGATTTCCTCTTGTACAGCACCAAAAAGCAAGGCTGGATATGCAAACTGAGGTCTGGGACTGGAGAGACTCACACTGTTCCACCCTCCCTGTGAATTTGGATGCAGCTACAGTGCCCAATCTGGAGCCCCAGCAGTGGACAACAAGTATTTCTGAAACTGCAAAACATTCATCTGTGCAAAGGTGTTTTTTTCCCAGGGCACTTTGCTTCCAGGCAATACCATACACAATGAGAAAAAAAATTGTTTATTCAAGGAAAGTTTTTTTTTTTATTCTGGCTTCTGGCAGCAGGTATGTAGCAATGTTCAAAGATACAAAAGCCCAACACTTTTGCAGATGGAAAAACTGCTAGAGTTTACACTAACTAAACTACCAGAGCAACTAGTTTTTCTTCCTGTTGAAGACCTACATAGGCAGTAAGCTAAGGCTACATGTTTTGCCAACACTACTAATTTCCATTTAGGAATTAAGTTCTAGTACAGGAATTAAGATGAAGGCTAGGTTCTGAATTCAGCCAATAATGCAAATATGCAAATTATATGAAGATTGTTAGAAAACAATCTGCTGTGTTTCATTCTGGAGGGTATATGGAATAGTTATTTAAGTATGTAGGTATTGACTATCAATCTAATTTTTTTAGGCCAATGAGAACCACAGAGAAGTGATCAACTTTAATGTTCCCAAATGATTAAGATAATTGCCTCTAACTGAACCGGAGAATTAAAGCATAAGTATTATTAAAAAAAACCCCAAACCTGTCATACCTGTATGAGCAACCTGTAGAAACTAAAGATCAAAATAAAATGCCTTTTCTAGGCTATCTGTAATTAAAATCTATAGAGCTGGTAATCCATGCTTAAATCTTTAAACACACAAGTTTTACAGTTAGTTTAACAGCAACAAGGCTGACAATTTAAATCTCTTTTTCCACACTACCATAGATCTAGAGAGACTGGGAACTTAGCTGCCAAAGCCATGTTTAAAACTCAGCCCTGAGGCAGCACTTGCACATCTTTCAAAGATGCAATTACAGCAGGATTTGGGCTGCATAGATTTAAAACCAGTTGAGATACAAAGCGATATTTAAAATTGATGACTGAGCTCTTTCCACACTGTTACCCTTAAATGGCTGCATTACTAAAATATGGTAATGCAATGGCATTTTACAGTGAATTCTATTTCATGTTTTAACAAATTATTTTGCTATGAGTATTGTAGTTGCTGATGTGCAGGGAAACACACTTTTTGAAGAGAGCCAGCACAGGCATCTGTGTTACTTGTCTCCAATAGGATGTATTTTTTTCCCTAGTAGAAATGTTTTGCAAGAGTGTGCAACTCTGCTGAAAGTCAATTCTACTATGCATCAGGTCAGTTAGGGAAAGAAAGACTCTAGAGAAAGCACAGGCTCTGCTTCTTGCAGGGAAAATTGGTACATGACTCACTGTCATTAATGCTTCATTCCCAAGAAGTTAAATGACTCTTCGGTTAATAGCTCTTCATTCCAAGTGTTTTTCCTCTTACCCTACAGATGTATTGGTTCCGCTCGCCTGGAGAGAAGGTTTGTGAGCGCACTATCATGCTGTTCCTGACAAAGGGACGCTGTCTTGAGCTCCAGCTGGCTCTGTCCTTGGGTCGGACTGGTGTGTTCTCATTAATCGATTCCTCAGTGTTGGTCTCTTTATCAACCTATGAAATGAAATTTAGTTTAAAAGACCTCCTGTATCCAGATACATGTCAATACATAGTTTTTGTGCCTTTGGATTTTACAAGCATTCTTGTTATTTTGCAGTAAATGGAAAAAGGCCAGCAGCAAAAAGCATCTTGCATTTACAGAGAAGCTATATTAAGTAAAGAAACACAAAATTCTCAAAAGGCTTAACATTGTGTGGAGAGACTTTGAAGGTATTCTTTGTAGCCAATAAAACCAAAGCTTTTGCAAAAAGGTCTTTGCTGCCGGACAGATGGTCTGATGCAACCACAGTGCAACAAATGTTTTACTTTGCTGTTTGCAGACATTATTCTTGTGCATTTATATTTATTTTATTTTGTATTTTGCAGAAGACCAAGGTTCTGTCATGTTAGAGATGGTGCCTCTGCACACTGAAAGGGGGCAGCTGGGAAAGTTATATTGCTCAGGTTCTTCCAGACATACTGCCATGCATTCCAAACCTCAGCAGCAGGGCTGCTTTATGGCAATCTGCAGAGCTTCACCAGCCTTGTGAACCCAGGGAAAAGACCCTGCTGTCTGCTGTCCCTCAGCATGGCCTGCTGCCTACTGCAGTTGCCCCACATGTGCCACAGGGAGCCTCAGGTACTCCCACTTCTGTAGATGGCATGTCCTGTGCTTGCTTACATGCTGCAATCATCTTGACTGCCAGGCTAGACCAAGTTCTGCAGTAGCTCGAACATCCAATGTTACTGATGTGCACTAGGGCTTTTTCTTCAACTCTGGTAATTTAATGAGGTTCATGGTTTTCAAAGTGCACATGATAAATACAGTGACCTAAATAGCACAACTGCAACCCTGAGAGGATCTGGCATACAAAGATCTATACTGTGCAATGGTGTCTGCTATGTCTTTCACTCATTGTTCAGGTCCATCCATCCCAGGCTTAGCAAAGTACTTGTGTGCGTGCCTGACCTTCCCATGTTGTCCTTGATGTCTCCCCTTGCCAAGTTAGGGCTTTGATCTATATTTGCTTGCTACCCAGCAGACTGTCAGTCCTTTTAATACCATGGCCTTAGCTCATTTGGCATCTTGCCACATTAATTGCAAGTTAATTACAATTTCCAGCAATCCCACTGAGGTGTTGAACTTTTGTATTGTCACAAAGTTGAAGGAACAAGATGTCACTCTTCGCGTTTTTACCTCTGCTTTTTTACAGAGCCTGCGGGTTTAACACTTGCAATAGTGTTTTTATTAAGGTGCCGAAAGGTTCTAAAAATTTTATTTCTGAGTGTGTGCTACTACATCAGGGATATGTTTACTAAAAAGTTACTAAAAGTGCTTCCAGGAAAGTGGAATATAATTTAAAGACAACAATTACCAAGAACATGGAATTAGAATTTGTTTTGTGCAGTGTCTGGGTAGTTCCATAGTACACAGTTTAACACACATTTTTGAGTTTTCTGCTCATTAATCTTCCATCCTTTTCTCTGCTAAGCTGGTTTTTGTATTTCACACCCTAAAACAGAAGGAAGAAATAAAGAAATCCCCGCATTGGTTTAAAGATCTTGACCCCTGTTTTGTCTTTCTCCCTGTTTATCAGATGAATGGGGGGGGGGGGGAAGGGGAAGGAAGGAAACAGTGTAACAGATGTGCAGAAATATTTTAAATGTGTACAAGCTGAAGCTACTGAACTGCACTTGTAGTTCGAATATTCTCCCTATGCAGCAAAAAAGTGAAGATAGAGTTTTGGTTAATTATTTTGGACTTAGAAGTTCTGCCTAGCTTGTCTGTTAAATATCCTCTTTGTAGTTCAGAAGTGACCACACTGACTTCACTACAAGTACATCTTGATTACTGCTACAGCAAAGGCCACATCAAATTGTAAATGCTCAGACACAGCAGACTTCTATATTAACTGCTCAGAAATAGATCTTCAGACACAGCAAGATAATGGAGGAATGTAAATTTTAAGATATTCACCAGTGTTAGTATTACAGCAGCTTGCTGGCCCTCATGAGCCTCATCGGTGTTCTCTCTGTCCTTGTTTTCATTTGTTTCTGGTGCATCGATGAGTGACCCCGTGTCATCAGTACAGCTGCCTTCTACTGCCAGCTTAATGCTGTCTTCCTCTTCGTCCACAATTTCATCAGAGGCTTCTGTGAGCATCTCTAGCCTGTGTGAACAGAAGTAACCCAGGCTTATTCTCAAACAGAAAAAGTTCACCAGAGAAAGATATCAGAAGGCCTAGACCTGCACCTATAAAGTATGCATTTTCCTGACAGGGAAAACAACTGTCATCCAAATGCTTCCACTAACTTCACGTGAAGGCACATTTCATTGCAGCCTCAAGCAAAACTCAAGAAGTGCTACTACAGTTCACCCTCGAGATCATTATGACAACACTGCATTACATTTAATGGCTGTAATGTTGATAACATTGAAAGAATTTCATTATAATAAATTAATAAACAAGCGTGTCTCCCCCTCCCCCATAACAAAGCATGTATTTACTTCTACACTGCAGCTAAAAAACTGCACAATAAGAGAACTCAAATAGCAATTTAGCAAGATATCTGTTTCTTGGGAAAGCTCACAGTTTCTCCAAAACCAAGACCAATAGAAGCACACCCACACTGACTCTGTCAGACAGCAGCTCTCTTTTTAGTTGCTTATCACACTTAATGCAACTATAACATGAGACATTTTGCTACACTTCCAGTGGCTTAGACTGCCCAAGTGGTTTCATAGGTTTACATGGAATGGAGGAGCATTGGCAGCAGGAGTTAATAGAGCAGCCAAAACACTGTAAACCTAAAAGAACATGAATTAATTGACCACACAAGAGAATGAGGCTTGACTCCAATTCCAGTGGTGGTGAGGCACTAGAACAGGTTGTCCAGAGAAGCTGTGGATGTCCTGTCCTTGGGAACGTTCACGGCCAGGTTGGATGTGGCATTGAGCAACCTGGTCAAGTGGAAGGTGTCCCTGCCAGTGGTAAGGGGGTTAGACTGGATGATCTTTAAGGGTTCCTTTCAACCCAAACCATTCTACAAGTCTATAATCTCCAAAAGTACAGCCCTTTTGTTTGTCTAAGAATAGAAAGAATGAGCTGAATCATTCAGGCATGAACAACGAGGGAGGAAAAGTGACTTTACCAGTCTTTCTCAGAGCCCCTTTGCTCCTGTTCCTCCTCCTCATCTTCAACCAGCTCGTGTTCTACTGCTTCCAGCTCAGCAGATGTCCTCTCCAGCAGAGCTGACACAGCATCCTGCTCACAAGGAAAAAAAGATAAAACCAGAATTGAGTGACACATAACAGGTAAAAACCCGACAACTCTTGCAAGAGCTGCATTACCTTGCTGCACCCTGATGTCAGCAGAAACAATGACCCAGTTCACAAGTAAAAAGTGTTTGAATTGTCAGTGTATAGCACATTAAATTATTGTTTTTATAGAGTAAATATCAACCAAAAATAGACTGGTTTTAAAACAATAATGCAATCAAACATGCTCCTTTCATACTTTAATGTATTTTCTCTTCTTCCCTCTCATGCTTGTAATATCCTGAGGTGAAAAAAGAGTGCTCTTCAAAGTTACATTTTAATGCAGTTCTCTTAAGAAGGTATTAAAGCAGAAAAGCTTCTTTAACCACAAGAATTAGTATGTGTTTTGCATAAACAGCATTTTAAGTGCAATGGTTTTAAATATGCAGATTCAAATAGTTAATAAACTGACATTTTTGATGTGGGTATTCATATCTGGGCATATGAAAATAAATGGTAAACTTTCGGATGCTCTTCAATAACATTCTTTTTATAAAGAAACACAGCCAAAGTGTTTCAAATTGGAATGCAATTTTGTATCCCATTAAAAAGCATCTGCAATATCCCCCTGGCTAAAGAGTCTGACACCCCACATGGGAACTACTCACACACAAAGTCACTCTAGACAAAACTGCCCACGAAACAGGGCCTTGGACCTTCAGGGGAGGATGTATTTGAATTCACACATTCAAATAATCACAATGCAATGGCACAATTGGAGTGTCTGGATTTTTTCTTCCTGCTGCAGTAATAGCCAACCCATTGCTCACCAAGTCCAGTGAGTGCAGTGACTGCTTGCTTAACAGAAAGATGCATTCATCATTTTGTTCCTTGGGTTTTTTGCCAGGAATTTGCTTGCCAGGCAACAGGTTGTACCACAGAGTACAGGTCTCATCCGAAAATGATAAATCTGCCAGGCTGATCTGAATCCCTGCCTGCACAAAAAGGGGAAGAAAAGTTTTACTTTGTTCTGTTCTCTACAAAACAGCTGAAAATAAATTCTACAGTACTTACCACGTAAAACAGGACAAATTTGACATGAATCTTAATTCCCTTTTTATCTGTACAATTTTCCACTTCCCTCCACTTCCAGTTAAAATAAACAAATAGAAGTTCATGGAAAAGTCCTTCATATTGTCCATTCTGCCATCCTTTATTTCAGTCTGCAGAATTTCTCCCCACATGCACACACTGCCCTCTCTAGCACTGTAATGCACACACCTGCTTTCTGCTGCATTCAGTTATGAAAACCTGTGCCAATGAAGCCTGTAGCACCAACTCATGGGGAAACAATTTTTAGTTGTCCCACCACAAAAATCATCCATCTGGCAAATAATGGATGACCTTGTTTGCTCTAACCAGTGAAGAAGGAGATTAAAAGACAGTAAAAGATTAAGAAACCCTTTCATTTGGACAAACTCTGACATTCACTGAGTTGGTACTCTGGGAACGCTTTTGAAGTACTCATGTTTGGGCTGTGCCTTGGAGATTAAAATCCTCTATTCTTTGGCAAATTATCTCCACAGCTACTGGGTTGCACACATAGTTCTTGCCAAGACTCTGGTCATGTTGCCCAGGGCTTTCTGTTGGGGATGGTACTTCCAGCTCTTTCATTTGATCTTGTGATTAACCCTTGCCTTCCGTGTTTGTTTGGGTTGTTTTGTTTTGTTTTGTTTTGTTGTTTTTTTTCTTCACCTTCGTATCCTGCATTCTGTTGCATTTTTGTTCTGCTGCCCTTCCCTTTCCTGAGGGGAAACCTCTTACATACTGAAAAAGGTCAACACATCCCCAGGAATTAACTTCTACATTTCTGAAAGTGAGAGGCTGTTCCCAGCAGTCGGAGCTGATGAGCCCCAGCAGGTTCCGGCATCTCTTCAGTGTGTTGTAACTAAAAATGTCTCACTGTGCTACTAAAATCACTCTCATGGTGAAAAACTAAACTGAGTTGTACCAGACCATGCAAAAGCAATTTGAAAGTAAATGGAGCATCACTGATTAGGTGATGACCATGATTAACAACAAAATTTAAAACATGACAGTTCCCAATGGGATGATCTATGAATGTCATACCTTTTTATTATTCTACAGATCATAAAAACCAAAAAGGTGTTCATCATATAATTTAAAACAACACACAAAAACGTAATGTAGTTTGTTCTTTGTGACAAGTTTGTGATAATGAGGGTTTGCTTTTTTTTCCCCCCTGTGGCTCTTTTTCAGCTTTTGCTTTAAAATCTAGCATTAAGGTAATGTTGCATTGAAGTTTATGGAGGTTTTACCTATAAAATGACAAAGACAGAATATCAATCCGTAATTAAAAGGGTTAAGGTAATGCAGTGTTAGAATTATCAAAACACCTCCTAGAACTTCCATCCAGGATTAGATTCTGTATCAGGAATTTCAGAGAAAGGCAGTATTTTAAGTACTGTAGCAACAGCTAAGTTATGCTTCAGAGTTTGTCTCCAAGTACTGTTGAATTTTAGCAGCCTTGACCATCAAAATAAGAGGGGACACTATAAACAAATGCATGCCAAAAATGCCAGAAATAAAACTGCATACCAAGCATTCTTCCCGATGACTTCTACCAACAGCACAAACATCTACTCTCAGTGTCTTCTGTAGTAATGTTACTTGGGAAATGGCTACTCTGAATATCTCGTTGAATAAAACAGTTTCCATGGCAGGATGAACTTTGGTGCGGAATAGACATCTGATGTCAGTTGAGGATGGAAGTACTGCTACTCTGATATACCTGCCGGAAACAAAACAAAATCCTACACTGAATTTAAGCTGGCACTTGCTGGTGACACATGATAGAACTTGACCCCATCAACTAAAGGACTGCATAGCAAGAAAATGGAACAGCAACAAATCAGAGGTGGAATAGAAAAGAGGTGACAAAGATGAATGAGAAACTCCTCTTGCCCCTTGCAGAAACATTTCCCAAAAAGGAATTTCTGTGCCTGGTAAGGTAGTAGCAAGAGAGGTAGCTATTTTCTGTCTCTATCTAAATTTATCCTCTAGTATAGTACCATAAACACTGAAGATCATGCCACAGATGGGAGGAAACAAAACCTTAATGTTAATTAAAAATACAAGAAAAATTGGGGTGGATATAAAAATTAAACTTAGAACAATGCAAGCAGCACTGAAAAGTAGTGAGACCTTTTAATCTAAAGAAACAAACAAAACAAAGCCTCCAAGGAGACAAAAACCTGAAGGAAATCGAGGAAGAAAATAACTAGGGGTCATTGCTGCTCAAAATGAATTCATAATACATTAAGTGCAACTTAGAAGAATGCATCTTGCAAGCCTAAATTTAAGCAGAGAGAGTAGCTTGAAATTGTTAAATGGCTGCAGTCTTTTTATGTAACAAATATGGTTAGATATTATGTGGATAAAAGTTGTACTAGCTAACTTGCAAGTCTCACTTTAGCAGCAGCTTAACAGAGTAAAGACATTTCTAATGCAATTTGTATGTGTTATTTACCTATTGCACAGTTTCTCATATGCTCATGAATGAGCATAGTAATTGTTTTATATCTTTTCTGTGCCCATGCAATAGTCTCTTTCTGGTACTGGCTTTATACATAATTGACATTCACTGTAGAATAGAATGCAATTAAGCTAGCTAGCTAAAGCAAGAAGAAAAAGTGGGACAAGGAAAACAATTCTGGCAAGAACTTCTTCTCCCAAAATTTACAGCACTATCACTATGCTTTTTCACTTCATGCATATTGTTGTTAATATTATTAAAAACTTGGTTTTGCATTAATTAAACCACAAGAAATTAGGTCTGTGAGAAATTTGATTTTTTTACTTGAATTTGAGCATAGTTTTTATTCCCCAATTATGCCAAACTTCTTGGGATAAAAAGCAAGATCTAAATTTTTAGGTTTGCATGTATAGCCTGGATAAAAGGTATGCAGCATTATGACAAGCCAATCCTGAAGTGAAGTCGTAGCATAACGTGATTCCAGCAATGCTGCTGCTGTATTCATATAAATGTAGGTAAGCAATTTGCATGGTCTACTGAAAACAGCCATCTTAATAGACTAAGCAATTAAAAACTTTGTTTTACAGGAGTGGTTACTTTCCTTTTAATTTAAAAAGTTAAAGAGTTAACCAATGCCTCAGATTTTGCTGTGACAAACCTACAACTCCTCAACTGATGAAAAAGTGTTCCTGACACAGTAACTCCTTAGCTACGCTCTACCTACGCTAAAAGTGAACAGCTTTCACAGACAGTGTGGAAACAGATATCAGCAACACCTCATGTAAAATCTACTCCTTCACGTCTAAAGGTTCAACAAAGTGCTAATCTATCCAATTTGATGTTCTAGGAAATGCAGCTATAACACAGCATCATTTTCCAGACCCAATTTTTATTACTGTATGTATCTGTACAGATTACATATATATGCATACAGTGGTAAGTGACAGAAAAAAAAATGATATTTGCAAGATCCTGCCTTTACCCTGTTCTTTCTTCCTCCTTGTTTGTGTAGCTTTAATTTCATTAAATCTCTTTTAGCAGCAGCAGGTCTAGACTTCTTGACTACTAATTACAACTTTACAGTTTAATTCCTAAAAAGATGCCAGCTCTGAAGTAACTTTATCTTACTGAACATCTTTTTGACAGTTTACATAATCTACTTTTCCTCTCAGCTGTGCCAATTTATTCTTCTATAGTTTTTCTATATCCTTGTGCTAAATGTTAGTGGATCTGGAAGATCAGAAGAGGAAAAATGCAGGTCAGAGAAGGAAGGATGATAGTAGACAAGTATTTGTTATTAACAAAAACAAACAGAAAAATCCAGCAAGCACCCAGGTTGGTATCATTAAGACAACCTCTCCATATTCAGTAGCTTCTTATTTATCTGCCAATCAAATTCGAGGCAATAGGGGACAAAGGGAAAGGAATCAGAAAAAAAAGCAAATTTTCCAAGGATTGATTACGTTCTATTCCAATCTTATTAAGCTTTTCAACAGTTTAAGATAGTCTTACAGTCTGTCAAAAAAATTCACTCAAGTACAAGTGTCCCCAGGGAAAGCTGCACTTATTTATACAGATAAGAATTTTGGACTAGAATCTCAGTGGTAACATATTCAGGCATTTCTGTTCATTTCCTACATAGGATTTCCACTGTAATTTACTTTTACACTTTTTGTGTTGGTCCAATTTGACACAAGAACTAATTCTTAAGAGCCATCCAAGCTCCAGTTGTTAGGAATGTTGTATCTCAATGTGACTGTGCACATCCACTCGCAATTTATTAAACTACCCCTTACCTTTAAAAGCTCACTTAGAAGACACATACTACTTTAGACATTATTTTACATCAAAATGTCACTTAAATGTAAAAAGACAACATTCTGAGCTGAAAGGATGGCAAAGTATCAAAAGAATGTTTTTAGTATCTGCAGAACAGGTGTTTTGCACCCACAAAACTACAGAATGTTTAGAAGCACTAGATATAACACCATTTAAAAATCCTTTTTATTCCACTTCAGTGGAATGTGCAAATTTCCCGATAACTTCTTTTGCTTGCAGCATTGCTACCATATGTAAAAGCTGAATACTTCTACAGCTTGAAAAGTTTTATATATATTTCAGTGCTGTTAAGCAGTAAATTAACTGATTCTTTTGGAGAATTTTTACAATTTCTTACTATACTCTCATATTTCAACACTACTGCTCAATGATTGTTTGACTTACACCTTAGAGCCAAGAGGTACAGAAAACGCTGGAAGATTTCTGAGTCGTATTATTATTATCACAAAACTTGAATTGTCGTGGTCATATCTGTAAAAGAGAGGACAACATGAGGGAAGTTTACAATTCATGTTTACATATGAACAGAAATATTCCCTTTGCTGGTCACTCACCTGAGTCCTATTTGTACCTGAGCAGCTTCTAGAATTGTTGCATCATCTTCACTAAATACAGTGTCCTCAGTTTCATTTGTTCTAAGGAAAACCAGGCAAATAGTCAAATTGCAGAAAATTATAGTTAGCTTTCAGCAATAATTAAGGCATGCATACACAGAACATATATGCGTTCTCCTAAACAGGCTGACTCAATGACAGCAGGCACTCCAAGTGAGAATTTCAGAGCCTACACAACAGCAGTGCCTGTTTTGGGGACAGTCGCTGCTGGAACCATTCAACAACTGCAATAATGATTCAGAAAGGCCTTAGGCTGATTACCAAAGCAGGCCAAACTAAAAGTCAAGAGAGAATTGTTTGTTCTTATACGTACTTAGGACTTCTTTATCTCACTGAATACAAAATTGGAAGTTAAAATTTGTAATAAATCACAGGCCACATGTAAACTAGATATGAAATACTGCTTTGGAGAATACTGAGCTTCAGAGCTCTGTAAAATACAAAGGTTTCTGTGCAAATAACAAGCATCTTTCCTCTGAGCCTGTTTTCAGAAGCATTCAAAGAACCAAAGGGACACAAGCCTTGCAGCTGAAGAACAAATCTAGTGTTGAAAGTAATTATAGGGAATCCATGTGGCAAAATAATTCCAGTCATTTTCTGGGAGGTTTGAGTTAGGATGTGGTATTAATGTGTTTCATTGATTTTTAAAACTAGACTGCTGGGATCAATAAACAAGATCAAGATAGAAAATATCAAGATAGGAAATGTGGAGAATGACAGAGACAACATCACACAAGACATGACAGCATTATTTTAGGACTCTGCATTTAGAGGTTTTCTTTTTACCACACATTTCCTTGCTGATGGCTAATTTCATAGAGTGAGTGTATTTCCTTCCCTACCTTAAATTACCCAACACAAAGGACTGGTCTATAGAGCAGAAATCACTACATTGTAACGTCAGGAGCACACTGACAAATTGTAAGTCATTCCATACACAGTGCTCATAAAGACACTTCTACTAAACATAAGCAGCTCGCACAGAGGCACTCATTGCCTTTTCACTACTTCCTACTCAGTAATAATTAAGAGTATCCACACCTGGAGCTATCATGGAATAGCCAGTATGTAAATCTTAGCTTGCACAGATGTCAATAGTGTCCTTTTCTACACAGGTTTAGGGGATGCAATTGTCATCTTTCCCCTTTTCCTGAGTAGCAACAGCAATTTGTTGTGTTTTCCACCTATCCCATCACTCACAGTCGTTGGAGAGGACAGCTAATGACTTGCTCCACAGAACACCCAAAGCTTGTAGCCCAGTCTCTGCTTGTTTCTTACACTGGACTTGTAAGTGGAGCAGACATTAAGTTTTGATCACAGCAGCTCAGAATTGAAACAAAATGCAATGACAATAGTGGTTATTGAACAAAAATACAGTCTCGGCCACTTAGTCAAGAGAAGGCTAAAGTTTTAATAGATGGGAGTTTATTTCAGCCTAAGAAGTTGCATTAGGTCTAACTGAAGACATGGAGCAAACCAATATTAGGATTCAGAGTTCAGGGTGAAATATGGGTCCATGAACTAAGGTGAGATTGAATGGGCTTTCTAATACTTCAGAAGAAAGCCCTTTTGTATTTGAGCATTTTTATTTGCTCTCATCTATTTTTTATTACACTTTAATTTGTGAAAGACTTGACAAGTAATTTTATCAGATACCAATAAAACCCATTTATGGTATCATAACACACCTTTAACTGTCCTAATAGAAAAGCATTTAACCTGGCAAGAGAAGACACACATCTATGTCTTTGCAACCATCATGCTAAAACATATCTCCCTGAATATTCAAAAGGACATAAAATTCTTAATGTCAAAAACTTGCTAAAACTGAGGTGAAAAATAAAGATTTTTGTTTCTCTCATAGTTAGCAAACCTTCTTTTATGCAGTCTGAAGTTCATTGTTCTCACTGTCAGGAAACATATAATACTATAAAAACTAATATAAAGAATCCTGTAGAAGTTGTCAACAGCAAATACGTTTCTTATATCCTGTTCACCAGAGCAAACATTAAACACCAATCTGGATTATTTTAATACCAACATTACAACTGAGGATTTCTTATCTTTTCTATAGCCTCTTTTGAAAAAAAGAAACATCCAAACAAAATGCCATGCAATCTTAAGATTGTATCTAAACAAAACAAGAAGTAAAAACACTAACTCTGAGTAGTGTCAATACAGTCGCATGGCAGAAGTTTAAATCCAGCTTTTCTCTTGAGAACACTTCTAGCAAGAAAAAAAATCCCCAATATTATAAGAAAGCGTATTAATGTTACTCAACCAAGTTCTACAGCACAAAAAATAACCCAAATCACCAAATCAAACTTCACTGTTTGGCAAATATGCCTTCTTTTCCATCTGAAAGTACAAAATATTTCTAAAAAGGCAGGACCAATTAATGAGTTTTGCTGGTACTACGTTAACTGCTCACAGATACATTTAACTTCCTGGTGGAAAGACTTGCATGATTTCTCAAACCTACTGTTTCATAGAAGCTTCATATACACCACTATCTCCAGCTACAGACTCATCAGACACAGCAGCAGATACACAAGCTGTTTTCTCCTCAAGCAGGTGACTGGCTGCTCTCCGTGGTAAGTTAACACCTACAAAAAGGAAACAGAATGAATATTAGTCAGAGATTAATAGTCAGAAAGAGAGAAGAGCATAGCTTAGAAAGTTGTCAAGTTGAAAGCGGTGACCCTTAACTGAGTATCAGAGAGTAGTTTTGTTTCACATCATTAAACATTCTTAGACTGTACTGCTGTTACCACATATTCTGGCTATAGATAAAACCAGACTGATGAACTTGAAAATGTACTATTATTCATTCCCAGAGAAACAGGCTCCTGTCATCACCCTTTTCTGTTGAGCTAGTTATTATCCTTCATTATCCTCACTATTAACTCTCATTATCCTGATCTTTAAACCTGTATTTGCCATGTTCATACTCAGCACTGTAGTAACAGTTCAGCAACATGCCAAGGGCTTGTGTCATGTTTATTAAATATTCAGAAGTCAGACAGACACCCTCTCCCCAGTGATATAACTGTTAGAAATGAAAAATCCCCTCTGGTTTACTATCATCAAAAACTTTTTATGCTACAGTCTCTTTACTATCAACGACTACTTAGCTTTAATCTTCAGCTCGCATTCATATGCTAGTGTCATGCAGTGAAGCCACATTCTGCAGCACAGTAAGTTGAGGGCCTTTTATCTGCCAAGGGGTGAGGATATTGGTATGCATTATCATCCCTGTCTGAACCATGACTTTACATCCTGTTAAGATGTTTAAAATTTAAGGCTCCAGATTAGATGATTGATTGCTGCATTCGTGCTTTTATTTATGGCAGTAGGAATGCTTTTTCCTTGATGATGAAGTGCTCTTTCCCTTCCGCCTCACCATGCGAGGGGTGAAGGTGATGACATGATTTATTGATTACCCTTAGGAGTTACTACAGCAGCCTGAATTGACTTTGACAATGACAGAGACTGACTGTGGAATAACTATATGATATTCCAACTTGGTTTCTGACAGCAGGGACATGTGCAGAGGAGCAATTCTGTAGGGTTCACCTGTACAGAAAAGACAGAGACAGAGAAGCAGGTGAACACTGCATCTAGAGAGCCAATGCAGATTACATGAAAATATGAGCTATTCTGTCTTCAAGTCTGTTTGTCTATGTCCAAGTTAAGAGTCAGTAGTATTCAGGTTTGTTGTCTTGTCAAACTTAAGTGTGTGGGCTGAAATTTTCCATGCAGGTTTAATGCCTCCAGCTGAGTTTGTTGCAAACCTTCCCATTAACCATCACAGCAGCTTCAAGAATGAAACTGGACTAGAAACACTGAACCAACCCCAGGTCCATACCTCACTGTTAATGTACAGAAGTATCACCGTGAGGCCCATTTTACTGTGGAAACTAGATGTATTGAAGCATAATTAATTAGTATCCAGCTTTTCAAAATCTGAATGCTTGTTTTGGGCAGCCTTAACACAGATTTAAAGATAATTTATATTGTGTATATGACCCTACTTGAGGAAGTATCAGTATGAAGAATCACAGGATGAATTTACAATTTAGAACAGTACCTACTCATATGGACTTAAAAGACACCCTGACAATATCCAGAATAATAGGTCCTCGAGAAGTTCAAAAATGTTAGACAAGCACACAACGCCTGCGGAAATAACGACCTATAGAAATAAATAAAAAAAAACCCCAACTCTGATTCCACATAGCCCTATGTGTTCCCAAATTCCAAGCCATCTTGAAGCCATTCTCAGACTAGATGAATTGCAGCCAGACTGCAAAAACAAACCAAAAGATGATGTTAATTTGGAAAGGATATGCTGCTGAAATACAGGCAGGAAAATTAATTATTGTTTTAATCTTTTATAATACAGCTCTTAAGTAAAATAACGAATGTGTTACACTATCCTGAAAAGACAAACGACAAAATGACCCCCTGCCCCCAAATTTCCCTTCCACGTTTTTTCACTTTGCATTTCACAGGTTCACACCACCCATCAGTCAATTTCTTGTTTTCTTTCTGCACAGTGGAACAGAGAGGGGACTCACATTTACTAAGCACACCATGCCTTTCTTTTCTGGTGCCACACTGCTCTGGCCAACAGTGAGATTACTACAGTCCTGCAGTAAGGTAATATAATTAGCCAACGGACATTACAACAATTCCCTGAGAGAATTAAAAAAATAAAATCAAATTTCTCATTAAAATATATAACTGTATCAATATGCCCAGGTACTTTTATTAAATACTAGCAAACGCTAAGCACGAGGGTTCAAAGTTGACATCAAATCTGGACAACGCAGCCTCAAGAGCTTGGCTGTATTTACTCAAAGACACCCAAACTCCTCAGTTAGATGCTTCCCTAACAATTCAGGCACAGAAATGCAGAGCTGGGAATGCTAGGTACTGACCAGGTTTCATCTAGGGCTGCCAGTGCTCAGTGCTGCTGGAACTCTGTCTCCCTCAATTCTTTCTTGGGAAAAAAGAGCCACTGTGTAACATAAACCATGTCCTGGGGTACATCAGGCAAAGCATCACCAGCTGGTCGAGGGAGGGGATTGTCCCGCTCTGCTCTGCAGTGGTGCGGCCTCACCTTGAATATTGTGTGCAGTTTTGGGCACCACAGTATAAGAAAGATATTAAGTTCTTGGAGAGCATCCAAAGGAGGGCAACAAAGATGGTGAAGGGCCTTGAGGGGAAGCCGTATGAGGAGCGGCTGAGGTCACTTGGTCTGTTCAGCCTGGAAGAGACTGAGGGGAGACCTCATCCCAGCCTACAACTTACTCATGACGGGAAGAGGAGGGGCAGGCACTGATCTCTGCTCTTTGGTGACCAGTGACAGGACTCGATGAAATGGCCTAAAGTTGTGTCAGGAGAGGTTTAGGTTGGGTATTAGAAAAAGGTTCTTTACCCAGAGGGTGGTTGGGCACTGGAACAGGCTCCCCAGGAAGTGGTCACAGCACCAAGCCTGACAGAGCTCAAGAAGTGTTTTGATGACACTCTCAGGCACATGGTGTGACTCTTGTGGATGGTCTGTGTGGGGCTAAGGGTTGGACTCAATGATCTTTGTGGGTCCCTTCCAACTCAGCATATTCTGTGATTCTGTATACATGAAGAGTTTGCAACATACTTGAAGACAATGACACAGAATTACACTAGAAAAGACTAGACATGCAGAGAAAGCATACCATACTGTCAACCCTAACAAAAGGCAGCAAAGTGAGCACTCTAAGACTGAGCACAAGCCATCAATTCTTAACAGCTAGCATTTTTGAAGCTCTGGCTCTGCCAAAGGTTTTGACAATATTAAGCATATTGGATGGCTTTTACTGCAGACCAGAAGTAGAATTCACCACACCTAATTCAGCCACCTCAAAGTTAAAGGTAACTAGTTAGTAAGGATGCCTTAACTCATCATTCATCCCACAATCATTCATCCCATATACCTTAAAACAGAAGTATGGTCTAGGATAAGATGTCTCATTCTTTTGGAAGTTTCCCACAGGCTACAGGGAGAACCTAGACTAGCTTAGGAGCTCTGTTCTAACTTGGAAAAAAAGATAAAAGCTATGAAAACCTTGTTAAAATGGGGAGAGTTTCACTGTAACTTACATGGCATGTGGTCACCCATCTTCCTCAACTCACAGTGAACTGCAGATCCTTCAGTGACAGCAGGTTCAAATTACTAGATACACATACATAATTCTGAGTCCAGAAATCTCTGGACTGAGGATGTCAGTTAGTATGTAACTTATTCTTCTGTGAGAAACAAAGTGTTGGATTTCCAGTTACCAAAAACCAGCAAGAGGGTACTTTTGTTCTATGTCTGTGCATCCTGACAGTACCTGGGAACACCATGCATCCTCCATGCCTTCAGGATCCACCTCCAATGTTTTTTCATGACAGAGATTGCAATACATGGACTTTTTTTCTGGGATAGCGATTGAAAAACGTAGATGGAATCAGAGTGACTGCAGCTCTGTGCAGCCAAAGCTGGAAGTTTGGTAACTCAGGACTACTGACTGCCCACCCTGGCAAATGTGTGCTGATCAAGATATTCCTCAAATATACAAGGTACCTCCTCATTCAGGAGCCAGCTGTTAGCTTTCATGTTACATACACATTTGACGTTAGATATTTTTTAATTACCTGAACTTCCTTCATGTAGAGGAGGCAGAGGCTGCCTAACACCTTCATTAAGATCTTTATCACCTGTAGGAATCTCAGATCCTGCTCCAGCTTCAGAGTGCAATAATATTTGGTTCTCACAGAGACTAATGCCTGCAAAATCACCCGAAAGGTCAGAGTCTTCAAAGTCCGTAGTGAGGTGATGCAGAGGGGAATTTTGAGCTGACACTGAAAATGCAGATTCTAAAACCAAAGGGGAGCCTGGGGGAGACAGGGAAGAGAGCGAGGATCTGGAAGACAGTGATGTCACAGATTTGGGAGGTTCAGTCAATTTGGGATGGTCTGCAGCTGAAGGAGAGTCACTGTAACCCAGTCTCCCATGGGAACTAATCACTTCATTTTCATGAATAGTAGTGATAGGCCCCGAAGGAATGTAACCACTTTTTTCTTGCAATATGAAATCAAGTTTGTACTGATAGTCCAAATCTGTTATTTGATCGCCTTGGTTATAGTAGAGATCCGTGGAGCTGAGCGAGTTTAGAGACCCTCTGCTTGACGTATTCAGAGATCCCCGGCTGGATGCCAGGGATCCCAAACTGCTCCCTGAAGACACAGATAATGTACTAGCTGAGAGGCTGCAAAGAAAGCACAAACACATACACTTATGTTACTAAACTAAACCAGCACAAAACAGAACAAAGAGAGAAGCTTGACTGCAACTGCACTATAGCGGTTTACAGCCAAAAGCTGCTGGGGACATCATGTTCTTTTAAGGACTCATACCTGGTTTAGACCAGTGTATCCAACCCGCACATCCCCAGGGCAAATTATCCAGCTTATGGCCAGCTGCCTAAGCCCCTTCTCTTCTGGAGAAGGCTGCAGATTTGACAAAATGGTCTGGCAGTAACGGCAGCCTTCTCAGCTGCTATATTTTGTCAAAGACCTGATCCACTCTGATGTGGGTGCTCATGTGGTCAATGTGACAGGAAAGGGATCCCCAAGATGGAGCTTAAGATAGCAGAGGAGTGCTGCCACCCCTAAAGCAATTTATGCAGCCTACCAAACACCTGGGAAAGATGGCAGCTATAACTTATAGCAGAGCTGCTTCACATCTGTAAGACTCACACACTCTACATGTATAGTAAATCCAACTATATAAAGTATGGCAAGGGCCATAACACGCAATCTTGTCTTGTTAATAACAAGAGATAAGGAGTCCTGCCAGGCCAGCAAAACTGAGTGTCGCTGCCTTGGCTCTGAAGGACTGCTGGGAAATAATTCAAGCAGGCCCTTCTAAACACTTAAAAGTTGTTTACTGAACAACAACAGAACTATCAACTTGAAAAATTTTTCCACTGGACTAGAAAGCTTCTTTTAACAGGACAAAGAGACTTCCCAAAGTCTACACAGGAGTACAAAACAGTTTCAAAAATTATTTAAAATAGTCTTTCCCTAACTAATCACCAATCAAGATGACATTTATGGGATCTGGCTGAGATGTCTGAAATAGCTAAACCAGCCTAGATCCAATGAATAGGATGTATGACATTGTGAGAGGAACTTTACAGAACACTTAAAAACATTCTTCCTCTTAAAGCCCTATTTTGATTTCTAAGGGAACAGGTAAACATTACAGTGTCTGACTGGTGTATCCCAGTGGGATATGCAAGAAAATTCAGGATTTTCTAAATAAATATAATGGACACATGGTTTGGTAGCCCAGGTAATAGTCCAGAAGTGAGAGAAACTCTTCCCTAATACCAGTTACATGTATCATGAATCCCTGTAGGACAGGGCCCTGGGCAATCTGGTATAGTTGAAGGTGTGCCTGTCCATGTCAAGGGGATTGGAACTACATGATCTCTAAGGTCATTCTATTACTCTATGATCCTATAATAATTAAATATTAGAATTCCCATCAGAGCAATGAGTTTGAGTTTACAGTTGTTGTAACTGATTACTCTTTTGTTATGACTATGAATTTCATAAACTCAGACTCAAATTTTGATTCAATGACTGTCAGGAAAAAAATATCCAGCTGAGGATACATTTCTGTCTACAGATAGTGTAAATCAGTGTTGAAGAATCAAACCAGAATCAACTATTCACTAAATACTCACATGCATACATGTACTCATTAAGCCTCTACAGTTATTTCATAGAATGAAGGCTACAGTTCTAATAACTCATTTTAGACAGAAATCTGAAAACCTGTTTGGTCTCCACAGTGACAGGACTTTGAAGATATGGCCAAGTAGAGAACCTGTGATGTATTTATTTCCTTATGCAGAAGCAAAATAAAGTCTTCCTGTTTAACTATGGAAGCTGTGCAAAAACCATTCAATCCAGTCTTGAGTTCTTACTGAAATTATAAAAGTACACCAGGTTTGCATGGTGACAAAATGCTTGACACTATTACACTTGCATATTCTTACTTAAATATTAAACAAATTTTGTTGAGCTTCCAGCTAAAAGAAAAACCTAAGAATGAAGTTAAGACATCCAGGTCCACTAGCAAACAGGTTTTACATTATGCAGTACAGTCTCACCTCCTAAGTTGTGAATGCAAATAAGTAGTTAACTTTGTAGTTTCTTCAAGTTTCTGCACCAACTCTTTTCTTCTCTCCTCCAATTTTAATCTGCAAAGAGATGTATATATTAGTTCAGGAAAGCATTAGAGAATAATCTGTAGGCTAAAATACTTTATAGGTAAGAAAGAAACAAAGTGAAGATCCCTCACATTTCTATCAGGTTGACAGCTACTAAAATCCAAAATACTGTGTTAGCTCTCAGTCCTGTTGTAAAACCTGAACTGCTTCATCAGAGTGACTTTACCTGCAGAATTCCAAGCACTGTAACAAACCTGCAGAGTGCACAAGCAAGTAGAGTGTTGGGACATGCACACAGTACCACGGAGAACATGCACTCAATAAAAGAGTAACAGATGAGCACTGGGAAAATACCTGCAACTTAAGTATAATAAGATCTGCCCTAATACAGTTTTTAAAAGCTATGCTGCAGACTGGGTCCTCACTTAATACAGTTCCAGGGGAAAAAAACCCAAACCCAAAAACAAACAAACAAACAAACAAACAAACAAACAAACAAACATCAAAACCCAAGAGAACACTAATTAGTTTTGATATTTCCAAGTTTTAAATCAAAGCACTCTCTTTAATTTCAGAATCTTCATATAGAGATAAAGTACAACAAGCCAAAGCAGCATTCAGTGATGACAGACGACATCTAGAAGTCCTGAAGTCCTTGGTAAAGATTTCTACATCCCCATCAGCTTTGTCATCACCTCAGAGCCACACAGCATTGTAATGCTTAAGGTTCACCCTTATGAAAAAGCAGGATTTATTGCCTCCTGTTTCGTTATGTAGCATAGCTCTAAAGCCACAAAAGGTGGAACTCTCCAATTCCTCTTGGCTGGCTGCTAGCAGAAATGATTCACTAATCTTTACAGTGATTTTTTTTTTCCTTTTATAATTCCCTTTATCACTCCATTTACGACACTAAATAAACTACTTTCCCTCAGTGGATTCAGCAAAAATCCTCCTGTAGTTGTGATTACTATATTGTCGTCTAGCCCTTGCTCAGTCAACTGATACATGTCACAAGTTCTCAAGTGACTAATCTGGGAAACAAGAAATTAACTCCCCTCCTTTAACGGATTAAAAAAAAAGTTAATGGTTCATTCTCAGAAATGGTTCCTTTAGTCCTTCTGTCATCTCAAGGATGTATAAATTAAAATTCAAATGCAAGAGAACAGTTCAAATAAAAAAAACCCCAAAAATCAACCATTGCTTTCTTACGCAAAGTGAATTAACTGAATGAAATACTGGAGAGTTCCCAGAATTCACTCCCTTTGAGCATCAGATACCAGTAAAAAGTCTCTGATTCAGCAAAGCATGAAAAGCACTTGCTTACACTCATGCTCATTCAGTGAGCAAATCTGGGTTATGCAAAGGTGAATAAGTTACCCTGAGGTCAGCCAGGGTGTGAACTTCCACTCGACTGCCCACACCCCGTGTGCTCTTACACTCCAGTGATGGATTCAACTGCCAATGCCTGCCAAGGCTGTTAAAAGCATACACGGTATTTCATTCTTTGCCCAGGAAGACATACACACAGGTTTCCAAACCAGTTATGCTTATCTATACTATCAGACACTCTTTCCAGTCATTTTACAATTTATTGATGCCTTCTGTCTTCTTTTAAAGCCTAATCTATCCTGCTTTTCCCAAGCAAGAGTGCTCTTCACGAGCTCTTTTGTGGCATTTCAATAGTGAACTATCATTTTTTTCCTCAAGGAAGAGGCACAGAAATTGCTCTGTGTGTTCAACTACTAATGGTAGAAGGCAGGAAAGGAAATAAAAGCTTAGGATTTTCTCTAACTGAAGTCCTCTAGAGAGACACCTGTAGTTGTTTCACTGAATTTGTATTATTGAACTAAAAGGTTTTTTGTTTTTTGCCTCCACAAAGCACAATCAACAGTTTGTTTTCTTTTATTATCTTAAGGAAATTGATAAAATATAATTTATCCCATATAATTTAGCACCTGAAAAAAATTCTTTCCTGGATGTAATTTGATGTACTAGTAATTAAAGTACAAATATTAATGCCTGCAGATAAATTTCAGATATATGTTAGTCACAAGTCACAAACACAAGATGCATGATGAAAACAATTTTACTATCTCACAACAAATTGAGATTCAAGGGATGTATTTTCATTCTACATTAGGTTGAATGGAAAAAAAAAAACCTCTCAAATTTTCAGGCAATGAACCTTCCCTTTTCATAGCATAAGTAGGAACTTTAATATCAAAAAACCCATGTAAACACCTAAACAATCACAGTGTTATCTATTCTGACACAGGCCTCTCTCAGTCTCTCCTGTTTGCATCTCTCCTATTTCAATTAACCTATTACTCATTGCAGGAGGGACTTCAGTTTTAGTAAGATGTCTTTCTCCAGTTTTGATCTTAAATTGTAACATCGCTGAGAGGGGCATAAAATCTTAAAAGAAAATACATTAAAAAGTTAAAGTGCACATACCTCACCTTTCAGTGCAAACTTATGTGGACATGTTTGTTTATGACAGGCACAAGAGCAGGTGCCAGTTTTGCAGGCAACACCACAACTGAGCAGTTAAATCATGCAACTGTTTAAATGCCTGTGATTACTTGGGAGATTTTGCCAAGGATTAAAGCAGTAATGGAATCTCCCTGACACCAATGCAGATGCAAGAAAGTAGTAAGTAGCTCTCAACAGTTCCCCAGTCCAGTTATTTCTACTCAGTTGCTGGAAGGCTTCTTAAAGCAGTCAGAGTATGCCCTGTCTCTGCCTTTTTGAAGTTGATATGTTATGATCTATACCCTCCTTCTGTAAATTGAATCCACATACATCTACTAGTGGCAATTTCAGCATCCCACTCCAAAATAACCCAGGGCTATGCTATAATGTTTTTATTTTAAGTCAGAGCACGTCTTCTGTTTCTTTTCACTTTAGAAATAAAGAAAAGAAACAAACCACCAAACCTATGAAAAACCCTCATAACATTAAGCTCTGCACAATCCACAGCTTCTTACACTGTTGCTTCATTATCAGTACCTGTGAAAACATTGCAAACTGAAGGCATTCACGAAACTTCAGGGAAGAAAATAATAATGCAACAATAGTACAACATTTTGAAGATGGCTCCTCCCCTGATAATGGAGAGGAGAATCTTCCTCATCTCCAAGAAACAAAACGCTGATGGTTTATCTGATACAATTAATCATCATTAATTAATTGATTTAATTAATTTCAAATTAAATTTCAGAAAAAGTTTCACCATCTGAATCCTTCTACAAAATGAACATTTTCTTTATGTTTATAGAAGACAAATGAGAAACAATCCTCAAAATAGCCTGGTGTAAAACAATTTACATGCTCTGAAGTCAACAAGGGAGACAGTTTTAATATCATAAATAGTTGTAGGTAGAAATTCACTGGAGATTCACTGGAATAACAAAAAAGCAAGCCAAAAGCTACCATAAGTGCTACCTCAACCAGCAGTGTAAAACATGTCTTACAGTAATCTCAGGAAAAAAAAATATAAAAAAAAAATCCACATTTTCTGGATTAAAAATCAGGAGAAAAATTTGAGGAAAACAGAGGTGAAAAACGTAAGCTCTAAACACTCATTGTGTCACTATATATGGAAAATTCATTTCTTCTTGACACTGGGGGACAATTTTACTTGCCCTTTGTACTCCAAGTTTGGCATCTGCCACATATGGGAAAAGAGTCAGGTGCAGAATTTTCTTTGGCACTAAACAAGCAAATCCAAAACACAAGACTCAGACACCAGCTGCCTATTTATACCATGAATCAAGATTTAGCTATTACTTACAACAGCATATGATCAAAATCTTAGATTAAAATTATTTTTGAATTCGCTTTTATTATTGACCCCTTTTTCTCCACTTATTAATGGAGTCAGAGAGCAACAGATCTGTAGTACTTTAAATACTACTAGTACAGACAGGTAGCTTCTCCTGCAAAAATATAGCACCAGTAGCACATAACCCTTCTTCTAGAACATATTTGGGTTATCAATGTAATGTAGTTTAAACTATTATAAAGTGTAAAAATGTTAAAAAATCATGCATTATACACACTTATGAACTTTGTAAACAAAAAAAAAACATCCTTGCTACTCAGCTACAACCTAGGATCCAGCTTCTAATGCCACTAATAGGAATTTCATCATTCAATGAAACTGGAGCAACACCAAGTCTTTCTTAGTAGAGGGAAGTAAGAAAGCCACTCAATGCTGATTGTATTACATCAGTAAGGCATACTACACCAATACAGACAACGACATTTTCTGTTTATTGCATTTTATGTGTGCTAGAGGTGCCCATAAATTTATTTCCACTTACAGCTGACGACAGTCAGCTTTGATTTTCTCAAACTCTGAATCTGGTTAAAACAATTTATTGTGCTGCTCCAGTTACCAGGTAGGTAACAGCAACTTAGAAAAGCTTTGCAGCAATTATACTTCTCATCTGAACTTTTTGGTGGTTTTTTCCCCTTTTGGTTGCACTTTTGTATGTAATAAAACTCACAATGAAAGGCTTCAGATGTTGCAACAATCAAGATAATCTTTGTAACCCAAGTTCAAACAGTTTACAGCTATTATCAGAAACGAGTGAATGATGTATTGGCTTCCTGCTGGTATGTTGACATTCCTCAGTTATTTAACATCTGTCATAAGCATTTTCATTCTGGTAACAAACGCAGAGCAACTGATATTGCAGAGCACATACAGGGTGTTCACTTTCTCTCACAGAAGACTTCTTTGTGTTTCTGCCCATAGGGCTAATAACAAATTTAATTAAGAACTACATAGAACTGTAACCAAAGGCATAGTTCAGGTTCTGTAATGAGTACAAAGGTCAGATTGCAGAAAGCAGCATTTAATATTAGCAAAAGACAACCTCTTACCTTTCAGCAAGTGCTTTACTGGGTGTGCTTTTTACAGACACCAGCTCTTCTTCAAGCCTCTTCCTTTCTGCTTCTAGCTGCTCTAACTCATCTTGAGTACGTTCGCGTGGTGTAATAAACTGGAGCTCCTTTAAAAGCTCTTCTTTTTCATTGATTAACATCAGCTTTTCCTTTTCCACATCCAGTGCTCCAGGCCAGGTTTCACTATCCAGCTTAGAGAGTTCAATCTTCAAATTAGCCATGCTAAAATAAAACAAAGCAGATTTGCCTGAGCCCAGCACAGCACACAAATCCCAGGAAAGAGAGAAGTGATACAGTATTTTGAAAGGTATCAGGACATAAAGACATTTTATACTCAAAGCCCTATTTTTAATTAGTTTTGCTTCACAAGAACGCAGATTACGCCAGAGAACCAGGCCACCTATCCAGGCCAACAGCAATATGCATATACATTAAAAATTAGTTGCTCCTGTTCCAATGCCAAATTCAAGCAGAAGTCAAAATGTTAATAAAAGGATTATGGAAAGTGATCTCTCTAGTAACATAGTAGTGATACCATGCTTTACTCCTTCAGGAGTATGATGGATTTCTCCTAAACTGTTGGAGGCTGACTGCTCCTCAGAAATGGCAATGCCCATGGTGAAAGAATGTGCACCATAGCAAGGTGCTCACTTCAGTATCACACATGCATGCAAATCCCAAGACAAACCACCACTCTTCTATGAAATTAAAATGAAAGGTAATAGGACAACGGCTACCTAAACACAAAAGAGATTATTAACTCAACAGTTTAAGTTTGCACAACTGTTGTTCCCATTGCAGATGTCAAACCACAGAGTTAAGACAGCCAAGTCTTGGTTATCCACACCTATTGCACAGATACGCCCACACAATGGAAGCAGGAACTAATCTACATTATCATTGTACTAAAGCTTTGTCATGATCAAGACCAGTTATTTTCAGTATTCAGTCTCCATAATCATTCTGTCTATGGGCTCAGCAGCAGGTCTTGCAATAAAGACTCACTGTCCAACGGGAAAGCCTAAAAATTCCCTTTATAGGTGCTCTATATCTAGTAAGATGAGACCTTTCAGTCACTTCCAGGCTTAGCCACACCTGAACTAGCTGCATAGCTCAAGAATATGGAAGCTTTGAAATATGTACAGCTTTCTGCATCTCTTTCTTGTACGATGGGGAAAAGGCAGAGAAAGGACACATCAAAACAGAAGTTCCCATACAATCTAGAGCGAGAGAAACTACTTTGCTACTTTTACTTACCTGTAACTGTCGTAGTTAAATGCACCTAAATCAGCTCAACAAATGATACCAGCCTGTGCAACTTCAGTGTTACCAGGCACTAAGGTAATGACTGATACCATACTTCAAAAACACACAGAGATAATCTGGCATGTATAATCTTTGTGTAGTTCTGACAGATTTCTGGGAAAGCATTTTTCTTCTTTCCAGTTTGTTTTCAGTGATTAACAAAAACAATAATATCATGCTTATTTTGCATCTCTGGTATTAATCTTACAGTACATTAAGGCACTTATTTATGGTCCAAGCTCAGAAGAATTCATGTTGAATCTATCTCATTGCTCATACTAGAAGCTTAAGGGAAACCACCCCTTTCTTTTTCCATAGGTAATATTTCCTTCTTACCTGCACCTCAGTTTAAAAACAACAGCTTCAAAAATGCAAACAACCCATACCTCCACCCAACCCCCACAAGAACAGGTTTGACTCAGGGTATTTTCACAAAAACACTGCATATAAAATAAACAGAAATAATATCAGCAGTGCCACTGTAACCAAATGGTGGGATGAAATAACACGAAGACTTTCAACATATTTTGCAGCTGTTACATGTATCTTTTATATTCAACAGTCCCTTAGAGGAGTAGTACTTAGATGGAAAACAACCAAATAATTTCAGATGGATAATGAAATGTCGAAACTTTCATCTCTAGGTCACTGGTTCTACCCAACCTTACTCTGAAAGTAGCTGCTGCTGACAGCTGCTTGATGTCTTACGGGATGGGATGGCAGTCTCCAAACTGGTCTTTTGCTCTCTCCGCTATAAGACAACTCCTCACTACCATAACTGACACTCTTTTTCAGCTGCCTTATCAGACAGACAAAGGACTACATGGATGTGAAAACTGAACTGGTCTCACACGTCAGAGGAAGTCCTTGCTCAACAGGTGTAGAAGCCCAGAAGAGAAGGGGTTAATGTGTATGCCTCAGATACGGACAGCTGGATGGCTGTGGAGCCAACCAAGGGCTGTTGGTAAGAACATGCTGTGAGAAAGAACAGGATGTGACTGGAGAAGGGGGGCATACAGGGGTAGGGCAACACTTTTCTGGGTCAAATGCCCTTGTTCTGGCTCCGGAGATAAGCACAACACAGTACAGCACAAGCACAGGAATGACATAGAGAAGCGGGCATGGACTGTCCACCAAAGGCTGACACAATAGGGAGGGATCAAGACCCTTGAAGCCCTCAACCCATTTCCAGATAGGGTTAGAAGAACGGACTATACATAACTAATCTGCATAGAAAGCAAGAAACTTATATTCAGGGCGGGGACAAAGGTACCCCCACAAAGCCTGGGCAGCACCCCAGGACACTGGACACCCTATCAGCTACATTGACAATGGAGCCAGGGCTGGTAATGTTTGTTTCTTTATTTCCTTCCTTCTTTCCCTCCTTCCTTCCTCTCTCCCTCTCTTTAACCTCTCTCTCCTCCCTACCCCTTATTCAAAATCCACCAAAGTGTGTGGATTTAACATACCAATTTCCATGCCGTGTGTATAATTTACTAATAAAATTTTGTAAGTTTTTGCAGACTCTCTGACTTTTTGTCATTCCTTTTCGACCACAGGCATCTCTGAATCTTGCATATTCCCTTCCCCTTAAGGGTGGGAAGCCACAACAGGCCAAGAAGGAATAGTTGCCAGATCTCCACCACATCAGGATAGGACTGTCAGCATGCTGTACAGATCCTTCTGAATAACACCTGCAACTGAATTTAGCATAGTTATGAACATTCCACCTCCTCAAGACATTCTGCTGGCTAAGCAACAGAAAATCTGCAATGTACAAAATTACCTGAAAATTTTCAAGTAGAGAAGTTCACTTACAAGATCCTCTCTTTCTCTTAGTTATTTTATAAAAAAATTTGAGAATTTGCACATTTAATATTTCAGAAAAGATGGTCAACCCTTATTAAATTACAGTGATGACTACAGTGGCCCAAATAATTGGGGAAAAGGTGTAATCAGGTTCTGAACTTTATGTGCAGACTGGTACGTATCTTCATTATTCCACGTTATGAACACTGAAATGTTCTTGGCTAACTAATTTGTGACAAAGAAAGATCCTGTGCTGCAGTACTCCATACTCTGAGCACTGTACTGTTCTTCTTTTTCCTCTTTTTTTTCCCCCTCCAAGGTAGAAGTGGTAAATTGACTTACTGCCAGGTTTTTTGTTCCTACAAAGGAAAGATAAAACACAATGCTGGCACTTCTTGGTATCAAGACACAGTCAGAGCAGAGGATGATCTGGTTTTGGATGAATTATGCCTGAGAAAAAATGCCATCTACCTGCATCTAAAACACCACCTGACAATTAAGATTATGTGCATGATGATTCTTAGCCAAAATCACACATGTTCAATACTGAACAAACACAATAGCCTTAGCAGTCTTCAATGAATGCATTGATTATATAATAAAGTTTTATGATCCATAATGAGTATATAAAGGATTACTGTTGTTACTGGCAAGGATGGTAGCTACTACTCTGTATGAAGAGAGTATACATATAAAATTAGGCAAAAAAATAGTTGTGCAGCCTCCTGCCTTTAAAATCTAAAACCAACTATGCCTTTAATTGGTACTTACAAGTTGCAAATTTATTTTCGTAGTTTTCTAACTGACCATGCCACAGCATTCCAAGTGAAATAATACTTAAATCTCAGATTAAATAGCATTTTAGGTACAGTTTTCATCTGGGGAAAAGTATTATTTTTTATTTTGTTGCCTTGCTTAGTTCTTTATAGTAAAAAAAGGAACTTTGAGTGTGGGATAGTTTTTAGATTACTATTTCCCTTATATTATGAAGAACCTCCATAACAAAACCAATAAGGTTTCTGAATAGCTGACAATTAATTTCGTGACAAATATAAGAAAATAATACAATACAAGATTGCTATCTCAACAGTAAATCCTCCCCCAGCATTATGTAGCACTTCTGGTGCCCCAGAAGACATGTCATTTGAACCTTGAATGTTCTGCCTTTTGATGCCCATTTTTCAGTGCTGTGGCAATTCATCAAAATGGCACTGCTTTCATGAGCAACTACCGCAGAACTTTATTTGAAAGGCATTCCACATTCATCAGTGCAGCAGTTTCAGATTTCTTTTTTCCTCAGGTTAAACTCATTAAAAAAACCAACCCCACAGTGATAACAAGTACTTAAATTATCCAAAGTCCCAGGAAAAAAAGAAGTAATTAAGCCTGCTAAATCTGCACTGGAAATATGAAGCAATGCTGAAACTGAAGAGCCTTCAGTGGTATAGTAAAGTAAAATGATGATCCCAAAGAAGGATATAATGGACATAAATAACCTAGCAGGTCCTTTCAGCAGAAAGTCAGCTCACTCTATTCCCTTGATCCCGGACTTGTCAGTAATTTGTCACTGTCTTAATTTTCTTTCTTAACACATCCAACTTCGCACTAAATGACAAACATACTGTTCCAGAGCCCCGGCTGCCCCTGGAAGCTGTTTGCGTTCGGAAGGGAAGGGAACACGGCAGGAGCGCCGTCCGCTGGGTGTCGCTGCGAGCACAAGGATAAGTGCCGCAGGGATCCGGAACCTTCCCGGCTCCAGGCTGTGACCCAACACATCAACCGGCCTCGTTACCTTCTCTTGGCCTCTTCATACTGCAGACTTAGTCTGACCTTCTCTGCTAAATTTGATTTACTTCTTGCTCCAATCTGTTGAGGGGGAAAAAAAAAAAAAGTAGCCTTATCACTGTGCAAAGCTGTTAAACGAATCAACAAAACCGAGGCAGAGGATAGAAAAATCACGACTTAAAATCAAAACTAGATTCCCTACCCACTCTGCAGCCAGCACCACACTTGCTTTTAAGTGCCTAGTTAAGATCTCATCTACTGTGATGTACAAAACAGCACTATTTTCTTCTGAGCCAGTTCGTCTATTTTTAACTACTATACTACCAGTTGTCCATATTCTCAGAGTATTTTCAAAGAGGTCTTATGGTGATTGTACCCAAAATTTTGATCTTCTACTTTGAACTCCGCTGAACCTGTAATTTAGAATTAAGTCCGTGCATTTCAGAGTTCTCTTTGTTTGGAAAACCTTGTACATTCTCTTCCGTACATCCTTAGTTCACAGAACTTCAAAGAAACAGCCAAAATTAAGCACAGCTGTCTGTGTATATAAAATACACCATCAGTGAAACAGAGAAGGTTTTACCAAATCACTAAACAAGTAGTTCCACTAACAGTTTTTCAGCTCTGTAAAATGAAATTGCACATTTGAATTCTGTGATCTTGTTTCTGAAAATTAAAAAAATCTTCATAGGGAATTACATCTGTAAGGTTAAACATATCCTAGAGACAGATCAATCTTCACTGTACTGGAACTATTTGACTAAATTAGATAGTCAAATGCTTCATGCTAAATGTATAAAGTTCATCTGAATCTTGATTTAAAATTTAAGGGACAAAAAAACCAGATACCTGATTCTAAGTAATTCTCTGAAACAAATCTATAAATATATATATATATATATATATATATATGCCTATCAGCAACAGTGAACGGTCATTTGATTCCAGTTCTATTAACTGTAGCAGTCTGTTTCAATTTCTCTTTACACTGGACAAAATGGAAAGCTCACCTCACCAGAAATGTCAGTCTGAGACCCTGTATCCAGAGTTTGTCTAGGAAAACACAGCTGGGAGTTTACAGAACTGGAACTTAAGTCTGGTTCAGATGTTTCAATGGTTTGATCAAGACTGAATTTCTCTCTCAGCTTTGCAAGACTCTGTCCAGGAAACAGATAAAGAAGTGGTGTTAAAATTCCTTTGCACTTTTACCATGTTTATACCAGTTTATCTCCAAAAGATATTTACATAAAAGACTCCACTATAAAAATTGCATGTTTATTTCCTATTAAGCAAAGTATCCTTTTAATCAAGCCATTGGTAGCTGACACTAAGGGAAACCAACACCTGTGAAAATGCAAAAACTACTCATTTGGGTTTATATCTGGTTTTGGGATTTTGTTTGGTTTTGTTGCTTTATTGGGTGTTTTTTTACTTGTCAACCAATTAAATATCTGGTTGATTAAAACAAAAAAACTTGCTTTCAGAAATGGAAATAGGACAATTTAGATTTGTTAAACTTTCACTGATTCAGAAAATGGTCCTGCATCTCAAAAACACATCTCAATTTCGTCCACTTTATATTCTAAATTGTGGTTTAGAGGTAACATATACATTGTACCTTACATACATGTTCAAAAAATCTATATTCTCTAACAGAGTGGCTTTTAGATCTAGGAACATCAGAGGCTTCAGTTTCTGCATATGAAAATGGATTTTAATACTAGTTTGACTCAAAGAATTTTGAGAATCCCTTAAAAGTATAAAATGCAAAGTATTTATCATCTGGGAAGTGAATCATGTTAAAACAAATCCACACAAAACTTGCATCGACCATTCAAAATACCTTAATTAAATCTTGTTTTTCTCTCTCGCCTGAACTTATTGCCTTTCTGATGGACTTCAGTTCCCTCAGGATGGCTTTGGCCTCACACAGTTCATACCCACTCTGGCCTCCGGACATTTTTTGGTCAATTCTGTGGAAAGAGAGAATATTAATACCAGATACAGAAAATAATACTAACATCTCTGCTGTTCTACTTCAGGCAGAAGCATACTTAGAGAACAGAAAGGAAGGAGATGAGATACCATTTCCTGTAACAGACATGCAAAAAGGAAAAATTACATTGAAATCTCCATTCAAATACTACTTAATCCTGGGCAAAAATGTCAAAGCTATGTAACATACACACAGTGTCCAGAGAATGGCTTATCAAAAGACTTCTATTCATTCTATCACAAGTACCGAGTTATCACTGACAACACTGCCAAAATTCCCATCCCCACCATAACTCTGCAGCACAGTAGCAGCTTTTGGGTACACCTTTCATACAATTAAATGTCTGTGATCCTTACAGAAGCAGAATTTATTACTAGTAGTATTCTTCTACCCAGACCTGCACAGGGACATGGGCAGACAGGCAAGCTTCTTGGTACTTACTAATCAGCCTTTCTGAGCAGAAACATAAGCAGCACCATTCTTGTCTCAGCTTCCCTCTAGTTCACCCTAATCCTTGGCATTAACCATCTGGTACAGCTGTTGTGCTCAGCCAGTCACCAGGCTCTTTTTATTCACAAAATTTCTAGATAATTAATACCATATGCCATAGATTGGACAATTCATTAAATTCCTGAACATCAGGATTTTGAAAATAATTGAAAATTGAATTAATTAAATTGAAAATAATTTTAAAAATCCCTCCTAAACATAGAGATAAAAAGATGATTCATTTTAGTATTTCAACATTTCCTTCAAGAACTATAGTTTGTAAGCATATTTCTCTTGTCTCTAGTTTAACTGAATATTTCATAGCATCATGGAAATGACTGCAGCTGTGCTTCACAAAATTAAAATCAACAGCCACCTTGACAAAAATCAATCATTTAGTAGAGAATACATTCTTTTATAATGCAATTGGTTTTCTGGGTTTTATTATCATCCATCATCTTTGCTGAAAGTCTTTTACCTTGTGAGTGAGGAATGAACAAACATTTTAATGATCAGAAGTGATCTTAAGCATCCCCTGCAAGAACAGCAACTTGCACAAAACACCTGTAACTGTATTCTATTTTTCTTCCAGTTTTGGCCACAAAGATATCGAAGTTCTAAAGTAGTCTTTAAAGCTGTGAGCATGCCTGTTCTCCTTTCTCCACATTTCAGTTTTTGTACAAACTAAACTGCATTTATGTAAGAAAATTACCTATGTGACTCTGCAATCATTTCTATTCAAGGATGTATTTGTTTCAGCTTGAAAGTTCCTCAAAGTCTTTCATAGGCAGGCACTTGCTGTCTGACAACACTCAATTTTTGGTAACTTATCAGGTTGCTAAGGTCAAATAGATACAGGATACGCCAATAACTGGGATCATGAATGAACAGCTGGGTAATACACCACATGCTGTCTAGAATATGACGTGCCACATTCAAATTGCAACTGCTTTATTCTGTATATAATTAAGATAGACAAGAAGGATCTCTGACATGTAAGATATTCCATCATCCTGTTTTAAATTAATGGGATTAGTGCTGTTTGAAAGTGGCTGACTGAATTTTAAAAACAAACGTCCATTGTGTTTCTGTGGAATGCTGTTGACAGTTTCTGAAACATGCTTTGGATTCCTGTCAAAATGGCTTGTGAGCAAGCTGCTTTAAAACAATACTTCATTGTTGAATTAATATAATAAAATCAGCATGATTGGCTAACCTTTAATCCTGGGACAGCAGCATGAGTTTTTATTACCTTAAGCTTTAGAATCAATACGTCTTTCTTCTTCCAAATTTTACTACAAATGAGATCCGATTTATGGTTAAATTCAATCATCTATCCTTGCTGGTCTTTTTATATTTAAATAACAGACAAATCTTACATTTCTGTTTAAGTCAAAATGAAGAAGGATCCTCCTTAGGTGCTGAGAGTTTTCAGTCCCAAATTGACTTCAAACTCTTCATATAAAAACCCCACATTTTTCATCCATTTTGACATGTTTCTGATTATGACTGGTCACTTCCTACACCAGATTTTCTTTCTCACAGTTAAAAAAATGCCTGTTTTTTAGAAGTGATCCGTTAAAATACACAGGCAATAGCTTACAAGGTGTTTTGATTAAAACTGAGAAATGAACTCCAATCACTCAGCTCCAAACACAGATGCTCTGTCATCCTTTGCAAATCACTTCTCCGCATTTTAGTCCTCTATCTGGAATATGGAAATGCTCTTCCTTTTTCCCACCTTTTGTCCATTTTCTGTATGTATTTCTCAAGCTCTCCGGGATAGAGATTATTACCTATCTGACAGCATCCTGCCAAACACAGGAGGTCCTGAGGAAAAGGGTAAATGATTCCAGACAATATTACACTAATGCTGCAACACTGCTTTTGCTACTGGAACTAGTGTACTAAGAGCAAACAGCTCAACATTTTACTGTAAATGTATCCTTAATGTATGGGTACATACCATAGAACATATGGGTACATACTACAGAAAACAACTAGCATTAATAAATTTCTCTTCACATTAGTCACGAAAACACACTTGTTAGCAAAGTTTCCTCTGCAGCAAGTTCTTTGTGGTGACAGTTCCAGTAATGTCTAATATTTTAGGGCCCAATTTTGTAAGTCAGGAGTAGCAGGGATTGCTCAGACTGAAAAAAATTCATTCCCTAATAATCCAGTTGGTTAAACACCCAGAAAGCTCATCCGGTTCAGCATCAGCCCTTTGGACACCAGGCATTCCAGCAACTGGAACAAAGAAAGTCAGGTCTCTAATCCTCAAATTGTGACTAATTTAAAACCCTGCACAGTTGTGTACCATTCATACCTCCAAGAACAGCACCCTTCTCTCTATCTCTTTTGAGCTCAAGGGTGAGGAAGGAGGAAAGACAGACCTAATTACTTTTTCAAAATTTAAAAAAAATAACTTTAAATGGGACACACAAAGTAGCTAATTTAATCCTACGGACCCTTAACCACCCTTCTTTCTGCCTCTCTGCAACACAAGTTACCTCATGAAAAAGAATAAGAGGGGAGACAGATTTCTCATGTTGACACTTGCACAAAAGGTTTGCCATTTCTACAGATTTCCTGCTTCCTAACTACAACAAAAAGAGTTACTAGGTTCCCCTGTTTCCCCACAATATTTCTCTCAGATAAAATGGATTCAATTCCATGCCAAAAAAAAAGAAATTAGGTGTCTGAATTACGTCAGTTTCTACTATTTTCTTTTACTCACTGTTGCAGTGTTTCAAAGCCCTGTTCCTTGTACAGCAGCTCTTGCTTCATCTGAGAGAGTTCCCTCTTCAGCTTCTTAACCTTGTGTGTTAAATCAAAGCAAGAGTTAGAAAATTCCTCTTGTTAAATGGTGTAACACATGGCTTTGAACAATTACTGTATGCTCTACATCAGATAAGAGAAAAAGAGTAAATTGCTCTACTGACACACATTAAAAAAAAAAAAAGGATCTGTTCTCTTCCTGATGTCTATGGGCAACATGCTTTAGTATTAAAGGGACACAAGCAGATTAAATCACATTCCTTATTTGTATTGATACCACACTGCGTTATTAAACCTGAGAGAACTTTAACAAGTAATTTACTTCTCACTTGTTAAGCATGCATTCCAACTGTCCTACAGGGACATGCCTGTTTACTTTTAGGCTTATTATATTTTCACTTTTTCATTCCTGGAAGCTCTCAATAATTTGCACTGTAAAAGACAGCGTAAAAGACTCTTTTTTTCCCCTATGAACCATCCTTTCTTATACAGCTTTCCAGACACTGGATCCCTAAATATATAATTTACACTCATTGAGTTCAAAGACAACAATCACTAAACACATATGGATCACAAATATACATGTCTATTTAATCGAAATATCCTTCGAAAAACATTCTCTACTTTCCCTAAATTTGTATGGTCAATTGCTTCTTAATCTTAATATTGCTACTTCAGATGTTAGCAAATATGAGTACATTACAAAATATTTATGAATCGAGATTGAATAAAAAATCCTCCATTTAATTTTTAATGCCATATTTTCCAAATGTTTGAAACAAAATTTCTGGAGTACCCAAAAAGGAATGCACTTAAACACAAATGAATTATCAGCATACACATAGAGACAAATGTCTCCTTGAAGTGCGGAGTACCAGATTTTGGTATTCATACATTTATATCTGGCTTGTTTGTACCACACACGTTAGCCAGATATTGTTACACTTTCTAATTTTCCAATCATTAGGGTGAAAAAAAGGAAAAGCTGAAAGACCCCTGCTGTCACCTACCACCGAGAAATTCTCACTTGTTTTTATAAGGTCCTCAGATATCCAACTCTTTTGAAAAATTTATTATATTAAGAATTTAGACCACTTTAACTGAAATTAACTTCAAAATACATCTCCAAAATGTTTTGTATCCAAATCCCAATAGAATTCCTACTTGCTGATATTCTTCAAATTAAAAGAAGAAAAAAAAAAGTGAGATTCCCAACATGCCAGGCGACTAAAAGTACTGAGCACCAGCAGCTGCTGAAGCTTTCCAAGAGACTTAAAATTCTTTAAATTTCTAAAATAACTAGTGATTTGCACAGCCTTCATACGGGTTTATGAATGATACTTAGGCATTCAAGTTTGTAGTTTCTGGCTAACGAACTTTCTGTGACAGAAATAGAATGTTTTTAATCTCCATTTTCTCCAAAGCAAAATCTGTTTTTTGGATGAGGGGTAAGGTTCAGGCTTTTGGAAACTATCATACTAGTTGCATTACTTGACAGAAAACTTTTTATTTTGACTATACTGAATAGTTATCACAATAAATACACAACGTCTCTAAGTACAGATTCAGTGCTCTTTATTTCTTCCTTGACTAGAATGAAAACCCCAAGAGTAATCTCTCAAGTGTTCTGATCAAGGTAAAAGGAAATGTTCCAGGTAAAGTGATGTGTAAAATATGAAACAACTATGAATTTTTCTGAAAAATACAGAAAACTTATTTCTTTTAAAATCAGAAATGTGAATTTACAGTAATAGCAGAAGGCACACTTGATTTCAACTTAGAGGACTGGATCTCTCAGAAACCATTACATTTTCCTCAAGAACATCTTCTGAGTGTTCTCTGCTGTACTTCATCATCATTTCATTATCAAGAAATGTGAGTTGGGCGCGTTATCCTAGAAGGATGTGACCTACATCATAATATAGAATGTGTTTACTGCATCATACCTGCATTAAACTATTCTTAGGCTCATTGTCTTCACCTTCAAAACTTTCATATAATTCCTGGTTTTTCACAGCTCTTCACTTGTTTTAACATTCATCCCCTTCCTACTGCTTCTGCACATCATCCTCAGTCACCTAACAGGTCTCTCGCTTCCTCCTTCTAACTGCATCTTCAAGCAGGCTCTTGTGCTAAGCCCCTTCTATTCCCAGCACTTGAGTACTAATGGAACAACACGACCACCCTGCCCCTGCCCTCCCCCCCCTTATTATTTTATAAAGGTGCCTTCCCTGCTTGCTTGCTGCGTAAAACTTACTGTGATCACATATGCTTTGTGCTGTTTGAGTTATCTTAATGATTACTAATTAAGACCCCGAATAGGCCCACTCAAAGTCCACTGTAGGATCAGATCCTTCAATTTTAATCTGGTGAGAAAGATCTTTCTTCTCCTTATTTCATTTAATAGCTATCTGATTTCTGTCATATTTTCTCCACAAACTATTGCACAATAAGCAATTCATGTATCCAGAAGGCTCCATATTGTGCACGGGCATATTATGCACAGCTAACAAGGAAAAGGCCAAAGGCCAACTCAGAACTGCCTTGAATGCTGAGTTTCCCCCCTCCAGCCACCACTAACCTGATGATACCAGTAAGCCTCAGATACTGTGAGAGAGAGAAACAGGTCTAGTACAACTGACCCAATAGTTCACTAAACAATGTGCAAATTCTAAGTAACTGGCTAGCAGCTTACTAATGACTTTGTTTCTCATTAAGTCCACGCATGCATATACTGCAAAATGCCCAAAGGTGGCATATTAGCAAGCATCCTCAAACATTCAAATAAGGGTAAACTATGATAACAGCCATACCTCTCTTGCCATCTTCCATGAAAACCACTTTCCAGCCCTAGCATCACAGGGCTCCACTTTTTCTTATATCAATTTTCATATCCAGTGGCTTTGGATGGATGACAACACACTTTACGCTGATACAGATATTCTTGGACTGCACCCTTCTAAACTCTGCAGACAAGATTCAGGTCACCTATTTTAGCCACATATGCAGGACTTTGCAACGCCAACAAATCAGGTGTTGGGAACCAGCAGGATATTAGACTCCTTGACTCCAAGAAACAATGAAGAGAGGAAAGCACCTCCAAAAAACATATTACTGTGATTAACACATCTGACTCTCTCCTTGGTGAGCAAATTGTAGATCTGCAGTCAATGGTAGTGGGAAAAAGTGAGCACAGGACCATGTCTGACCTGTAGGTGACTATATTTAAATTTGGTCATGTGTTGTGTTCTTCAACAACATTGTTAATTTCCCAAATATACTAGTGATTACCTTGCCAAAGGAAACATCTGTTACTGCTTCACTCATTTTAGAAATAAGTTATCACCTTGTCTCTTCTTTCTTGTTCCTTACTGCTGTTGATTCTTCCTACTAAATTTACAAAATCTTTCCTCCCACCTCCTCCAGCATTAAAATAAGTTCCCTCACTAGCCACCGTCCCTTCTCCTTAAAGGATAAGGGACTACAAATTGAGTTTGTTAAGGAGAAACAGGTGTTCAGTAGGCAGGAAGGCAACATCCAGATACCAGTTTTAGGGTAAATTCCATCCCTGATTTATACTGGGTTTTATAATTTTAATGAACTATTCCACAGTTCCTTTTAAACATTAATTGTTTAGATTCCTAATCACAACTCTTATTCTAGGTGAAGGAGAATGTTACTCTCTGAGGCTTCTATGAGTGCTGCTCTGTGCAGAAACCAGGAGGGGGCAATGGAAGAGCTGAGTAAATGCTGTTCCTTGTGCTGCTTCTGCTCCCCCAGTCCGTATTTCAGGCCACATCGAAGAGATATGCTGTGAGGTGCTGTCTTTTTAACCTGGTTTGATTTAATGGTTTTTAAATGGTTTGATTTAACTTTTTTCATTATTAACTACAGAAAGTCTAAGATATCCATAGAGCGTTATATGCCGTAGCTGAAATAAATGAACTCCCTATATATATATTTTAAATGTCTTCCACATCATTTCCTCCTTATTCAAGATAAATTCACTAGAGACTAAACTGTGAATGAAAGTTCTTTACAGTCTGTTAGTGACCATACCAAACACAGTTGACCAAATAATGGATTTGTGTTCATTAGCAATTTCAACATGCAGACACGAACTTTCATCCTTGATCTGAATTGTTACATTTTGACAAAACAGAGAGAGATTTCACACTATTATTGAAAAGTGTTTTTCTAACCAACAGAAACTTCTGAGGCAGTTCATGTAGCTTATGATGCATTTCTAACAGAAGAAAGGTTGTGTAAAAAGTCATCTAGCTGCAGCTCACTTTGGCTATTACGTTTCTATTTTTACTATTTCTTTTAGAAACAAAAGCATATAACTGAAAATAGTTATGAGATTTATTTAAACCCACATCTACTCAGAATATCTGTCAAAGGTTCCCCAAAATGCGTTACTTGAAAGTACCAGGGACAGCTTTAAAAATTAATTTAAAACCTCTGAATGGTATCTAATTAGTATATTAGGAAGTTTCAGTACCAGGGTACAAGATACAACTGCTAGTTCAAGCTGTGCTTATTCTATAGTCATAAACTTTGCAGAGAGAATCCAAATGAATATGAGTTAAGTACTCTCACCCTTAATCTTGTAGTGGAGATTTCAGCCTTCAGAATGTCAGGGTCATACTTTGTGCTTGATGAGGAGCCTGAAAACACTTTTTTTAAAAAGACAGAAAAAAAAAAAGACAAATATTTAAGTACTTTTAAATCACTAATTGGTCCCTTCCTGGATGAATCCACATTGATCAAAAACTACAATTTGCAGAAAAACATATAATACTTTTTTAAAAAAAGCCTTTATAGAGTAGTCAGCATTACAGTATGGCAATAATTAATGAATAATCAAAAATTTCCTCTTACTTCCCCTACTACTGTATGGCATTTCTTCTCATTTACTTATCCCAGGATCCTAAAGTAGCATCTAATTCTCCCTGGCTTTCTATCCTGTGTGCCATCTTGTGATCACTTCCTTCCTGAAAGCTGTAATTTCTAAGGAGATCTCTGGAAAGCAGATTTATTCAGAAGCCTGGTACTCAGTCCTTCTGCAGATGTACGTGCTACTCTTATCACACTGTCTACTTCTAAGAGAGCTGTTTGGCCAATAACAGGCCTCTGACAGTGCTTTACTGTGTGCTGATTCCTTGCCCAACACTGTGATGTGTACCTCTGCTTCACCCCTGGTCACAGCACACAGGCTACAGAATTATTGTCTGGTCTTCTTATAAATCAGTAACAAATTCCTTTCTTGGTCTATCACAGACACCTGTCACCACAGTAGGATCATTTCAGTATGCACACATGAAGGCGAGAGATCCTATTTACTTTGAACCTAGATCTAGCAGAATTTTGTCCTGACAAACTGCATGACAAAACAGATTTCAGAGCCAACTGTTCTAAATCATGGCTCAAAGGAGTTCAATTGTACCAGAGAGAAGAGGGTTCTCGCCAGCAGAATACCTTTCTATTAAATAAATAAATAATGCAGGGATGCTATCTCTAAAAAAGCCAGAGTACAAGGTGTTCATAGCAAACCTTTAAAACTCATCCTAAAGAGAAACAGGATCCCCTGCAAGGCACAGATCAAAGGAGTTACATTGTACTCTAAACCGTACTTACAGCTTGTACGAGAGCTTGACTTTTCTTTGTAGGCACCATTCAACCGTACATACTCATCCAGTGCAAGTGCCAGTCTCTGTTCTTTCACCTGGTACAGTTCCTTCTGAGTACTGAGAGCATCCTGGGCTATCATAAGATAATCTTTTAACATTCTCTCTTGTTCTTGACGCCATTGTTTCCTGGGATCTTCTATTTGTGTTGTTTCTTTATAGGAATAAAATAAAGGATTTAAAGAGACCTCTGCTGAAACCCATTGACAACTAAAATTGCTTCTTTGCTGTAATCCACAGTTAGAGTTTGGCTATTGAGCAGGTGCTTAACTTTGTCTGCCACAACAGTGTGTGTAAGAAACAGTACTTAAGGGATCAGTTACAAAATTAGAATGCAAGGTACAATAGGCAAATGCTTATGTACATTCATTCCTGTGTCTTCAATTTTGAATTAGTAACATCCTAAAACTCAAAAAAAAAATTTTTTTTGCATCAGAGTATTTGGAAATAATGGGATCAACAAAGTCTTTCAATGACATCTTAAAATTTAATGCACTTCTGTACAAAAATTAAAATCAATCTTTAAATTAAAATTAAAATCAATCTTGAAAAATTACAGTTTTTCAACCCCTTCCTCCCCACTTCATTAATTTTTACAGCCGTATGTTATGCATGATTTTAGTGGTTATCTCTCTCCTTTCACTCTACAAAAACAATTTTATTTTTCCCCCTATAACTGAACCAATAGATCATTAACTCTCCAGATCACCTCACTTAACTCTATCCCTATTCCTTCTAGACATCTGATCCAATACACAACTTCCTTTTACGGTCAATAGACAAGAGAGGGCTGCCCTCAGAGGGTACTTTACTCCATCAAAGACCCGTATCCAAGATATTTGGGACCAAACTGGTTTTTTGAGGTGTCTCCTTTTCACTGACTAGTCAGGTAATATAAATGAGTAGGCTGGAACAGGCCTTTAATTCATGACAGGTTTCAGGTCAAGCATTTTAACTCCAGCAGCCACACAGAAGACAGACTTGTAGACAGATGCGTAGACAAGAGGATCAGACATACATAGTGGTATATATTAAGAAGGTGTATGATAAGATCAATATAAGTGCAGGTTTTGACATTTTATTTTAATGTAAACATACGAAGAGGATGAATTGTGGTTGAATTGTCAACCTTATCTCCCTGACTTAGTTCAGCACTTTTTGAAGTTGTACAATGAATATACTTCCTTTAAAAGCTGTAGTAAGTACAAAAACATTCTCATAAGACATAGCCACGAAAAGTCTGAAATCTAAATGCAAATGTGCACCTAACTTCCTAGGTCACATACTGTAAATCTGCAGAGATCTACAGAGATAAAAACTAACATTTAGTACCAAAGTATTTAAGTGCAAAGTATTTACTTCAGAATTTTTCTGCAAAAAGTAGGAGGGATGTTTATTCTCTGGGTTAGATTTCTATCACTTTAGTCCTTTGAGTTGCTTTACTGTGGAAACCAATGCAGAGCGGGGGGGAGAGGGGAAGGGAACAAGTGGCTGAAGACATGGAGAGGAAAAAGAACTGCAGTAGAATCAATATGATTGCTCCAAACTGTAGCTGAAGTGCACTCTTGGGAAAAGGCACTCTTTCAACTCCATATATGAGAACAGGTTTTGTAACAGTGAAAGCTGATAAGGGCAGGTTCTGGTTAATAACAATTTCCAACACTAACTACCAGTTTTTAAAAAGCCTTTTCTCTTGATAATATCACATAAACAAAAAGACATGCAAAGAAAAGCAGCATTTTGTAAAACTAACCCTGTAGAATTCTAAACTGACATTATCTATGAAAATACTGATGCTTTTAAAATACACAAACACCCTCCGTCTATCATTTATAAATGTGACTTATCTACCTGGGAAAGCCATTTCTTAGATGTGCACAGTGGATGCACAGAGAGTATAAACCACGTAAATCCAAGTGTGGTGCATAAAAGATTAAAGAAGAGAAGCTTTATACACAGTTGGTTTTTCAATAACCCTAACAGGAACACTCTCTCCAAAAAACTAACTATAGCTATAGACACACATACACACAGATCCATGTTTATAGCCACCTGCTCTTTTACACAAAGATATTTGGGCACACAAAGAAGCAAATCAATACCTTTTCTCTCCTAAATGGGCAACACATGTTCCTATCTGTGCCCACTTATTGTTGTTGTGCTTTAACACACTCCACATTCACAGTTATTTACACAAGATAAGAAGTGCTGGTTTCCAGAGTTGTCCTTTTTTGTGAAGCAGGATGAAGAGCATGAAGCAGGATTCTCATGGGTCAATGATCAAATACGATAAACGCAGTTATGGTGGTTTTTTAGAAGAATGTAATGATGTGATTGTGTTTTAAGAGTGCAACCAGCAGCCACCAAATAATCTTACAAGATTGGAAGGTCTCATCTTCGAGCATGTTGTAGGTAATTGCTTTGTAGGTTTTAAGTGAGGATTGCTCAACATGCAGCCCAAAGACCAAATGTAGCCTGCAGAGTTCTAAAATGTGGCCTACAGATGCCCTGTCCTTGCAACTGCAAGAGAAGGACAAAGCTGATCAACAACAGATTATTTTGTATTGCTGACAAACACAATCCAACACTTTCTTTTTGTCTCCTCAAGCTGCAAGCACAAAACAATACTATGATTATATATGAGCTTTTATACTGATATATTTAGAACTTTTATACTGATAGTCATAAATGAGTTAAAGGTGACCCTGCATTTTAAAAATCGTGCACTGTAACTTCAGCATACCAAGGGTTTGGGTATTTGCCTCTGTAGGTACATTGACTGGTCAAATTACTCTCAGCCGATTCTATCTACATATTTTATTCCGGAACAAACACTCAGGTGTGAAAATACATCATTATGGAAAAAGCAAAGCAGTGTGTAATGACTATCCCAGAATTGTTACTAAACTTTTACCAAACAGAGAAGACTCTGAATATTTTTCACTGTACCCAAAAAAGCATATCACTTGTTTGGCAAGTTGTTCATGTATGCGTGTGTGTGTGTATATATATATATATATATATACACTTCTCAATCATCTCCATTTTAATCAGTAGGTTTACCCTTCAGAGCAAAAAAAACCCCAAAGACAGAACTATGGACAATATTTCTGGTACTGTAGCGCTGCATTTTGAAAAGTATGTTCATTTGAGCACATGGACCTTCCAGGAGCCAACAATTTCTTTTTAAAAGCAGGGTTCTTTCAAAACCAAATATTTATACTTCTCAGAGTAAAGCCTCAGAAAGATAAGGATTTTTTTCCTTGGACAAGAATGTTTCAAGCACCTGCTGTTAAGGTCAAACTTGTACACACAAAAATATTATTGGGATAGTTAACATGCAAGTCATTGAGGGAGCGGCTTGCTGAACATTCAGAAATGAGCTGTGAAGCCCTTCATGCTTAAACCAAAATGAGATTTAAATCACAAAGAACATCCAAACTTTTTCCTACTCTTATTATTCAACAGCTGATGTAAAATAAACTAGGGAGATCTCATTCCTTTTTAAGGCAGATAAATGTTTCCACTGGTGACTGCAACAGGATGCCTTATAACCTTGTCTGCGGCACATACGAATCACGCAGCAGATTGCTAGCTACATGGATGGGAAGATGTTATTTCTGAACATCAGGTGAGGAGTAAGCACTGGTAATGAACAGTAGATAGAGCTGTAGAGTTGCATCTGTTCTAGAAAATGTAAACTGGACTTCAAACATTAGTGGAGAATGACAAACCATCCCCCTTTGGCAGGGCCTCTCCAAAACTTTCTACAGAAACACAGGTATGAACTAAAGGATCTTTAAACAACTAAGAGTTGTACATCAGGCCCTATGAAGACAACCACTTTGATTAAAAAAAAAATTGTATAAAACAACTTCCTCTGTCCAACCACAATGCAAAAATAATGATCCATAGTAACAGAATGAGAAGGTGGTGGTGAGTGTAATATTCAGGTTACACATTCCTAATTTGTATTGGTTTGTGTAATCGTTTGGCAAAGCCATTTGCAAAGCAAAATTACTCAATTCTGTTAAGAGATCTTAGTTTAAAACCAATTAATTTAACTTGAAACAAATTACTGCAAGTGCATAGTTAATAAATTTATGAAAAAATAATAAACAAGCAATTTATTTCCTCCTATTTTTAAAGAACTGAATGACTACCCAGATTAGGGGGGAAATTCTGTGGTCTCGCCCAGCGGAACTGCACAAACGGCAGGATGGCAATGCTCCACCCAAGAACGTTATTGTGCAGTGAAATGATCACAGCCCTGTAACACAGAAGAGGAAGCTGTGCTGGCTTTAATCATACTGCTATTCATGAAATGCGCTCTTCTTGGGTCACTGCCAGATAGGTTTCATGCACTTAAACTCAGTAAAAAAGCTGGCCCAAACAATAATTCAAAATCAAAATGCCAGGACTGACTTTCTGCCTTGAAAGTTTTGTTTATTCTTTTGGCTGGAGTGTGCTTCAAGGGCAGCAATGTTATGCGTGCTCTGTGTAATTACAGACAGGATATATATTATACATGGAATACAGGCGATAGTAAGGCATGTCAATGTTTTTAAATGAGATATTTTCATACGTTATGTTCCTGTCTACTATCGAGCAGCTCTGCCAAAATTTTACAGTCTACTTGAACAGAAGGAAACTATTACCTTATCAGCAGTAGATCTTATTTCCATAAAATACGAAATTAAAATCCCACTAGAAAATCCCACAGGAAAGGGAATGGCTCCTTGGCACCCTACTGTGAGACATGAGAGAATTGAACATTTTACTACAGGATTAACAATATGTGGAAGCAATAGTTTCCAACATCTCCCCTTGCCAAAAAAAAAAAAAATAATAGCACTGGCTGGGTCTAGAACAACCCACATGTAAATAATGTTCAGTTAGACACATTGCATTTAGGCAACACAGTTAGAGAACAAGTAGTCTCAAGCAATCCAATGTGGAAAAACAAAAGCCATATATGCTAAATTGCTACTTGAGGAGGACAAATACACAGCAAGAGGAGACAAAAATCATTACATAGTTTTGACTCTGAAGAGAGAACTCTCATACATTTAAACACATGCCCATATTATTCCAGTTCGTAAATGTTGCAGAATCATCATCTCCAAAGAGAGGCTATTCCAAGGGAAACTAACTGACCTGGCAAGAAATGAGGACCGGAGACCTAAGATCTCTAGAAAGGAGAGCGGAGGGGAGTTGCACACCACAGCTGGAGCTGTGCAATAGCTCTCCTTTTTGGCAGTGATGGTTTCCATCATATCACCTCAAACCCACACTCCCCAACATTACACATTCACAAGTTCTCTTTTACACAGTCTCTGGTGCTAACTCAATCCAGTGCAAAACCTGTTTTATGTACTAAACCCACCCAAACACTAACTGGCTCCAGAAGATAACATAAAAGCAGATGATCACGTTCTGGCAGGTTAAGTGAGTTGTGATATGCTACCAAAGGTCCAGTGAGCCAGTATAAAGGAAGAACTACACAGCTGGGGCAATAATCTCTTTTTTTGGCAGCAGTAAGCCTACTTACAGATCCACTGGATTCTTAAATATGGATCTACTCATCAGTACCATGCACCTTCTTCCTCATATACTAGAAAATTTCACTTACAGGAAAATTTCCAAACCTGGAAACCAGAACTACCAGACAAGAGGCAGCAAAACTGCACTGGCTAAGTCCTGAAAAGAGGGTAGTTCTAACTGATGCAGAACTACTGCATGTCACAGCTGAGCTAGATACCCTGCATCAGGGCGGCAATTTCTCTGCCTGAAAGAGTAACTGATGAAAAGATAACTCCATTACACCTGATTATTATGCAAGATAACATCTCTGGTTATCTTGCATAATAATTGCAGGACTACTCCTTCCAACCAAACAGAACTCCACCTTCAAGAGAATAAGACAGGCCTCAAAACCGTAAACCCAACAACTGACTACATTCAGGATCCCTTCTCACTGGGAGCCTCTCCTGAACCCAGTGGCTGAAGAAAGTACACAAGTTAAATCCATACTGGTTTTTCAACAGCACCCAATACCTCTGCTGTACATTCTACTCCACAGAGGTGGTTTGAGAAGGAGGAGATACCTGGAAATCAGCTTACTGCATGCTGAGAGCAAGCCCCCAGAAAAGGGCTGCAGGCCAGCCAGACTAGGGTCAGGCGCAGCAAAGGAGAATCAGGATTTCAATGGTATCTTGCACAAAAATGTCTGCAGATGGCACAAAAAACCCAAAACCAATCCTTCCACGTATCATATCAGAGGAAAAATGGTGTCTGATACTAACTATCACAGGATAATATGACTTAGCTTAGTGGTGAGTGGTGAAAGCAGTTTTATCAACAACATTACATAATCACTATGGATATGTTTATTCTACAAGTATATCCCACATTATTTGATAAACAAACTGGCTTTCAAATCTCCAGTACTTTTGCATGCAAACCAAAACTACATTTAGGGAAAAAAAGTGCAAATATTACTACACTGTACTTCAAATGGCATAACAAATATTGCAGGCAATTGAGATGCAAGTCAATGTTTAGCAAAGGAGCAAATACACTAGCAGTAGTTTCAGGGAGAATAACCAAGTGTTACTAGACTGCCTAAAGGAATGTACTTTATTGTTTACATAGCAAATGCTTTCTGAATGCTTTTTTTCTCTTATTCCTTTTCCCCACCTGCTTTTAAAAATACTTACAAAAGTAAAGAGAGACATGGATGAAAATTAGGTTATTTAGAGTATGTTCAAAATTGACGTCTCTACAGTTTGTTTCCTGCATCAAACTTTCATCCCAAAAAAAGGAATCCTCTCTTCCAGATACCTTCTTCACTTCTCCATAAAATAATTCTGTGTCTGAATTTGAGCAAAGAGAGAAAATGAGAACTTTTTCCAGCTATACTGTGTAAGTATGAGCAGATTTGCAAGAAAGATTTATTCAAAGACTTTTACTATCAGATTCCTCGAGATATCAGGTAACGTATGCTTATATATTTCAGAGTAAAATGTTGTAGAAACTCTGAGCATCTTTTTCTACATTATCAAGAAAGTAGGCAATATTCTACTGCTAAGGTTAGCAGAACTAAGACATTAGAAAAAGATGCGAGTATGATCTTTACATAAATGCCAGCAGGTAAAATCATCTTTAATTCAGAGCCTTCATTGCTTGAGCCCCCCTTCTGTAGCCAGCATGCACCAGATTACTCTAATCCCTTCTTATAGCCAGGGCACAGAGAAGACACTTACCTACAAATAAGATTCAAGATAAGATATACTGCACTTGAGTTTCCACCATGTGTGTTTGCTGACAGTAAAGAGTCTTCATAATTGTTTGCATGTCACCTTCTGCTCAGAAGATGGTGGTAGGTTGTGGGAACAAACAGTGCACAATTACGATCATGATACATGACTCCCTCAAGCTACTGGTAATTGCAGACTCATGGTGGGATTTTCAGATTTCTTCCTTTTCTGAAAATACAGCCTGGCATACTTTAATAGATGCAGATGTATTAGAGTCCCAGGTTGGAGCAGAGAAAAGTCAGTCTATCCACAAAAGTCCATGTGTTAGATAAACCACTTGCACAGGCATAAACTAGCATGAAAACCTTTAAGATTACAACAAGAAATAGAATACCTGTAGTTAAAATATTGTGCTGTAAGTATCAAACAGTGTAGGTAAATAGTTAGGCTTTGAAATTTTAAGAAGGACACTAAGTGAGCAAAGAGGAACCTTTGATGAATTCTATTCTTCAGCTAAGCAGATACAAACCCCTTCGTCTTTTTTTTTTAGCATCTCTGACTCAATTTTCTTTTTCTCTGTGGATGAACAGTGATGGAAAGCTGTTTCTGGAAAGGTACATTCATGCTTCCAAAGGGGACAATTAAAACTAAGTAGGGAGGAGCTGCAGAAGCAGAGAAGGTAGTTGTCCAACTCTGTTTTGAAAAAAAAGTGCTGGGGAGGAAGGCAGGGAGAAAAAACATCATATTGAATACAAAGTACAGAATGGCAAAAAGAAAGCAATGTGATGGTCTGAAACTGTACTAGGCTGAGAAGAGCTATTCCTTCCTATCATCATCTTTCAAATACCATCACTCAGTTTCTTTCTGCTACTTTTGCCACTAAACATTACTAACAGGAGAGTACCTGTTTTATAGGTTAACTAGATCAATGTAATGCAGAAAACAACCACTTGCCTTGTTATTCCTGAGACTGAAGACAGGAACTGAAAGTAAAGAGGGTAAGTTATTTAGGAACACATAGGGTGCTGAAGGCAAAGCAGAATCCAGTCCAGGATTCTCTTAGACTATTCATGTCAAGCCAGAAGTAGAAGTTTCCCTTTCTTGCTCCTATTACCTCCACAGCTCTTCATCTAAACACACACCATGTAATGATCCAGATCAGAAAACTGAGCAGCTGGGGGAAGGAAGAAGAGGTGGACAACAACTCGCACCTCAGGAAGCAGAGCACTTCCCCATTGTCCATGTTTACTACATATCCTCACACTGACACAATGTGGGGGCAGGAACCAGAGCAAGCAACGACTGCTACTTCAGCTGCCACCATCACCAGAGAAGTGCACCTGGAAATCACAGTTTCAGAGTCAAAACTGCTTCCTGAAAAGTCTGCACAGAGCATGGAACAAATAAATGAAAGTTCAAGGATGTAATTTCAAAGAACATGTAACCACTGCTACTACGAAAAGTAGCTGTCCTCCATTTCTTCCACTTGACTGTTCTTTCATATCCCCAGGTCACCTTCTACTTCTTGCTTGCATAAATAGAGGTGTGGAAAGGAGAACAAACAGCAACTTTTATTTTTCCATACCAGATTAGTTTCAACTCGAATCGGCTCCCTGATCTGATTCACTGTCTGGCCATGCAAATGTTCATGCCAGTATAAGCAAAAACATTGCAGGGACAGAACAAAAGGCCAGAGGTAGCAATAGAGCAGGACCAATTCTTTCAAAGATTATACCAGCTTAAAGGTTTTGCAAATCCAAGCTCTAAGAGCACAAATGTTTGCATCTCAGACACTTAATGCTTGATGTTGAAAACCCTGCAGAAGAATTGGAAAAAAATTGAAAGTGATCACTTTGCCTGCAGATATACAAAATAAAGTGGAGTAATAGTTATGTGTTAGCATTGCTTTGAGTTCCTAACCATGTTGTTTAGTAAAATTAGTAAATGTCAGCAAATTAGCTGAAGTAGATGAACACAGAGGAGAACATATATACAATTATAAGAGCAAACAGCATAAGTTCTAAAATCTTTAGACTCTCACAAACCACTGTAATAAGGATCCTGCACAAAAGGAACTCCTCGGGCCCTGGCCACCAAATAGTATCCCTTCAGTCATCCTCTAACAAAGGGCACTACTGAACCACAGGGTAAGCATTTAAGTTCTTACAGCATTAGCTATCCACATCATATGCATGTTCTGCTTTGCCAGATGGCCTGTAATCTGGTCTCCCTTGAAGCTGAAAGCATCACATTAAAACTCCTAATTGGGGTAATATATTCATAAAGTAGTGACCTCAGTCAGTGTTTCTCAAAGTGGGTTATATCATCCAAAAGGATCATGCAAAAGCTCTAAGGCAATCATTACGACCAAAAAAAAAAAAAATCCCCAAACTGCATTTTGGGGAAAAAAATTAAAATATATAAAAGTATAGAAAATGTGAGATGATAATAAAATTAAATTATACTTAAACATATTGACACCAAAAGAATCTGAGGGATTGTTCTACAATTCCAGACTGCTCACAGACAACTCTTAACCCTCTCCAGAAGAGAAGAGTTTGCACTGGCCCTTAAAGAAAGTAGGCTTTTCTCAGGTTTGTGTGAGAGAAGGGAAGCTAAGGGACTACGACAAATAATTACACAGATGGGGAAAATATTTAGTTATCATGAAAAAATAATATATACATTGATTTACATAATTTTTTAAGAACTTACGTTATAGAAATATAGTAGACTTTTTTATTAGAACTTTGCAATGTCCAGCCTAGTACGGCTTTCTCAAAATCAGTGGGAGTTTTGCCAATATCCACCCTTCCAGAGGAGTAAAGACTTATCTGACCACTAATGGAAATTCCATCCTTAACATTTTCAGCCTTGAATTTTTAACAGAAAAGGAGAAAAAAAAAATGAGTAAGACCTTCTGAATTTACAGTCTATTGCCTTAAGTTCTAGCCTGATCCTCGTAGCTTACTGGGTTGGTTGGAGAAATTTAACAATATCAGAGCTGTTGTAGTAAAATGGGCCCAAGTCCCGTGGACAACCTGAAACTTCACAGTTGGATCAAACATAGCTTTTTACAGAGGCACACAGTAGAAACAACAATAGAAAAAGACATGAGAAAAAGGACAGATAATAGAGAAACTATTCAGAATAACCAATTATGGGTTGCAAGAGGAAAGAATCAACGTGTCTTCCCTCAAACACTTTGCTAATATAAATCCAGCCAGAAGGCAGCGAATGTGAAACGTCATTACTCACCTCTCCCTACATAACACATGGGAGAAGATTTATTCCAGAGGTGCCATCCCCTCAAGATGCCACTTTTGAGTCCTGAAATTCTACTTTATTAAACCTGTTTTTCAGGCATCTATCCATTTGTTCCTCCTCCTAGCAGTAGCTACAGGTTTTCTCCCTCATTGGGTTCCTTTGTCCAGTAACAGAGAGATCTAACAAAACTACCTCCGAAAGAGGTAGTCTTCCTCGTTCTAATACAGCCACTGTCCCGACAGGAAATTTTAACAGTTCAAATCTAAAAAGCATATCCAATACATCTGAATTATTACAAAGCTAATAAAGCAGTAAGTAGGCACAAAAACTGTTTTCTAGAAAGGCTTTGCCCCCCTAATTCCAAGTGACCTCCATACTAGAGATTTCAATGACATCAAAACAACACATGCACCCCTAGTCAGATGAAGTAGAAGTTATAATCTCCACATTTGGCACATCAGACAAATGACCTACTTGTAAGATTCTTAGGCAGTTTTTACCTCCCAACAACTCAGACATACTCTCACCAAAACACTGTGCAAAATACAGTGTACAAAACTAAAATATACCACTGTACAAGATAAGAAGTTTAATTGAAATTGCTACAAAGAAATATATACGTTAATGTAAGAAGAACCAAATCACTACTGAACAAGGGATGGAAACTACTGTAAGTATACCAACATCCAAAGCACACCACTTCGATATCCATCTTGTGCATTAACATGACATAGCAAAACCAAGCTGACCACATTTGTCCCAGCCACAGAAGACGTGTATACAGATGGATATACACAACTCTCCTCTATTAAATGAAAGCATTAGTGTTTGCAGTACATTTACAATGTTCAAGAGACAATGTTGTCCAAGTCTCAACATCTTACATGTGTGTGAAGCAGAATTTCAACCCATGAGTAGCTCATAATAATCAGGAATTCACCTTCAATGCATAGAAATTACATTAAGAGTGAAGAAAGTATTTAAACTCTTTCTTAAAAAAACCCAAACAACAAAGTTACAAGAGATTTTTTAGAACTGAATAAATATTTTGAGCACACATGAAATAAAAAGAGCACAATTATTAGAGCAGTGATCTGAAAACACTTTCAAAACACCCAGAAATTAGAATTGCCTCTCAAAATTTTACAGCTTTATGTGTTATGGTTTTGGCCAAAGCGGAAGTTAGAGATGAGTTTAGTCTGATACTAGCATTTAGATTCAGAAGCAAATCCTTTACTTTCTTCACCTTTTGAATTCAATCAAGAACATCCCTATTTTTAAAAGTTCATGAAAATCTAATACCATATGCAAGATCAAAGGACTCTCATTGCTATTCCAATAAAGCAAGGCTTTAAGAGCACAAATGAGGTTACTGGGTGGGATTCAGTTAAAGACTAGTTGTCTATCTGTAGGTGCTCAGTAAGCACAGCTGATATCTAATATCACATTCTAGTTATCAGAGTAATAGTCCAACCCAACCAAAGGAAATTAAATCACCTCATCTCCAAAGCAGACACCCAGTCAGCTACAGCACACTTTTCATTACACTGACTGTACTGACTATAGCTATTGACTATAAAAGCAGCTTAGACACCACAGGGCCGATTCACTTGCCCATATGTTTGAGATGCCACGTGTAGCAAGCCTTGTCTCCAGCTTTTGTTCCAGAAGGCCACTGGTCTCTTAATGTCCATGACATATCTACCATGCAGTTGTCTCTGCTAACTTAAAGCATCTGAAATGGCTGTAGACACCTTACTATCTTTAAAGTAAGCATATAGCACTAGGTACCTAGATTCAGGTATTACTCTCAAATAGAATTTCTGTTATTGTGTTGCTAAATACTATTTCTGAGAAAACAGAAAAAGGTATCAATTAATATGGAGTAATGCATACAGAGAAAATAGACATGCTTTCGGAATTATATTCATTTCAGTAACTCTAAATAGCATTGTATTCCAATTTTGCTATTTTTGTATGGTTTAGACATAATTACCATGCAATTAAAAAGATACGTAGAAACAGATGTAGCCATTTTGTACCAGCAGATTTTCTTGTAAGCCTTTTAAAGCCAAAAATGTTACACCAAAGGGCAAATTTTCCCCAGCATTTTGATGCTAATCAAGAATTCTGAGTCTAACCAAGATGAACCTGCTTTTATAATCAATATGGCAAACTGAAAAATACTTACGGTTTATGTGATCAATATAGTATACACCAATCTGAGGATCATACGCGGCCTCCCATCCCCACGGCAATTCATCCCCAACACAATCCGCAAACGACAAAGGCTTTGTTAACCTAAAACAAAGAAACAACTCAATGGCACAGCTTCCATACATATATTTGTTTTTCGTATTAATTCCTATTATGACAGAAACTAAAGAAAGATTGCAGGGAGAAAGGAAAGCAAGTTGTTTTCTCCCTCTTAAAGTTTTGGCTCTTGACTTTTTTTCCCCTATTCCATCCTTCTGAATTTATTACCTCCAAGAACATATTACTGCAAACATTTTTCAGTCCAGGAACTCAAGTGAGAAATTCAATGCAACATCTTTCATATTTGACAGTTTAAAATCAAACAACAACCAATAGCTTGTAAAAAAAAAATAAAAATTATCTACATTCCTATTTGTCACCAGGAGAACTGGACCCTTCAACCTTGAGTCAACAAGATTTCAAGATCATTTTCTCTAACGACCACAGACAAGAAAGTCAGAAAAGTGAATGCAACCACCTAAGATGCAGCTAGCAGCACACATCAATCCATGCACTTGAATAAAACAAACAGCAGTGTGCACAGAGCAGACATTTTATAAGTAACATTTAATGGGCCTTAGATGTTCACGTGGTGCTTTTTTAGGAAGACAGACTATTAAAGTTTTTCATTTTAATAATGGAGCACTTATTTCTTACATTAAGTAGATTGATAAAAATAATACATGGGCTCTTTTCCAACTGAGGCTGAGCAGAGCTTTACATGATCATCTTTTTCTCCTTTTTTAAGAAAGAAATTAGTATGAGCTTCCTGTCGATAAATCCACAGATAAATGCCATCTACGGTATACTGATATATTTAACAGGAAGAACAAGAGATTTAAGGTTTTATTGTCACCATAGTGACAATAAGATTAGTACATATCCAAAGTTTAAATAAAAGAATCCTCAGAGTAAGATTATCAAGAGCAGTTTGTGGGATACAAGCAGTACTCCTTTGCTCACTGCTGATTAGGTTCTATCACCTAAGACAGTTTTTTCATCTCATCACTAGAATTCTATATAAATAAAAAGCTAACAGTCTAATTCACACATGCTTTTCTGTGTTTTGGGATTTTTTTTCTTTAATTACTTCCTGACCAAAATAAACTGATTTATTGACACTTTTTCTGAGAAAAGAAAGAGAAAAGAATATTATATTTTACCTTCTACAAACTGAATTGGATTTTGTGTAGAAACGAGACAGACAGTACTTTACAAAACTACTGAATTCTTTATGCAGCTGGAAAAAACCAGAAATTTGAGCACAAGTTTGATTTAGAAATCATTGCCCCATTGTTACCTTTATTATCATAATCATCAAGGTATCTGATCTACCAATTCTTTCAGTAGGACAGTATTCCTCCAAAATAAGGCTGAAGAAATCACAAAGAACCAAGCTCTTAGGATTCAAAACATTTTGAACGGTGATTTTGTTTCCAATTTATGGTTTTTAAATTGCAAGCATGAATCCACTTCCTGATATTGCTCCAGAGTTTACAACATAATCCTATGAAGGTTACTAATGCTTAATTTGAGGTTCTGAACAAATTTGCAGGTATGAGACAAATTGGCCTATTTACTGCCACTTACAAACTCCTGTGCAAAACCACTAAACACAATGAAAATTATTACAAAATACAGGTGAGATTACCAATGTGGAATTACATCTGGACATAAAAATATGGATTATAAGCAGCACAAGCAAGCTGTCAACTCCCCAGTGACTTCCAGGGAGAGAGCAAGTCTGTAGTAAGCCAAGCCTATCTATTCTAACCCCTAACACTACTAACATTAAAAATACATTTTTAAATCCAGACACTGGCATAGGTCTGAGTGAGGCTGCGCCAAGGAGCTCTCCAGAAACCCCAGCTCTGACCTGCCACCCTGCTCCTGACCCTCCTCCTTCCCTCAGGGCAGCAGAAGCTACGCAGCTCAGCAGGTTAACAGCTGCCTGGCACTGCCATATCAAACACAAATGATATGCTCAAATGCTGCCTACTAGTAATTACCAGCATCACTTCAAAGGTCACTGTTTTGTTGCAAATAGTAACAGCTAGAAAGAAAGAGATGGCTCTTAGGAAAGTAGGAAAAGCCTTTTAAAGCCAGGGTAAGCACAATCAGTTTCAGACAGGCAGCATGCAGCAGACTGAAAACAGGGTATCCACCCAAGTCAGAGAGTTCCCAGGCCACTGCTGCTCAGAGGAAGCATCAATCATGTAAAAGCAACAGTTCTTTGGTGAATCTGGTTAGTCACGTGAACAAGATGTGCCAACTACAAGAGCGTATCTTGCTGTGAAGAAAGTCCTGTCTCAAATTTGATTACAACTGTAGATTTTCATGAAACATCTTAAACTGGATAAAAATAAAAGTTCAATGTCATCAGTAGCTTTAATATTATAATATTAACTCAAAATGTAACTCATGTAGTTCAAGTGGAAAAAATATTTTAAATATCATATAGCAACATAGAAATCATAACAAACTCATATAAACATGGCCAGATGATCTCTAATAAAATAATTTAGAACTCAAATTCAATGCTTTCACCAAAGATACACACCACAGCTAACAACACTCACAAGACATGATTTTTAGATCACCTCTACAGGAAGGATATAAGCCCAGTACTATCCTGGCTTTTCTTCTGTGCTCCACATCAGTTTTATTTTTAATCAAATACTGACTTCTTACTATAATAGCACATTCTGTATGTTAGACTGCAGTCGACTCTGATCATGCAAATGTTCTGTCCAGGTGTTATCACTTCTCTGAAATCAGATACCGTGGGAACGAATAGCAGCCATTCTCTCATCCCAGACACTTCATACATTAAAGTGACTCCAAAAAACTGTGGAAAAGTACTTAAGTGACCGACTCTAGACTTTAAACAAAATGAGAAGAAGAGGGAGACAGAGGTCCAAAAATACAGGTAGTACTGGATAAATTGTTCTATGTATTCTACTCTGCTGGATCATGCTTGCATATCACATCCTTAAGATCTGAACTATGTCAGAAGTGCTCCCAAGTAGATTTTTAAAACATGAGAAAGTTTGCACATAGTAAGATCACAATTACTTAAGAGTGTAACGTTCCCACAACTCTCTTTTTCGTTCCAGTCTTTTAATGGCACAAGATTTTTGAGTCTGATGTGTACTTCTACATTTGAACAAGAATCAGCACAAGGTGATACCTGATTGCTTAAGGCCCTCAGACTTGTCTCAATATAAATAGTATTTACTTTCAAAATACTTATGGCAAATGAGTGAGATTAACATGATATGAAGGAAGAGAAAATTTGCAAGACAAAAGTTGAAAGCAGAGAGTTACGAGATGTAATTGGAAAGGAAATAATATCTAAGAACAAGGACTGAAGGAATCTTGTCTGTGTGAAGATCATTATCTGTGACATAATAACCTATGACAGACGGACTACCATTACATTCGTTAACCGTGACCCAAGAAAAATGAGGTTTATTGCACCATAATAGAGGATTAAGTGCTGCATCTCTAGGGCGCTGATATTCTGAGGTAGTTCATAATACCGTTTCATTTGTAGCCATCAATTTAACATGTTCTTAAAAGAATGCTGATACTCTAAAAAGTAGAACTTAAAAGTCCACATTTACTATCCAATAAAGTTCAATTAGTTAACAAAAGGCTTGGGGTTTTTTAATGCTTATCATTAAGCTCAAGTATGCTCACCCAGGGGCACTTTTCTTTTTAGCCTTAGCAAAAAAGAAGCAGGTGTGTGTTAGAAGTGGCTATTTTTAGGAAAACCAGGAAGCATTCTGTAATTCCATTATACAAACAACGTATAATTATGTTACTGCCAATCACTTCAGAGATGCCCTGGGAAACTCAGGAGACAAATACAGTTTATAAATCAAAAAGCTGTAATATCATATCAAATCCACCTTTTTCTTTAAAGTTTCCAAAATACAGAGTTAGCTAAGCTCTTAAAATGCAGTTTCTACGATGATATATGTGTTATTGTTAACAGTTGTTACTGCACCTACAGCCATAACTTTAAGAATAAAAGTCTGTATATGCATCTAAGGTTAACAGTGAATCACAGAATATTCTGAGTTGGAAGGGACCCACAAGGATCACCGATTCCAACCCTTAACTGATTGGCCCATATGGGGATCGAAGCTGCAACCATGGCATTGTTAGCACCATGCTCTAAAAAAAATGAGGCTGGTGATACTGTAAAATGGAACCGTAACTACAGACTGATGGGTTGTCAGTGCAGAAACACTCTTCCGTTTGGACAACTTTCTTGTTTGATGTAGACGACGTTTTGCGGTCCCTAGATCCCAAAAATACATAGAAGATAGACTTATTTCTAAGGTCAGGGTCCACAGAAAATAAGAAATTTACTATATATATTAGTAAAACTTACTATCATTCTGTGAAGATACAGACAGCCCATGGTATTTCCCATTTCTGTAATCTGAGAGTATGAATGCGCATGTTCTTAAAAATGTGTATGCATATGTATTTATGTATATACATAAACTATTTTGAACACACTGTTCAATGCAAGAGAAATGCTGCATTCTGCTGCATTCCTTCTCTGAGCACCTTTTTTCTCCGAAATCCATTGAGGATTAAATCGATTGCAACATCGAACTGTAAGTTAAACCATATTATGATTAGCACTCTATCAACAGAAAACTCCACACTTTAGTCTTCATCCTCTTCTAAATTCAGTTGATACCAGCATCACCTATCTCCTTACCCTACTACCAAGACCTGATTTTATCCATACTCTGAATTACTGTGTGAATTCAGCTACTGATATGATTTGCTTACATAGAACAATGTGCATCAATTGCATCAATGATTTACTGTGACTTATAATACATGTGGTGGAGGGCGTGGGGAAGAGAGAATGTTAAAGTAGGCAGATCTCAGAAAATGGTGGGGTGGGGAAGAGGGAGAAGGAGACACAGATACTAAAAAAATCCCACCCCACCCAAACCTGAGATGATTTTTCCTCAATTAGAAAGGAAGAAAATACAGGTTGGTAGAGGTACACAAATACCTGAGAAATACGAACAGGTTCATCTTAATATCTTTCAAAATTACTTTCAAGAATACCTCCTTTGCTGTGTGGCATTTCACCTACAGTCAACACATGAAGTTTGGAATTCAATTATAACTAGGGTCAATGCACAACTCCAATAGCAACTTCAAAATGCATTTCAAAACGTTCTTCAAATACCCAAAATGAACTCCTATATTTTTCCACGTAGCAAGACAAGTGTGACACTTGTATGAAATGCTGCATGGATTAAATGTCACACCTACTCATTTTCATATATAATGATGTATATTACATCATTTATTTTCTCTTACAATGCAGTACTCTCTAGAACCTTTTCTAGACAGAAATTGTTCTGAAAACTATATCTCTTCTCCACAATCTAGAACTGAGAAGACAAAACACAACTTACGATTCAGATGTACAGGAATGAGCATCTATTAAAACATAACAGAAGAAACCAACGATGGCAGAACTATATGCATACTTACCTGGAACCTGGCTCATTTAACTACATACACCTCTACAAAAGGGTGTACAGATGATTTACCTATAACACAATACAACAGCAACACAAAAAGTTTACTCTGAGTGCTTTTAGTTAGCACAATGACATAGAATAGGAACATATGATCAGGATCCGTTAATTTCTTATTTTGCAAAAGGATGAAAGTATTTTACTCTTAATTTTGGTCCATAGCTTGAGAAAGTAAAGGTAAAAATTTAAATCAACTCATCAAAGAAAGGAATGTACAAACAAGAAGAAAAGTGTTCTAAATTCTTCCTCACATCTCCTGAATTTAGTGCTCAAGTTGGATTTCAAAATCAATTCAATTCTTACCCAACTTTCTAATGCTACAGGCATTATGACTTTGAAGGGTGTATAACCATGTATTCTAACCCAACCCCAAATATCTTTACAAACGTGGATTTTACTCACTTCAAGCATCCAACACAAATTTCTTGTATAAAACTCAGGGGTTCAATTGATCTCATTAACTTCAAAAGTCAGTTATCTAACCTGAATTACTGCTTTAGGTTCCCTAGAGAGGCAGATTCAGCATATGAAGATTTTCCTCTTTTCCTAGTAACTACAGGACTCTGAATGCAACACTCCTTAGCCTATGCAAGAGTAACTAAATTTAAGTGGGATGAATATTATAGCAGGTATCAGAGTGCATACAGAATAGTGAAAGAGTCCCAACTGTTGCACCACCTTGCAGGTCAGAGTTAAAGAAAGGCATTGCCGCTCCCTATGGTTGAGGTCATTAACAGCATGAAAATTACCCTGCATAGGGAATACAATTTTCTCTTCTACAAATTACAGTGGCTGAAGCTGTAACAAAATGCATTTGCTTTGTATTAATTATATTGCTATCACTTTCCTAACTTTAAAAAGTGGTAACTGCGCTGTTTACCTGTAGGAAGGGGCAGAATTTGCCCACAAAACACCCTTTTGCCATATTCTTTGTTCATTCAATTCTATAAACTAGCAAATCCCACACAAAACCTCTCTCTCCAAAAAGCGCTCATGAGTCTCTCAACAGGATTTCTTCTTCTAAACACCACGTTCTTAACACAGTAGTGCCTCTCATTCAGATATCAGGACAAGACATTATGTACAAACTTTGAATTGCTCAGGTACATTCTCTTTTAGTAACGGTATTATTAAGATATACTGCCACTTTATTACAGGTATTATTTTGAAAGAGTAACTATGTGGACATCAGTACCACATTAGAACAGATCAAAAAAGGAGTAGCATGGTCACAGTGCCTGTATGAGAATAGCGGTGTAAAATAAACAAATATGGTAAGGTCGTGCACCTTTACCTTGTTCCCAAGATGTGTGGAACCAAATGTTAACAAATGCCTATGCTTACAAGACAGCAAACATGCATATTACCTTTTCTGTGCCAATACAGAATTACTAATAGCTCAAACTAAACTTCACCCCATTCTTTACTTATGAAAAATTCTCAATAATATTAAATTATGCTTCTTAACAGCATTAAATGTAGGCCTATAGCCAGTAGCACGTGCACCACTAATGTGTTTGTTTTGTATTACACACACATGCACACCACAGTATAGGCTTACAGTCAAATGTTCCCAGCCACACTCCTACCTAGCGTGGACACGTAGCAGTCGACAGCACTGCACCTCCACCTTTTTGCACCACAAGTGGATTCTCAAAATCTAATTGCAGAGACTAAAGTCACAGCGGAGTTATACACTTCTAGGAGACAAAGATTTATTAACTCCATTGGAAAGTATCTCCTGGATACATTTAATGAGTCTTCGCTTGTTTTCCAGATTTCAGATAATTTTGCTCCTGGTAATACAAAGATGGGTAAAACGGTCAAATCCATATAAAAGAATGTAAACTTGAAATATGTGGGCACTGATTCTAGTTTTCTAAAAAAACATACAAGTATACATTTTTAATAGCTTGCAACCTCTATCCTGTGATTCTTTTAAGCCCTTGAATACTTATGAGAGACAACAGGACTTAAAAGAAATATATTTATTGGTTTTACAAGGTTTCCTTGGTAAAGAAAAATGTACAAAAGTGCAGATGGAGGATTATACTAAGAGACATACATAAGTTTGCTAACTTAAGCAACATAGAATGGTGGGACATTATTTGGGTATATCCCCAAACTCTATAAGCTTTACGCAATACAGAGAAAATAAGGATAGAAATCTTCAGGTCCTTTAAAGATCTTGCCCATTTCCTCTACAGAAAAAACCTCTCCACAGAATGGGCAGCTTATGTCCTTCTCATACACAAACACTCAAAAAGAAGCAAGCAGAGAATACACAACTTAAGCTTTCAGTCCAGGAGGTAGCAGATAGGGGGAGATGAGTGCAGAGGGAGTGTGCTGCCCTCCAGCTCACCATAAGATGCTAGTGCGTGTTAACGACTGCCATAAAAACACATTTTAAAAGCAAGGAAGCAGAGCATAACTGCCTCCTCCCAGTGAGCTGGCATTAGCTCAATGTCAGTTCATTCTGTCCCTTCACAGGTGCTTCTGAAAAGGCACATGAACTAAATAGTTGAGACTCAGAAGGGGAAGAATGATTTTGGGAAGGAAGGGACCCACACCCACTGGTTGCAGGACCAGGTCAAACTGCCTGCTGGCATGGTTTTTGTTTCCTTTGTCTTTTGATTATGATAAACTGTTTTGGCTTTTTCACTTAACAATCACTATCAGTAAAAAAAAAAAAGCCCACACTGAACACAGCTATACATTTTGCTACATTATTTCATAATTGAAGGTACTGAAAGAAACCAAGTCTGTAAGTGAAAAGGAGAACCATTATTTTCCAAGTCAGCATTCTAGCTATATATTTTTGTAGGAAAATGGAAAATCCCCCAACCAAGTCACTACTTGTAACTAATTTATCTCTTTAACATTGCCCAGTTCAACGCAAAGATGACATTTTGAAAGGTTAGGGGAAAAGGAGGGCACAAAGAAGTGGAAATCGGTAATGCCGTGAATGTTTTCTCCCGCGTTTTTCTTCGCCACAGCAGTTGGTCCTGCACTGGCACGTAAGCACTATAATATTAGACACCTGGAATGTGAGGAATGTCTGATAACCATACCCTAGCACAGGGATAATTCCACAGCCATAAACCAATGATATGACCTTTGAGCCTGTCCCTGGAAAGCTCAAATGCAGTGACATTATGAAAAGGCTATTATGTGCAGCGTTGCTAAAGGTTATTTATATATATACATGACTGTACACTGTTGATAGACACCATGTTGTCATCAATTGAGAAGACTCTTAAGAAACTTGGCTATTAGTTTTAAGTCCATATACACCATGCTATTTTTCCAGTAATTTTAAATGTTTCCAATCCTACAATTTCTGCCTACAAACTTGACTTGGAAATGTTTCCTTTACTTGTCTTGTATCACTCTGCTTCTCATTTCATACATTCATTATTCAAGTATTCTTCTACAATATGAAGATGGACCCTTAGAAATACACAAGGTAAGGAAAAAGGAAAGCCAAACAACAAAAAACCCCACACAAACCCTAAAAAAAGCACCATGAAAACCCAACAAATGCAGTCAATCATTGGTTTTTGAAATCCAAATAATGGCACACACTTCAGGAATTTCCATACGCAAACCAGGAGCAACATCTGCCTCCAAAAGCTTACTACTTAACTGAAGTATGACACAACAAACAATGGGAGGAAAATACCTATAGATCGGAGTACTTTATTAGAATAAATCAAAACAGATACACTTACAGGAAAGGATTAAAACATTTATGCTGTTCATCTGAATGACTTGTCAGCTTGGTTGTCAGTCACAAAGTACCAAAAGTAGGCTTCATGACAGATAGTTAACTACTAAAGGGTTAAATATAGGACATTTTTGTAGTTTGATAATTAAATATGGGAAAGAGAAATGTATTTCAAAGAAAGAACACAGTCAAAACCAGAACACAATCACACAATGTCATCACCAAAAGATCCTCCCTACCTCTAATCTTTCCCCTTCCTCCTCTCTGTAATTTCATACACGCACTAGTTCAAATCACCCCACCACTCACCTCATCAGCTACAGAAAATGATTTTGAAAATTTTGTACTGTGAATTCCACTTCTCCTGCAAACAAACACTTACTTGCAATGCAAGGAACCTTTGGATTTATAGACAGGATATTTAAAGGCTCTCCTTGCCTAACTCTGCTCCCACTGAAGTCAGCAGGAGTGTTACCAATTTCAGTAGCAGGAAACTTAAGTCTGTGCCAAGCACTTTTGAAAAGTACTATCCATCTGAACATCTCAGATAACCTCACAAACATTCAACTTCATCACTGTGAAGCACTTCAGTCAAGTATACCAATCATTCCAGAAGAAGGGAAGAGCAAACCTGAGTTAAGTCCAAGGTCACTGCAATTTGGTAACAGACCTACAAACTGAACCCAACAGGGGACAACACCCCACTCTGTTATTCGCAGTACTAAGTTCTTCTTGTCTCGATTCCGGCTTCTCATCCAACCACTTGTTTTGGAACAATTTTTAATGCGTATTTCATTAAATCATTATGTGTTTTGCAGTACAATGCAGCTCCTGTTGCAAAAACACTGAGTTAAATCAGAGCTCAAATGGTACACAACCACTTGGTCCATCTCTGGCCACTGGTAAACCCTGTATCCAGATGCTACAGAAGAAACCCTTAAAAATTTATTAACATTTTTTTAAATGGAAAAAGAACAAACTCAACACTGATTATATAAAACTACAAGCAGCATAATATTGAAAAGAAAAAGGATAATATATTTGTATTTTAATATTAATAGGAGACCATAAAAATGTCTGCCAACCCTTGATACAAATGGTTCAGAAAGATCCTTCAAATAATTTCATAGAAATTTTCATAGAAAACAGACTCTAGAAAAATCTTCACATTCTTGAGATCATATGGAAGTCATAGACTGAGTTATTATATTATATATTAGTAAAATTGCACAAAACTGAAATGACGAGTAAAGGTTGTAGCAAATGTTTGCTTCATACAAATCTAACATTGAAATTAAAAGTGCAAGATCATCAAGTGTCAGGGTACTGTAAAATTACAGTAGCATAAAATTATGATTATAAGAAGATTTCAGATATATGTTCTGGCCTACACATTTAATCCCCTCCCACTAATTTAATATGAAAAGCTCTAGTTTGCAATGCTTTAATTAAACTGTCTTTCTTTGTATATTTCAAGATACTCAGAAAATAGTATTATATTAAACAAAATCAATGCAGAGTTTCTTCACCATCTCTACTGTTTTTATATTTCTTTATTCACAATATTAATTGACTTCAAGTTTTAGATCAAATTTATTCCCAGTGGCTGTAAGGTTTGAGGAATGGGAAATATGCAACAATTATCCAACAGGAAACATCTAAGTTTGCCGTGACTTCCTTCCCACATACCCACTCCCAGAAACTGCCTGAAAAAAACCACCTCAGAATCTGTAATGAAGGCAGCAAATTTTCTAGTAGTCCCTAGGAGGAATACAGCACATATTCAGTTTATTGAAGCTTGGCCTTCTGTTGGAAGAAAAAAAAAAAAGAAAAAAAAGAAGAATCACCTTCTGCCTCTCATGTCAGATTGACTAAACACCTTTCAGGCCAGCTATCCTTTTTGGTTCCCTTTCCCTGAACCCTTATAAGCCTTTCCTCTACCCCCAGCATACAATTGCTTGTCACACATCCCTCTTTACCAAGTATGTTTGTCACAAAGCTGTTCAGAGCAAATACTTCCAAAGCAGTAATTTGCAAAGATCGCTGAGAAATTCTCTGAGACACTGTCAAAGGAAACCTGGAATTTCCAGATGAGCTAATGCTGGAATAAAGCTGCCTACCTCTCCCAAACATGAAAATGTACTCCCTTCAGATTTATTAGCAGTTTGTATTGCTGATTTAAAAATTAGAATAATTCAGGTTAAAGAATTACTTCAGAGAACATAGTACATATTCAAACCTAGTCCCTAGTTGTGGTGGGTAATAGCACAGAGTAAATTATCATTTCTTTAAATAAGCATACTAACATCAAAACAATATACAAAATGCTCTCATGAGTAGCTAAAAGCAATGTTTTACCAGTCCTGTCTTTCAAGGTGAAAGAGAAGGGGAAAGAAGATGAGAACACCAGAATGAGGTTGTTCTGCACATTTTCAAATTCAGTTGCTTAAGCTAACACTTAAAACTCAAAATTAAAAAGGAAGTAGCCTATTTACAAAAATCTGCGAGGAGATTTTGTACTACTGTATCACATTTAACTGGATCAAGAGACAACTATTTTTGCCAACACCACTGCAGAAATCATTCAACTCCTTGTGGGTGGCTCTTTGAATCAGCTCAACGCTTAGCAGAAGCCAAAATGCCAAACAGCTTAATTACATGTTACGAGGAAAGAAATATAACACAAAACAGAAAATACCACCATACAATTTTTTTTAAAGCTGTTGTGTGACTACTTTTTAATGCTCCATTCAGCTCTGATAGCCCTGTATTTCTGCACCACCACCACATCTTAAAAGTAAAACCGCAAACCAAGATGCAGAGAAAAGCAAGCAATGGCAATCAGAGTACAGAATGTAATGTAACTGAATGGGTTAATATCATTCATCTTAGTAGTCTCTTACAGAGTGGAAATATGGTGTACATGAGAGGAACAGGCAGCACTTATTCTCTGTTTCTCACACTACAAGAAAGCACATGCAGAAAGTACAGAAGGGCAGGCTCAAAACAAAGTTCTATACAATACACAATCATAGCTGGACAACACTGCCTCTGCATTTTGTTGAGGTCAAAATCATAATTGCTTTCAAAAACAGATTTGACAAAAAATACAAAGAACAGATTCATAGTGACAGTAAATGTGATATTCCAGATACAATTGTTTTCCTATTGAAGTTGCTATTCTAAATTCACCTGTCTCCTAGCACATGCGGGAAGATTAATTAAATCTGCCACTCCCTCCTTTCCCAAGGCTGTTAAGACTGGAAATTGGAATTCCAAAGATAGAAATTGTGTCACACACAGTACCTTGTCTTAAAGTAAATTTAAAGAAAAGGCTCTGGCTATATAGGATCTACTGACCTTTACGTCAAGGATTAAAAAGACAACAAAACCAACCAACCAACCAAGGCAGGTGATACTTTTCAGGATAGCTACTATTATAGCAGCATTATTCTTTGGCAACAGAAAGGAACATATAATACACAAATCCTAAGAGTTAACATACAAAGATGAAAATGAAGAAAATACTTCCCACTGGGAAAAAAAGAAAAAGAAGAAAAATACTTTGGTCTTCTACACATAGTTCAAACTGGATCTTGTTAGAAAGTATTCTTAAAACTGTCTTACTACAGAGAATATTGTGGAACACTGAAACTCATAAACACAAATATCTTTGAAGTCCATTTAATGTATTCTTAGTTAAAAACCATTTAGTTATTGAACATTTTTATAATGAATCACTAAAGTTTCTCTCTTTTTTTTCTTACTTCTGTTAGTTATAGTCACAAAGGATTTTTTTTTTAAAGAGTATCACAAAGCTAACATTTCTTAGACTTACATTAATCCCATTTCTAGCAAATAATATTAAATTTTAGGAACAATAGAAAGCTAACCTAGATGAGGGGCAACAAGTTTGAGGTCCATCTTGAGTTGAACAAAAGAAGTCATAGCTAGTCTCTACTTTTGACTAAAAACATGGTACCAATTCTCATCATCTGCCCTAGTTTTGTAACAGCAACCTGCAAACCACGCTTGCCTTCCTTTGGACTAGTAGTCAACAAGTTGTATTCTACCTGGAAAATCATGAAATGTGGACTATTGGAGGGACCGGTCCTGTTTAACATCTGTTCAGTGATTTGGAAAAGGCATCAGACTGCACTCTCATCAGACTTGCATATGACACCATATTGGAGGGACCAACCAACACTATTAAGGAAATGACCAGCCTTCAGAAGACTTAGGCTACAGGAATGTGCCAGCAGGAACCTTCAGATATTCAGCAACACAAATGCCAAGTCCTGCATCCAGGAAGCAAATGCCCTCTACTATAATACAGGCTGGGACTGATCAGCTGTGGGGTAGCTTTGGGGTCCTGGCGGGCAGTGAGCTGGCAGTGATCAAGTGCCCTGGCTGCAGAGAAGGCTAACAGCCTCTTCTATCAGCAAGAATGTGGCCAGTAGATCAAGGAAAGTGATTACCTTCTCTACTCTACACTCATTAAACCGTATCTCAAATACTCCACTCAGTTCTGATCTTCTAAGGCAAAAAAACCATCCCCAGACCTAACTGGAGCAAGCCCAGGGGAAAGCCACCAGGATGGTTGGGAGCTGAAGCACCTGCCCTGTGAAGACACTGAGGGACTGGGGTTTGTCCAGCTTGGAGAAGAGGTAGCTTCAGAGGGATGCAATTGCCTGATCCTATGAAGGATACACAACTTCACAGAAAGGAAATTTCTACACCAAAGTCAAAGGCAGTCTTGCCTTCAACAAGGCTAGAAGCAACCTTTGTATGTATAGAATCATAGAATCAGCCAGGTTGGAAGGGACCTCTGAGATCATCAAGTCCAACCCTTGATCCACTCCCGCTGCGATTGCTAGACCATGGCACTAAGTGCCACATCCAGTCTCATCTTAAAAACCTCCAGGGACAGAGAATCCACTACTTCCCTGGGCAGCCCATTCCAATGCCTGATTACCCTCTCTGTAAAGAATTTCTTCCTAATATCCAACATAAACCTCTCTTGGCACAGCTTAAGACCATGCCCTCTTGTCCTGCTGATAGCTGCCTGGGAGAAGAGACCAACCCGGCTACAACCTCCTTTCAGGGAGTTGTAGAGAGTGATGAGGTCTCCCCTGAGCCTCCTCTTCTCCAAGCTGAACAA
>NW_016690180.1:576091-646104 GCF_001604755.1 Lepidothrix coronata | reverse complement strand
AGGTGTGGCCTCACCAGCGCTGAGTACAGGGAAAGAATCACTTCCCCGGACCTGCTGGCCACACTGTTCCTGACACAGGCCAGGATGCCATTGGCCTTCCTGGCACCTGGGCACACTGCTGGCTCATGTTCAGCTTCCTGTCAATCCAAACTCCCAGGTCCCTTTCTGCCTGGCTGCTCTCCAGCCACTCTGTGCCCAGCCTGTAGCGCTGCAGGGGGTTGTTGTGGCCAAAGTGCAGGACGCGGCACTTGGCCTTGTTGAACCTCATCTCGTTGGAATCAGCCCAACTCTCCAGCCTGTCCAGGTCCCTCTGAAGAGCCCTCCTGCCTTCGAGCAGATCAGCACTCCCCCCCAACTCAGTGTCATCTGCAAATTTGCTAATGGTACACTCAATCCCCTCATCTAAATCATCAATAAAGATATTAAACAGAACTGATCCCTGGGGGACACCACTAGTGACCGGCCGCCAACTGGATGCAGCACCGTTCACCACCACTCTCTGGGCCCGGCCCTCCAGCCAGTTCCTGACCCAGCACAGAGTGCCCCTGTCCAAGCCGTGGGCTGCCAGCTTTTTCAGGAGAATGCTGTGGGAGACGGTGTCAAAGGCTTTTCTGAAGTCCAGGTAGACACATCCACAGCCTTCCCCTCATCCACCAGGCGGGTCACCTGATCATAAAAGGAGATCGGGTTGGTCAGACAGGACCTGCCCTTCCTAAACCTGTGCTGGCTGGGTCTGATCTCTTGTCCATCCTGTAGGTGCTGTGTGATTGCACTTAGGATGATCTGCTCCATAACCTTGCCAGGCACTGAGGTCAGGCTGACGGGCCTGTAGTTTCTCGGGTCCTCCTTCTGGCCCTTTTTGTGGATGGGCGTTGACATTGGCCAACTTCCAATCATCTGGGACCTCCCCAGTGAGCCAGGACTGTTGTTAGAGGATGGAGAGAGGCTTGGCGAGCTCTTCCGCCAGCTCCCTCATCACCCTTGGGTGGATCCCATCTGGTCCCATAGACTTGCAGGGATCTAAGTGGCTCAGCAGGTTGCTAACTGTTTCCTCCTGGATTATAGGAGGGCTATCCAGATTCTTATCTCTTTCTACAAGCTCCAGAAGCCAGGTGTCCTCAGGACAACCTGTCTTACTGTTGAAAACTGAAGTAAAGAAGGTATTAAACACCTCAGCCTTTTCCTCGTCTTTGCTAACTATATTCCTGCCCATGTCCAATAAAGAATGGAGGTTTTCCTTGCCCCTTCTTTTGCTATTGATGTATCTGTAGAAGGACTTTTTGTTATCCTTCAAAGAAGTGGTTAGATTAAGTTCAAGTTGTCCCTTCGTCTCTCTAATTTTCTTTCTACATGACCTAACTATATTCCTGAACTCTTCCTGAGTAGTCAGCCCTTTTTTCCATAATGGGTAGGCTCTCTTTTTTACCCTAATTTCCCTCAAAATCTCCCTGTTCAGCCAGACCAGTTGTCTTCCCCGCCGGCTTGCCTTTCGGCAGACTGGGACAGCCTGCTCTTGTGCTTCCAAAACTTCCTCCTTGAAGCATGTCCATCCCTCCTGAACCCCTTTGTTTTCAAGTGTTGTTTCCCAGGGTACACTCTGAACCAGTCTTCTGAATAGGCCGAAATCTGCCCTCCGGAAGTCCAGTGTAGAGGTTAATTAATAGTTTAGTTACCTGATGTTTGTCATGTTTGCAAAAAAAAATCTAAAAAATATTTTGTCCTCCTCTGAGAGGCTTTACTTTAGACATTTTGACTTTTATTTTTCCATCAAAACTAGTTCCTTAATGAGGCTCTAGCAAGAAGAGAGTTTAAAAACAATTACTAATGACACAGAAAATGACAACACTGTCTCAAATACTGAGCAGAGGCACTTCCACAGAAAAACAACACCTAAGCATAAACAATTGATTAAACGGTAATCTCCCATGCTGTACATATCTTTTGTACTGGAAAAGGCAAATTGCCATATAAGCAACGTTTCAATAAATTCAGCTGACTAGAAAGCTGCAATTTCACAGACTTCTGGAATTTCTTAGACACAGTAATTTTAAATGAATACTTCATAAAAATAATTTTCAGTATTTTGTTAGATGTAAAGCTTTTATACAGTTTGAGTAATGAAAAACCTCAACATTAGCTCATACAGTGGAAATACAGTCATTCCTTGCCAAGACAACCATTACATCCCCATTTGCCATTTATTATTCTTTTAAACTGAATAGAGAGGATTGCTCTTAAGAGATAGTCCAGATATGAATCTCTACTATCCAATTACTTATGTACTCTCTTTCAATTTCTCAATGGATGGCTCTTACTATCTCTCATAAATCAATCTACATCAGTTGCTTTTGTGAAAAATCTTTAACATAAATATTAATACTTTGAGCTGCTATTTTTCCTCCAATTCTACATAGTATCCTTAGGTTCCTTTAGGAAATTACTTCATGTATCATTCAAGCTTTTAAAATAAAACATATATATCTACTTGAAGGCTAGGCTTCTGACTCTCATCCTATAAACATCAGTCATCTAAAACAATTTCCAGAAGTACTGGAAAGTTTAAAAGTGGGCATACTATAATTAAACAGAAGTCAAACTTCTAATCTGTTGAAAATGCCACTGGGCGTCAGCATGTATTCCAATGCTCTACAACATACTATGTAAAGAAAACAAATACAAGGGAAATTAACATTCAGTCAGAATGTGTATGAGCATGGAGCTTGACCTAACAAGCAGACAGATTTCCAAGCTCGTGACAGCCCATGCAATTCTTTTTAGCTTATCTGCAGGCACTCAGTATGGCTAAAGTTCTAATTTAGAAAGTATGTGAAAAGGTTAGGGAAGAAAGAGAGGATCGTGATTATTCACAGTTCAGCAAAAATCTGTTTTCTGAGTTTTAGGCTCTGGGGATTCCATAGTAAATTTAAGAGAAGAAGCTGGAATTTCCTGATCTGGCAGATATAACCTAGGGTGGGGGAAGGATAATTCTCAAAAGAGCTTTCAAAGGTGGGTTTAGAATTTTGCCTGACAGAACAATGATTGATTTAAATCCACCATAAAAAGAGAGATCTGATCTTCTGACAAGTCTTTGAAATGGTAGAAGCTAACAGGAATCATTAGCACTGCATGCTTGCTTAATGAAAAATCCATTCTTTTACATTTAGTTCTAAACATTTTTAACACACTTGTGAGCTGATCATCTCATGCTTGAAGTTGTCAGTATACTAAGCACCTCTTTCTGTGCCATGCCATGAAGAACTAAACTTTTATAGGCAAAAACAGTAAGGAAGAAAGGTAGGAGTTTTCAATAAAATAAAACATGCATTCCTTCTTAAATGTGATCTGCATAGCTCTTCACTTTTCAGTACATGGTAATTTCATCCTCTCCCAACCTAACTTCTACATGTCATCCGTTTCAGCAGTTTTAATTCTGAACAAATAGTGTGAAAACTCTGCTCTTTACTAGAAGTCCAGATGAAAGGGTCCAAGTCCTGTCTTTTTTTGCTGCTGCACTGTTTCATGCCAAAGACACAAAAAGAATTTAATTTTGCCCATCACATTTCCTCTCCTTCATCATACTGCTTTCTCTATGTTAAATTCATTGTACTTCTATCATTTGTATTTATAATAAACAGATTGTAACAAGGTCTCTGGTTTGGTTTACATAAACTTACTTAAATAGCAACAAGAACTAGAGACCTCTGCCAGATGGTATCAGAGCAGTCTCTGGGTACCAGTGAAGGAACAGTATTGTTAATTTCTTAACATTACAGTATTTCAATCATTATTAGCGTTTCTGTATCTACACATAGAAGACATTCTGTCTAGAATTGATTTCTGCTTTCCAAAGTCTAATCATAACAGCAGACGTCTTTTATTTGTAATCCTAATAAGCACAAAAACCCACCACTCAAAACCAAACATCAACACACGTAATTTCTGATAATGACACCTGTCTTCATTTGACAAGAGTCTGCAGAAAAAAATGCATGGCCTTGTGCAACAGAGATGAATAAAGTTTGCAAAGTAACTAACAGTGTTATCTCCTTGTTTTTCCATGCCTGGATTGTTCTTCCTGTTGTCCCTCTACAGCCAGCAGCCAGCTGCTGGGAGATACACAAGGAAACAGCAGTGCTTGGTGACCCTCACCGGCAGCCAAAGAATTAGTCTGGTTGATGGAGCGTGGCAATCCACTGCGCCAGCTGAAAAAAGCAGGCTAGGGCATTTTTTCATTCTTTCACTGGACTTTGGGAAGGCAAAATCTCTTCCTTTCGCAAACCTGACTAGAAAGCCTAACTGATGTCCAAAGGGCCTTTACTGTACTGACATTTGCTATGTTTATGCTATAACCCAAGTCCCTTATGAATGGCCCAAATACTTATGAATGGCTGTAACCTAGAGTGTGTTGCAATATGGATGACTGCAGGGACAGTAGGGACACAGGCAAAAAGATTCAGGTGGCATGATGCTCCTGTGATACCCACATTAGCAGAAAGACTGCCAAGTCTGTCAGAAGAGCAAAGCGGGACAGAGTATTTCTTGCAGAGAATAATCTGCGGTCACTAGGTGCAGACTGAGGTAAAGAGGGGTCAGGGAAATCCCTCAGCTGAGGTTAGTGGGGGATGTCTGCAGCCTGAAAACTCCCCACTAAGATAATACAAGGACTTAAACACCTCGACCCTGACCTTCAAGTCTTTGTTCCCTTCTGTTTTGCTGTCGTGGTCCAAAAAGCAGAACTAACAAGAACTGTATAGTGCAAACCACAACCCTTCTGCCAGTCACTAACAATCCTAGTTGTGTTGTTAAGCTGCCAACAAGCTAAAATGTATTGCAGACTTCAGAGCATTGAAAAATGCTTCATTCTCCTGCTGCCATCACCCTTACCTACTTTTTATTTATTCCATACTATTCACACAGATGGAGTGATGTATTTGAACAGGCTGAGACCCATTCTTTTCATCACACTCCTATCTTTTGCTGATTCGCTGGAGCTTTTTCTGAACCTAAAGAGAAATGATCAAATTCTAAGAACAGAGGGCACACAGGACATGGCACCTGAAGCTGGGAACTGCTGTTGATAAAAATCTGAGAAGAATTTATGGAGATCACAGACAGTCTTTGACTGGTTAAATGTTTCTATTGACAGGCACACCTCTCAACGCTATCCATAGGACAATGATTACATTCCACAGGAATTTCTACAGCACTGTTTCTCCCACCCTAAATTTTTCCAAATGATCCATTTCCAAAACTGAATCCTAGATTTTCCTCTTGCCTTGGGTTATGGCAGTTCAGAAAACAGAACCAGGATGTTCAGGTACCTCTTCCATCTCATTCATTTGGGGGAGATGGTTTTTCAATAGCACCAAGTCATTCTGAGCCAGGAAACGGACTGGAATCTGACTCTTTCACATTCCAGACCACTACACTGACTAACAAGCAATAAAATCTTCCCAGTCTTTTACACTCCCAAAAGAGCCCAGACACAAATTTTTCATCAAAACAGAAGAATGGAATGTTCTATACAGACTTATGAACACTAACTTCTGAAAAAAAAAAAAAGGCTTATTTTAATATATCACACAACTTCAACTGTCACTTTGTCTTTTGACATTCATTTTCTCCCTTTTCTTCTGTGGTGGTGGGAAACAGTTTTCCCCCTGAAGTTATAAAATGGTAAAACCCCAGGGGGTGGTGACCCTTGAAGTTTTGAGGTTTTACCCAATGAGCGCTTCTGCAAAATATAAACATATCACAAGCAGAACGAAAGAGAAGGTTGTTGTAGTTGTTGTAGAAGAAGTAGCCATGTTGTAGAGCCATGAGGAAGGGGCTCGGAGCCCCTTGGGGTCTCTGGCCCCCCCAGCCCCCGGCAGGGGGGCTATAGGGACTTGGAACAGTGTAAGGCTGGGAGTTTCTCTGCTGTAAGAAGCAGCAGGAGCAGTGGCAGAACTGCACGGACCAAAGAAACGGTGGCAGAGAGCCAGAAGAGATAAGACCAAGCAGCAACAAGCATGCAGCTGAGCAGGAAGACACAGAGTTGTCTGAGAGAGCTGAGAGAGAGTCAGCAGCAGAGAGAGAACTAGGCTCTACACAGAGAGAGACAGAGGTTGGGGTAAGAACTGAATCAAAGACCCCCAAACTCCTTGGAGACCCCTCCTAGAAAGGAAGGGATGATGGACTTTTAGTCTTGGAGTGCTACAGCACTGCAGGAAGGAGCTGAAAAGCTCAGAGAAGGAATGCGGAGAGGGTGACCTTGCCCCCCCCCGCTGCTTGAGACAGAGCACAGAGCTCTGCAAAGGGGACTTGAATCCCCTGAAGATACAGACCGTCACGAAGACCCCTGTGCTTCGTGGTATGACGTGGTGACACGACCGTGGTCTGGGTGAACGCAGCCCATGGAAGAGAAGACCCTTGCTTGAAGACGAGTGGCCGAGGGGCTTGGATACCCCCTCGTGTGTACTGGCAGAGATCCAGCTACAGCTGCTCCATGAGAAGAGGATAGATGCCTGCTGCCTTAGAGACATTGCTGCTCTGAGAGTAGAAAGGGGTCTTTTCCTTCTTCCCTCCTGGACTTTTATTTGGAGGGGAGAAGAGATTTGATCCATTGTAAATACTTATGGTAGAGATAATTAAGATTGTATATAATGTATTGTAGTATTTATTTTGTACAGTCATTGTAATATATTCCCTTCCCCCATTTTTGAGTCTCGTGTGGTGTCTAGAAAAACCATCTCACACTGGGTTGAGATGTGGGAGGGGTTTGGACTAGGGAATTGGATTTTGGAGTTCTCAAACCATGACATCTTCTGCCTGGCTTATTAGTGACAGTCCAGTGAAAAGCCCACATAGCACACCACTGCCATATTGATATTTTCAATAGACTACTAAAGCAGTTTTGCTTTTGTACACCACTGTTATGGACGTCTTGGAACTATCCCTATGACAAATATATCTCTTAGTTTCCAGTCCACCAGCAACTATTAGTATAATAATTATTCGTTACATAATTTATGGCTTCCAGTGGAAGAATAAAGCAAAATAAACAGCAACTATCGTTTGCTAAAGAATTATTTCTGTATCTTTTAGCTTGAAATGACATATTTTTTTGAAACAAAAAATAAATTAAAGATAGAATTACTATTCTTTCTAAAATTGCAAGAATTTAAGAAACAAAACAAACCACGTAGTAGAAAGAAGATTAGAAAACGCTAGGATCATCAAGAACCGCATGTAATTTAAAGGCAACTTCAAGATAGCCCTCAATCAAACAAACGTAGCCAGCAGGCCAATTCTTTCAAGTATTCATCCACAGGTAGTAATTTAAAAAACAATCACAGAGGTGAATAAAAGCTGTTATGATCTATGAAGTACAGCAAAGTGCCATTCAGGAGAGTTGTTTTCAATCACCCATCTCTGAAAGTGCCTTCTGGAACAAACTTTAAAATACTGTCCCTTCCAAAGTCACATTTGAAGGAACAGGAAAAAAACCAACTGTAATGAGATGCTTCTAATACATTTAGTAGTAACTTTAATATTGCACTGCATATAACATAGCCCACACAGAGGTATCTTTAATAAACCAACCACTAGATGTAACACACATTTTCCTCACCAAATTCTAAAATTCAAATTATTAGAAGTACAATGATAACTCCAGGGTGTTGGAGATCTACATCGATATCAAATAGAGTTGCTCTTCAAAGTGATAAAGAAATTTAATTTTTACATTTTTGCTTGTAGAATTGATAGCTAGAGCAAATTGAAGCTTTAAATCTTTTTACAGACACTACTAAAGCAAAGAGTGGTTGAGTTACTGTCATTATGCTGCTAAACAGCACTTATAACCTCCAACTACCCTCATAATTCCCATTCCAATATAGCACATTTTAGTCTCCTTGTCCCACAGCTACTTGATCATCTGATTTTTCCATTAAAGGCACAGGTGTTTGGGATTAAGGACTTCATGTCAGGTATGGTAATAAGTATTTCCTTGCATTTAAACAGATTACATCAAGACTACTTTGCTGAAACTAGTATCTTTTTTTAAAATATGATGTTTAGTTAATTTGATGATCTAACACTGATAAAGCCATATTTACCCACATATGCCTGGTAAATAATGAAGAGACAGAACCTCTGGAAGAGATCTGGTCCAACATGCTACCCAATGCAGGACACTTCTGAAATCAGATCAGGTTGCTTTGAGTCATGCCCACAACCATTCAGGGCAACCTCTTCTAGTGTTTGACCACAAATCCCAGGCTACACTGCCAATTTTTTTGGATGTAGTAAATCACTGCAATTCCATTTGCAATTATTTTTAAACCTCTTCTGGGATACAGATTATATACTGGCCCATCAGTTTCAATATAATGAACAGTATTAATTTCATCTTCATGTTAACCACTCTGTGGTTTCTATTTAAAAAATTTTTTCATCAGTTGCCCGCTGTTACTTTCACATACTTTAACATTTGTGTGGAAGACCAGTCAGTATTCATGTGGTACACATTCTATACCTATTCTATATATATAATTTATCCTTAGTCTCCACACCATCCAGAGGTTGTGCTTTCACAACGTGAAGTCTTCAGTACCAAAGCTAGTGTAAGGAGGACGAGTCATCTTTTCAAAATAATAATTTTTAAAAAAGAGGTAAATTGACTTTTCTCTGATGCAGAAGTACTACAAGCTTATGTTGTGATATGACCTTTATTGCCATCTTTTTTCATTTTTGCTCTTGCTGCTTTTAAGCCTTTCTACTCTGATTCACAGCAAAGTTGCACAAACAGATAGGTAGTACAGTTGAATGGGGGTGTCAAAAAGAAGCAAAAAATGGAAAGAGAAATACCTTCAGCTCTTACTAGCACAAAATGTTATTCACAAAATCAAAACTTCAGTGTCTACTAGTCTCATTTCTCTCTTTCATAAAGTCATCTGTGCATCAGACCACTCAAACTGACAAGTGTCAGCCAAATATTGCCCCAATCATTTTATATCATGAACCATTTTATTCTCTGAAACAAATTTAGAGATGTTTTCACATGAAAATCAAATATATCTCAACCAAACAGGTAGAATTGAAATACAGTAATGCACTAACATGTTTCTCTGAAACAGAACAACAAACATGGATTTTGTAAAATTTTGCACTTGATTCTTTTTATTTAAAAAATAATTAAAAATAAAGACTGTTATTTATTATATAGACTCTCTGCCCACTCTCCTCCCTTACAACTTAATATCTGATTTCTACTACCTCCTATGTTCTTAGGATATTTCTACAGCAGATCCAAAGGTCTTAACACTGGAAATAAAAAATTTGTCCCTAAACTGCCTCACTTGGACCTTAATGAGTTTGTCCACAGCAGCGGGAAGTTTATTTACACTCCTTGATTAGCTCAAAATTCTATGACTTCAGGATAGACGTTATTGAAAAGACAACAGATCACACAGTATAGGAATGGCTGCTTTGAAAGATTTTGCCATCCCAATATTTCTTTTTATCTTCATCATCAAGCAACATCAGGCTGATCAACAGCCAAAGGAGATATCCCCAGGAGAAACAGAAAGGTAACAATCTCTGGCTACATCTCAACTGGGAAAAGTGGAGTTTGGGAGTGCTTTTAACCTCCTGAGTTACCAGACACTATAGCAAAGTGAAACTTAGATAAGTATCAGTCCCATCTCTCAATGCTGACTTCTGGATCCGCTGGGCCAAAAGAGACCTATGACCTGTTATGATCAGGACGACAGTTCAGGTGACCACGGGATTAGGTTTCCAGGGTATGTGCTCATACACATATTTGTTTAGATGCAACCATTCTTAAGTTGGATCAAACCTGACCAAAGCCACTGTAAGAAAGAGAAGCTGCAGAAAAGATTAATATAAAATCTCCTTATCTCTCTAACTCTCTTACCAAGAGGATAAAAACATCTAGCTCAACTTTTGCTAGACATCAGAGTATTAACATGACATGAAAGGTGGAATGAGAGAGCCCGAGAAAGAAGTTTATAAACATTCTGCAGTGGAATACCTCCAAACAGAGCTTGCAATCCAGCACAAAGAATATATTTTCAGGAAAAAAATATATATCAGGTTTCACAACTTCCTCTTCTTTCAATACAGCTGCTTTTTAAAATATGTCTGCTTTCAATAAGGCATCTGCATAAATGACTGCCTGTGGAGAGACAAATTCCATGTATTAGTCTAAAGGGCTAAGAAGTAATGTCTTCCCTTAAGATTCTTGTCCTTCAAAATTTTTGCAAGTATTCAATCATCTTACATTTAAAGTTAAGTACTAAGTTCCTATGTAATCAAAATACCCATCAGGACATCATCATCATCAAGGCCACATGAAAACCTTCATGGTATCTGGATATTACTGTGTTCATCATCACATCAGCTTTAAATATCACCAAAAGTCTTAAACAGATGGGTACTAGTCACGCATAAGTACAAAGAGGGCATTCAGACAAAGTTCTAATGCTGGCCATTTTAAAAAACTTTTCAAATACAGTATTACAAAATAGATGTTTATGACAGCTCATTCCCAAAGGATCTCTTAGAAACCTACTACCTTAATAAGTACTGCCACAAGAAGGGTACTTTGGTAAGTACTGTCACCCCTCAACACCAGACACCTGCAGTGATAATGTTTCAAGAACTTCAGGCAGCTGGATGAAGCTGCTTAACTAACTAGGACACCTGCCAAATTCAGAACAAAATCAAAAATGAAGTGTTGATTACAGGAAGGTTATTTCAGGGGGGTTTGTTTGGTTTCTTTAGTTTGTGTTTTTTGTTGTTCTTGCTGTTTGTTTTTTTAAATACTCTTTCTACATTTTTTAAAATACTAGCCAGATCAGGCACCACAACTTTAAGCAGAAAGAAGGTACCTTACAATTTCTCAGCAAACCCTGACTGACAAAAAAAAAAGGGCATGAAATATCAAGTCTAGGAGGTTCTAAAGGTTTTGCACTAAAAATCTTTAATTGTTCTACATCTGTCCTCCAAGCTCATTTTCTTGCCAAAATCTTGCCTGGAAAAATAAAGTTTTGATGGCTTTCATGTATTCTGAGCAAACAGGCCAGCCAGGTCTTGAATGCAAATCAGCAACCTGCCACAGTACACAAATCTATGGCTCATTTTATATCATTGGAAGTTATGCTAGCAAGTGAGGCAGAACAACCACACAAGCAAATGAAAACATAAGAAAGAACCAAAACCCCAAATCCATATCACCATAATAACTTCTTTTGCTATCAGCAATTCACCTTCTAGACTGTAGCATCATTAACTTCGTTAACAGCAGCCCAACCAACTAACAATGCCTTAGCAAACCTTGAACTTCAGTCCACTACAGTCTTTGTCTCAAAGAGTAGATATAAAAAGAGAGCCTAGGGATTATCAATAACAGAAAAACCAACCAAACAAAAAAACCAACCAACCAACCAAGCAAAAAAAAAACAAACAGAAAAGAATATGCAAAGTTCAGAAACTTTCAGAACAAATTATCTGTTTACTGTGTATTAAATAATCCTGCATATTAAGCCTTACTTGCTGCAGTAGTAAACCACTGACCATGTTGGCTTGACTACGGTGTTTGCATACTTTCCTGCATCCCATAATATCTCTAGTCATTTAAACATTATTTCAGGAATGTCCTGTAGAGGTCTCAGATGATTATTCACATCCATAACATTCTACTATTCACCAGAATGACTGTAAATGTGTTAACAGTTCATTTCAAACATTGCAGTGCTGACAGCATGACAGAAAGAGTTCTTTAATCTTTGTCAGATTGCTGCCTTGAATTGCATTCTCTTATGTATAACCATTTACTAATCAATGCTTAAGCCAAATATATTTTAAATATTTTATACCTCCATTCCAAAAGATCCTCCTTCATAATGTAACCCACTAAAGCACCACCTCAGCCTGCCACTTCTGCATGGCAGGGAACTGGGAACTACAAAACAAAATGTGAAAAACTTTGGCAAAACTCCTACTATTCAGGAACATTAATGCATGAAAACACAGAAGAAAAGACCTTGAATTCTGGAGTTTCTCTACAGGTCTACATTCCAAACCAATTAATTAATTGATCCATAAATTAAAGGGAATGCTGTTACTTCAAAAGGGTGAAATTCAAGTCAGACCCTCAGAGATCACATCTGAGCAATATCCTGCTTTCTTGATCTTACTCCAACCCCATGGACATTCCAATGCTGGTTTTATATTTTGTCACTGTTCAACCTGGAATTTAGTACTAAATAGTTTTGTACCTTAGACTCATACCATAACTTAATTTGCAAGTCTTTCTGAGAGAAGTCCCTAGCCCTCCAAACTGAATTGCTCTGAATTCCATCCAAACTAAAAAGAGAGGCTATGTGCAAGCCTTTGCACTTAAAGTCTCAAGAAACAAAAACCCCAAAATACCATCTGGGTTCAGATCCTGCAGAACAATAAAACTTTCCATTACTGGGAATGTAACTCAAATAAATTCAGTACCTCGGAAAAAATACAAACATGAATAACTTTTTGCAAGGGTCATAGTTTAAAATTTATCACAAATTACCGTACAAGATGATGATGTGTTAAGACAGCACTAACAGAATTAACTGAAAAGGACTTGATTTTTCTTTTTTATGATATGTGATTACACTGACTATACATTGCAGAGGTCTTGGGAACATGGGGATCAGATTTGAATGCATAGTGAGCTTAGGTACACTTGGGAGTACATCCCCAAGAGTACACAAAAAGCATAATTAAGTGCCATATAGCCCTTAGGCAGAACCATGACCTATGTCACAGTTTTAACAATAAATTAAGAACACAAGTAATGTGTTAATACATTCCTACCAAGACAACACTTCCTATATAAAACAGTAGCTCCTAAACTTCTGAAATCTCATGAGTTTCTCACAGGATGTTCTCCATATCTCTTAAAAATAATTACTTGGTGCTGTACCAAGAAACAATGTATACAGAGATACCTCAAGCTGGGTATTCACAGCGCAACTCAGGACAGCCAAAATGTTTTAAAACTTAAATCACATCCTCAGTAACGACACACATATGACAACAGAAGCACAATTAGACTTGAGTGGTGGATAATTTATGGAATGTGGATAAAATGACCCTTAGCTCACAAGGAAATTTTGTATCACAAGCATCTCTTACAAACCCACCGAAGAATAAACATAGGTCAAAGAAGCTTCTTAAGCAATAGTAACCACAAATTCACAGAAGCAAAGTCCATTAGATGCCAATACACATCCTACTTTTCCCACTGCCTTTCCAAAAGCAAGAAACACACCCAAATAGTCCCTCTCTAGGTCCTCTCCCAGCTATTTCAGCCTTACTGCACTATAAACCTTTTTCCATTGACAACTGCTCCCTAGAAGCCAAAACCAGCACCCCCTTGGTCAGACTCTGCACCAGTCAGGCTACAGTCAGAATGGCTCATGAACACAAACCAAACCACAGGGCGAGACTGTAATCATTTGCTAAGTAACAGCATTTAAAAAATACAGGTAATTTGCTAATAATAGCATTTAAAAAAAACCTAGCACGTAAATCTGAATCACATCTTGTTCTCTGATGCACATCAACTGTTTTTTAACCAACAAATTTTGCACAAGGTTACTTCTAAGAAGAATTATGAGTTTTAAAAGAGACATTTTGTTAGCATTGGTGAAGAGGTAGAAAATTCTAAGTTTACATTGACATTTTTTGCATAATCAAAGAAATGTGTATTAAGAATGAAGAAACTAGTCTTTGAATAAGAGTACTTGTTCTCTATCACATCATCACCACCTTTCATGAGATGGGCATTTCTAGGCTAGACTGCAGTTTAACTACTGACAGTACTAAACAAAGGATTTCATTATTTGCCCACCAAAAACAAATAAATGTCTTTCCCCAATAATTTTCTGCAGTCCATCACGGACAGCTACCATGTTAAAATGCCCACTTTTTCAGCTGAAGGGGCCCATATCTCATCTTCTGGAAGTATTAAGAGAACCACATAGCAAATCACCCTGCCCAGAAGTGTCCTAGAGAGTGACAAGTAGAAGAGACCAGAATTGTTCCTCCTCAGCGTGATCCCAATAAAAACACTGCCATGCAGTGATACGACAGGGGACACCTGTGCTTTGGTCAAACTCATCTTGACAAGATGCTACTAAGACATACGGCTGCCACATAGCTAAAAGGCAGGCACTATTCATCATGCATTGGCCATATTTTCTGCCATATGGTATGATGTGCTTGCACACAATTTGCAGGTTTTATCAAAAGTTCATCTGCCACATGATTAAAACCAGATACATCTTTGTCAGACATTCCTAACTCCACAAGGGAGGTAAGCTCTTGAGACTGAAGGGCCAGGCATTGAATTAGAGTAAGAATTCTTCACAGGTCAGATCTATAAGCCATAAGATAAACTTACCTGGGCAAGACTATAGTTTAGCACTTGAAAGTACTTTAAAAAGAAAAAATAGGTGTGTAAAGTACTATTCCTTCATTAACAACACAAGAAAGTTGCTAATATAAAAAGAGCGTCCTTGCAGAGCTTAGTTAAAATATAGATTTTTCTAAATCTTTTCCTCTATACCAAAAGTGAAAAAATATTGGTATTTCTGGACACTGAATGCCTGATTACCAGAACAAACAGCATATTATGGAAGGCATCCCAGTATGGTTGTTCTTTTTGTTTTTCAAATAAAGATTAAAGTTTTACTTCGTGAATTGAGAAAAACAGCACATACATATCAAAGCAGGTCCAACACAGAGTATTATGTAGCACACAGCAAGAGTATGCAGAAATTCGAGTTTGTTGTCCCTACTTCTTTACATACCCAAACAATTACTTTGAATACAATATGTATTCAGAGTTGATGAGATAAAGTTGCCTTTCTTCAAATACAAATAGTATCCAACTTCAAAGGACAGCATCCGATCTTGTTCTGTTAGATGCAAATGATTATTTCAATTGATAAAATACACTGACAGACTGCCTCTAGCCCAGAAGTCTTAACCAACAAAAAAATTCTAAAAGCAAATTGGCCCTTAAAAAGTACATGTAAACAAAGGGGGGAAGCAATCTCTCCTCCAGGAAGCTCTTTTAAAAACAAGAGCCAGAGTTTGACTTCATCAGGTAGAAACTTCACCATAATTAATGGTTTTCCACAGAAAAAGTCACTGTGAAGAGTAACAGTATTCAGCAATACCCAACATGCGCTATTTAAAAAGACCCAAACCCTACACCCACAACACAAAACCCTACAAATTACTCAAGAAACAAAAAAGGCCAACCGTAACTACTATATAACTGCCCTTTTCAGACACTAGTTGCTCCTTCCAAATGAAGGCCAAGTCAATTTGTCCATACAGATAACAACCTCAAATGCATGAAGACAAATGGCTCCAGTTTGCTTCACACAATAAAACATTCACAGTCTTGAATTATAACATTATTCTGGTGAGACACTTTGCAGCAGATCATAAAACACACTTTATGAATAATTAGGAACAAAATGCACCAAAGTAAAATAATTTCTTATCTACTTTCATACACTGTAGAAATTAGTTATTCATAAACATATTGTCAACAGCAGCACATTCCCAAAAACAGATTCTAATACTGCAACTGTGCAATGACAAAATTTCTCTTCAACAAAAGCTTCACAGCAACATACATTTAAAAAGTCAGTAAAAAAGGCTGTAACATCATAAAGGTTTATTGGTGATAGAAAACATATTTAGGATCAAGATATCTGTGACAGTTGTACTACTGGTTCATAGCAAAGGTGAGCACAAAGACATGTACAAGAAAGCAGTGGAGACATCCAACAAAAGAAATGGACACTGAAGACAACAGTTCCATGGCAACTAGGATTGATTTGCATCTTGATTTCTACAGTACCATTTTCCCCTTTTGCTCCCAGCTCTGGACTTGCCTCCAGCCTCACTAGTACTAGTACCCATTCAGTGACACAATGAGCTGATTCTGCTGGAAAACAACCCTAATAACAAGACATTTCATTTTAGTCAAATCACCTCCTGGGGTCAGTTTTGGTGGCAGAAGAAGGACACATAAACAGAACCATGACATTCTGGACTCAGTGGGCTGAATTGCCCCTCTGCAAGCCTTTTCCACTTCCCTTCCAGGTTTCTGTAAATTCATACCACAGCATAACAGTTGTGGAATCTTAGCATCGTTTCTATTCATGCCTTCCTGAAAGTGTATAACTATGGAAATATTACCGTATGTAAATAAGTTTGTCCATTTTCAATCTTTTCCATTACTTCCATAAGTATACTCCAGTTTCCAGTCATCTGTGTGACATCAAAATTGTTAAATCTCAAATAGCCAAAGGTTTTTTTAGGCTAAAAAGAAAAAAGTAGCAAGAAAGCTAAAACAAAACCCACTTTTGTCTTTAGATGTTACAAACATTAGTAAGTGGAAGTAGAGAAACCTCTTACCTTATTTTAATAACCTCAATTTCATGTTCAAAGCACAGAATTTTAACCAAACAGCTGAAGATAAGTTATTTAACTGGAAAAAAAAAACAAGAACTGCTAATGTCATCCGTACAGATCTCTAAAGTTGTAAATATTTTTCCCTACTTGATCTATATATTGATCCTTGCCTGTAAAAATGAAAACTTAACTCTCAGTCATTACGCCAAAGTAAAATCAGTTACTCTTCTCTGAAAACAGAATTCTGAAGTATTCTTTCATTTAACCATACTGTGGTAAGACAACATATCTAGCAAACAGCTCAGCTCCATTCATTTGAGAAAAGGTCTATTTTCCTTCACGTGTACAACTTCTCATTAAGACTTATGTTGTGCAAGACAGCTACTGTAACACTATATTGTAAGTCAAGATAGGTTTTAATTGAAATAGCTCTAGTAGGCAAGTACTTCAGACACAGGTCTGGATAAACCACAGTCTAGACCACTTGCCCGACTTTACATACCAGGTCACAGTCCTTGGCTGTAACCAGCAGTACATACTTTGCACGCATAAGCAAATACTCTGCAGCATTTCCTGACTTATTAACTTCACATGCTCTGAGATGAAAGATACAGTACAGCCCTATCACTTCCAGAGAAATAAAGAATAAAAGTGTTATCTCAGAGTTAACATAGCCATTTTCACTAATGCTAAAAATCAACAACACACAGCCTCAAGCAAATGACAGACTGGTTAAAAAACCCACCTACACAATCACTATGTATTTTAACAGTGTCTGATGCTATCACAGCTATATCAGCACTGCAATATTAGAATTCTGCTTTACACTGGATAAACAAATGAAGGTGTCAGAACTTCAGACACAGCTAGCCTCTCATTGCACGTTCAGTACTTGCCTCACAGGTTTATTTTCAATAAATATACATCAATTTAGTAAAAGCAGTCCCCAACCCATCACTGGAACCAGAATGAGATACCAGACAGTTTCACAGGGCACATGCACATTCCTGAGCAGACAAGGAGGCAGGAACAAATTACGTGGAATTAGGATAAAAACCAGCAAATGATACTACAGGATGAAACCAAGAAGAAAAAGACATTTGGGGAGAAAAATTCTTGTCCTATCTCACTACAGGATTATTGCAAGCTGTACACCTTGGAATGCTATGACTGGAAGTCTTCTACCACACACCCCTAAGCCACAGTAGCATCCAGGAAAGAGACAGGATGAAAGTCCCTCTCCTCAAATAACTTAAACCTCAGTATCTTCACTCTTCGCAGTCTCTGCTGTTTACAGGACAAGAGAAAGCAAATTCCAACGAGAAGGTAAGGAACAAAGTGCCCTTCTTTTCTAAGGGAAAAGTGCAAGCAACACTTAAATGTTCTAAAATTCAGACAAATCCAATCTTGCACAAGTTACAGAATCCCATGCTAAAAACTGTAGTGTTTTCACCTCCCCACAAGCCAAAAGCAGCAATGGAAACTGCATTCCCTATTCACACAGAAAACTCTTTCACTACCTCTTAACTCATAAAGTTCTCTGGTTTCTGCACATCCGATGTTCTCAAGTACTTTCTTGGTTACACAGTTAGCAAGTACTCTACAAACATTCTAGCAAAACCATACCATGAACATTTCAAAAGTACAAATACATTTTAAACAGATTTTTCTCCTCAGTGGAAAGCAAAGTGAGGACAGAAAGACAGCATAGTTTTGTTTTCATACTCCTTACCACTGACAGGAATGGGACAGGAGTGCAGATAAACATTTAATAAAGATCACTTGTAGCTTCAGAATTTGTGATGTAGAACTCATTGTGATGTAGAATTCAAGCTATTAAAAAAAAAATCATCTGGTTTGAATCAGTTGTGATCAGCAGTGTGCACTGGATTATTTGTAACATAGAAACCAAGATACGAGAAGCTCTGCATTCATGGTAAGAAAACCAAGCTGAACCAATCAAGAAAACTGCTGAAAAATTCAGGGTATTGAGATTCCTGCTTCCCATTTCACTCCTCATTAGTGCTTTATTCTGTTGGTTCCACTAAGAAATATAATAAACGTAAGGCCCATTTACAATGTGTTGAATGATGGAAAAAAAGAGATATTTTCCTTTTCAAATTTCTGTCCCACCCCAAGTGCCTCTTAATTGTCTATCAGAAAAAGAGAAGAAACAAAAACACATCAATACCTTACCAAATCTCAGTATCCCAAGAACCTGAGTTTCAAGGGAACTTCAAAGAAAAGTATGAATCCTCTAGCCCTTTCTCCCCTTTTCATCTGGTTTGTCCTCTTCAGTCCATAGTTGTATTTCTACAACTTGGGCAAGGATACAATTGATATTTTGGGCTACTCCCCGTCTTACAATAAAACGGTTTCAGAAGAACCATCAAGACTAGTAAGTACTCAGTTTGCTGTAGTGTGGAGTAATAAAAAAAGAAATAATAACCATATATTTAGTGAGTGAAAATGTTACTACAACTCTCACATTCTTGCCTTTATGTTTCTCTTTCTCATACTTTATATCTTAAAGTGCCCTCTCTTTTGGGCCACCAGCCTTCAAAACAAATCAGAACGGTACCCTAAGTGTTTGGAGAGAAAAATCACTGCTGAATAGTAGAAAACATTAAAACCCCCTGACCTTCCACAACACTCCTAAAACACAACAAGCCAAGTCACTCTTGCCCTTGAAAGAGTGAGATTCTATAACATCAGTGGGATTACTTAGATAAATGAAGTGGGCAAAACTGGAAACAGAGCCTCAAGCTTGAAGCTGATGTGAGGTTTTTTTTTCACAGTTGTACGACAAGGCTATAATTACATTAACAAACCCGCACCATCTAAGCACTAACAAAAACATATACTATCAGAACAGTCTAGAAAAGAACATGAGAAAAAGCATCATTATATTAAGAAAAAAACAACAACCACAAACACAGAATTTTCTAAGAAGCTTTGAAATATGGCATTTCCAACATCAACTTATTTCTAGATATGATTACTTTAAACCATTCCTAACTGTGCTCAAATACACCTGGCAGCCCACAACCATATGACTAATGTCTCACAGCACTAGTCTTCGGTATTTGTATCTTCTAAATCTAAGAGGATAAAAATTATTTAAAAACATCAGGCATGACTTTTCTATGTAATCATCCAGGGAATGCAGTGTAACATTAGAAGGAATATTGTCCATAAAAACTTATCTATTTTACACTTGTTTTACCAATGAAAGATTTTAGGAGCCCATGTACATTCCACAAGTACATCATGAAAACTTTATCATCTCCATCAGAGAAAATAGCAAAAAAGTCCTAAAGTATCATCAGACAAGGGAATGTGTTTTCAGTCCTTCTGTTGAGGCCACTACTTTCATTTTGACAATTTAAGATACGTTTTTGAAACAGCATGAATCCAGATTTTATTGTATTGACAAACTTGGAAAATCACTTCTCAATTTTTTTGACAGCAAGCTCTAATTATGTCCTGTATGGTTTCCAAATGTATATTCTCTAAATAGCTGGAAGCGAAAATGGAATCTGGAGCAAAGCCATCACAGGGCTTTCATGCATTTCTTATTAATTTTTCCAAAACAGGTCATCAGTATAAGTACTGACTGGAAACAGGGATATTGTAAATACAAATACTGCAAGTTGCACATTAAACAGGTTTGTCAGTCTCTCTTCTGTGCAGGCAATTCAGCTTCACAGTTGAGCCATGTACACTAAAGCATGGATTCTCCCAAGCACCTAGGGCAAAATTCCTCTTTTTGTTTGTTTTGCATGACTGACACAGGTTAACAATTATTTCAAACACAACTCTTCTGAAAAAGGTCTTTATAATCTGTAATGAGAACTAAGGAAGTAAAGTCTCAGGACTTGATTTCTCTTTCACCTGTAAGATATTAATGAAACAATATTTATTCCATCTCTATAGGATGGCAAACACACAAGTGTTACTCACTTTGCTGTCTACTCTGTTAATGAGAGTGAAGATTCAAATTTTACCATCCAATACGTATACTCTTGAACTTTTCAGGACTACAGAATGTGTTAAAAAATTAAATTAGTAGTATACTCATGAGGCAGTATTATAACAAGTGCACTCTGGTGTCACAATTTTGCTTTACCTCAATCATACCATCTTCTATTCTGCTTTGAAAACACAAATTAAAGGTCTAAAACTAAACAAAACTTCATATTCACTATTTCTAGGGACAGTAAAGCCAGAAGTTTTATAGTGCCTGCATTAAAAAAAAAAAAAAAATCACCTGAGAAGGCCAGGTGTAACAAATAACATTGTCCTGTAATAACTTACCACCTCACTAATATTTACAAGGTAATTAACATGTTTTGAAGTACAGAGAAATTTAAGTATTAAGTTTGCCACTACTGGAATTTGCTGTTATAGCAAGTGGGACAGAGCAGTAGGCCTTACACAGCACATGATGCTTGTCAAAACTTTCCTATGCAACTTACAGCCAACAAGCTTCGTGACAACTACCTTTTCTAATTTTATCTGAGAAACATAAGCCAAGGCCCTCATTTATAATTCAGTGCTGCTTGTTCCATAAATTTATAATGTCTTTTAAAACTTTTTTATAATTAGGCTGCACTGTTTTCAATAGCAACATCATACTTCATAATATGCACCAAGTTTTGGTTTCTAATTACTTTTCAGCACCGCTTTGGACAAAATATACGTTTTACAATAGGTATCTTGTGCGCTTGAGATCCTGCTATTAAAAACAGCATTGAAGCCGACTCTAAGAGTCACTAGCATCCCTCACCAGCTGGCAGACGTGCCCTGGGGCGAGCAGCCTTCCCGCTGGGTCCTTCGCTCGCCGAAGCACTTCCACAGGAGGTTTACAGAGCTCAGACCAGGGAAGGGCAACAAACACCCTGGGCTTCGGCTGGCGAGGAGTGAGCGGATTTGGGCTTGCTGAGGCCTAGCGAGCGCATGGGGCCTCCGCCAGCCGCGGTCCTTCCCCCCCAGCCCCGCACAGCGCTCCGGACGGGCCGAGGGCCGGGGGAGAGGGGGCACAAGAGGGGCAGGCGCCCGGGATGCTCCGCCAACTGGGAGGGAGGGAGGCGGCCCCTCTCCGCAGAGCCCGGGGGAGAGGGACGGCGAGGAGCCAGCGCCTCCGCTTTGGGAGGGACCCGCAAACTTTAGTACCTGTCGGAACTCCACGAACGCCAGGAACTCCACGAACGCCAGCAACCCCTGGCCACTCCGGGAAGAGCTCTACGGGCTTTCCCTCCAGCCCCAGTACGAACTCTCGCAACGGACTTAGTAATAGTCTATACCCACGCAGGCAGGGGCTTCTCCTGCCCACCCCCCCCGCTCCGCGCCCCGAGAGGGGACCCCCTGGCGCACCTCCAGTCCCGAGGGGACCCTCGGGCGCGCCCCCCGCCCCGGAGCTGCCCCGGCAGCGCCGCTCCGAGCCCAACCCCGGCCGGGCCTCGCCGCCGCCCTGCCCTCGCGCCCACCTGTCCCGGGGGTCGATCCAGCTGGTCTGCTTGGTGTTGTGATCGATGTAGAACACTTTGCCGTCGTAATCCCTTGCCTCCTCCCAGCCATCGGGTAAGGGGAGCTGCCCATTCCCCGCTTTCCTAGGCATGGTCGAGCGGCGGGAGTAGCTGCTCCATAGGGACAGAAAGAAAGACGGGAAGCGGGAAAAGCCACGACCTGGGCCGGGGAAGGGGCCAGGAGCGGGGGCTCGCGGGAGCCCAGGGAAGCCCTGTGCGGCGGCCGGGTCTCAGTCCACCATGCCCGGGATGCCGCCTCGCCCGCGCCGCGCCGGCCGGGTCAGGGCTGCCGGCGGAGCCCAGCTGCTGTCTGGGCGCGGGGAACCCGGCTGAGCCCCGGGCGGCCCCGGCCGCCGCTCATTAGCATGAGATTAGCATCCATCTCATCTACATGCACATTCCTCCCGCCGCATTCCTCAGGGTTAACCCTGCCCGCGCTGCCCGCCGGGACGGGCAGGCCGTGGCCGCGGATTCGGCACGGGAAGCGTGCGGCGGGGCAGCGCGCAGGGCAGGACGGCGGGGGAGAAGCTGACAGAGGGACCCTCCTGCTTCCATCGGGCTCTGCCCGGGGGCTCGGCCGGCGTGAAGGCAGGACACAACTCCCTGCGGCAGACCAGGGCTCCGGCGCGTCCCCGCAGCCTGTCGGGACGCTGGGGAGGCCCGGGAGCCACGGCCGCCCCGCGGGGACAGCAGCGCCACGGCACGACGGACACCGGCGCGTCCCGTCCTTTGTCTGCCAAGTTGCCGCGGCCCCGCACCGGGTAGCGCAGGCGACTTTATCGCGGGGGATGTCCTGGCCCTGAGGGCTCAGGGAACGCGCCGAGGGAAAAGGCAGCTTTGCCAGTGCCTCCGTCAGTCGTGGCGGTGTCGAGTTCCCTGTCCCAGCCCTTCAAGGCGCGCTAACCTCACTTCACATCTTGTGAACTCTCCCTAAAAACTCCAGTAAGGCTCAAGGGTTCCCAAAAAGAACCTTCACGTTTAAAATACTTGAGTTCAAAATTTAAATTAACAAGTGAACTCTTCTTTAACCTTGGAAGTACCTAAACTTAGTGTCTTTAGTTTTGGTTTTATGTGTTTACTGGTTGGTTGTGGTTTTGTTTTGTTTTTTTATAACAGAAGCATCGGTGGAAAATACACGTACACCATGTGTGCCCTGAACCCTTGTGGCCTGAAAAGCAGGCAGCTAAGTCGCATTAAGTATAGAAACCAGGTGTGAGTTACTGTGTGTTTATCTCGCATTTGCCACAGGAGAAGAGTATCCCAGGCCGGTTACCATGGTTCAGCTGATAGAAGGTAACTTAATGAGCTCTATTAATTTGGATGTGTATCTGATTCCCAAGATCTGGCATCAGAAACAGAGCATCTATGGGGGAATATGACTCTTTAGTTTAGTGGCTAGGACTCCGAGGTAACCCAAGTCCCTGTCCCCTAGAATATTTTATTTCTTTTCATTTAAAGTTACTGGTTTAAAGTAACAAAATTTTCCTGGAAGAGGAAGTATGTGACCCAGAGCTGTCTTTTCTTATTTTCTTTTAAGGCTATTTATCTACTCCATTATAGCTGTCTAACATTCAGCTCTACGAATTCTTCTTCAGAGACAATTTACACTTATTAAGTCCTGGACTTGTTCAGTGCGTAACAAGTTTTTGGATTCTTCTTCAGAGGCCACATATCTGACAGGCATTGAAGTAACTAATTTACAGCTCTCTAAGTCCTACTGTTGGATCTGCTCCTAAATAGAAAAAAGTACCAGCAAGATATGATTTTAATTTAGCTAATTGTCAATCTGGTACAGGTAAGACCTTTATTATTTTATTCATTCTACTTATTTTACTGTGTACCACTGTCTCCACATGGCCCATATGCCTTCCTTCAGATTCTCTTGAAGATTTTACTTTGATATCTGTTATATTAAGGTCAGTCAGTCATGGCTAGGCTTTGCGAACGAAGATTAAGGTAATGTGCAGTGAATATTAAGGTCATGTGCAGTGAAACTTCATACATGAAGAAAGGCCCTGGTAGTTAAAAATGGAGAAAAACTGAGCTGTCCTAACTTCTGGATATCCATAAGAGTTCACCCACTTAGGGAATGCAACAGGATCATTGCCTATTAAAGTGACAGATGCATTTATTTTCATTGAGAATATTAAGTTTCAGTGAGCTGATTGGTTTATAAAGACCAGTCTTGTTTTCCATCAGTGTAAAAGAACCCCACTTTTACTAAGCATTTACATTTGCGTCTTTTTAAATAATCTACTAAATTTTATAAACTTGTGACATTCTACAGTGAGAAAGTACATGTGGCAGTTGTGGGACAGGATAAACTGGATTTCCTTTTCCCATTTAAAGTTCAGTTTGTGTTATCAATAAGATATTTCGTTATGTAAGTTGATAAAAAGCTATAGAGGATATACTTTTCTTCCTGAAATCAGTTGTACAGCTGTGTCACCACCAAGGCAGCCAGACCTACATCTTCGATTATTGGTCAGATGAGATACACAGGGATGTGGATCTGATTTATAAAAAACTTCTCATCAGAAAACATCAATATTTTAATTTGCACAACAGATAGAAATTGCCATTCTTAAATTTTTGGAAATAAATGCACTAATATAATTGCATAATTGTCTGATTTTTATGTATATGCTTGAGTGTTTATATACAGATGTGCTTACACTTAAATATAAACTATTGCATGGTGTTAAGCTCTCTTTATCCTCCTTCTAATTTCCATTGTTTGAGTACTTCATTGTGTTTGCCTCTACAGTTAGAGTCTACAGTCCAGAATGCCAGTTTAGGACTACTTAGAAATGACATTATTTGAAGTCAAACAGACAAAATTAGGTATTATTTTTGTAAATAGACCTTTAAGATTACCAGTGAGAACATACAGCTTTTTGAAGGACTGCTATTGTACAAAATAGGATCCAATTATCCTCCTAGGTTTTTGTTCTTTTGCAATTTGGACTGATAGAAAATAATTTCTTCCACTACCCTGTAATATTTTTTTAATAAATCTAGTAAAGGAAGGCAGAGCAGATGTTCATACTGATTCTTTTTAGCCTAAAATATGCTATAAATTCTAACTAGAAGTAGTTTTTCAAGTATACCTCCTACATCTCCATTGATAACCTGCCTAGCATGTTGTACTGACATTGTCAGCTGACAGCATACCACAGATTGTTTGTCTTAATTGCGTAAGACAGCACAGTTCAGAAGACATAAACATGCTTTATTCAAAACACAGAAGGGTGCATAGGAAGGAGGTGCCCAAAAGCACAGAACAATGTAGCTATGGCATGAACTTAAGTATCAGAAAGTATGATAAACAACAAGATGCAATCAACGAAAAGGAGTTAATCATTCCACTCTTTTTCTTTGCATGTTTAACCAGCCTGAAGAAAGTCCTGTTTTAAGTAGTACATAGTTAAAAGATTGAGCTAAAGGGAATTAGAATAATACCTATGTTGTGTCAGCTAGAAGAAGAAAAAATGTTTATGTGAAAATTCACAACACAAGGGTGGAAATGGCTGTATCCAGAACTGGGGTCTCCAAAGGCATATACTTGTATCCTGTCACATAACATACCCTACTCCAGTCTTTACTAATGTAATTAATCTCCTGATACTCTCTGCTTGCTTCTTCTTTCACAGTAAATCTGTTCCTGAGACTGACTGTAATCAACAAAGACGTGTTTGTACCTTGTCCTTCCCTGATAAGAGACTCCCTTAACTTGATGATCCACTAGAGTTTTATCCCTGATGAAATTTACAGCTGTTAGAGCTCTAACTTGTACTGTCCACAAACGGCTCTGAAGCAGGAGCCGCAGGTGTCTCCCTGAAAATCTGCATAGTTCAGTCTCCACTGCTTTCACACAGAATTTCAGTGCAGAATGGACTATGAAGTATGATGACAGAATTAATTTCTAGACACATCTGACAAAAATATTTGAAAATATGTATTGGTTATATTGGGGTTTTTTAAACACTTAAATCACCGAGTATGGACAGTGAGCCTGACTTCTGTCACGTGTAGCTACTGTAGAACTCTCAAAAAATAATCAGTATTTTCAGCATTTTAAATATTTGTTTGTTTAACAACAGTGAATTTTATCTGACAGCTATGTTTTCAAATAAAAAAAACCCCACACCAATAAATATGACTCCATGATGCAGTGAGATTTTTTAGTTTTAAAAAGGGTTTAAAAAATCCTGTAAAGAAAAACAGTGTACATGCATGAGGGAGGAAAGGAGAAGGAGTGCTGCTTTTACTGTTGTCACCTTCTAATGCATGTATACATCTGAGAGTAAAAGATACTGGACTAATATTGTTTCTGGTTGAATTTATCACGAAGCTCTGCAGAATTGATGGAGCCAGATAATGTTTACGCTTACTCAGCTTTTCTTGTTATTTCAAAGCCTGCTCTCTCCACTTAAATTCAATTGCTTAGATTGTTCTACAAAGACTTCCCAAAGTATCAGCAAAAAAAGACCATACCAGATTCTACTTCAAATGAATATATACTAGCTTTTTCCTTTTTTTTTTTTTTTTAATTTTGGCCTTTTTTCCTTTCTTTCAAGCATGTATAGGAGAGAGTAATGAGCAATTGCATGTTTTGAGTCCTTGCAGACATAACTAAAATCCTATGCCTCCTAGTAAGTGCACAGAACAATTTTAACTGATTGTTATTCTGATTAAGAGTTTAGAGTAGGAAATGGAAAGTTTAGAATGGAAATGATGTGGTATGAGATTTGCCTCAAACCTAGCTATGGAAATGTAACATTTTCATGATAAAGTCTTCTCAAGCTTGCCCCAAACAAGTCATTAAACTGACTTATCATTGAGTTCTGTTAATTTTGATTCATACTGCTGAAATGTCTGTGGACAAAATAAAAAGGAGATGAAGAATTTTGGTTATTCCAAAACTCCTATGACTGATGAAGTCCAAATTAGTCTCTGACTCATATTCCCAAAAAATTCTTGATCCAGTCTTGGTATTAACATCTTCCAGAGTAACACTCTCACTCTATTTTTTGTGTGTTTCTGATACTTGTACACACATTTAAGTGTCCTACCTTTCATCATATCTATGGAATTACAGTGTCTACTCACTGCTGTCTTATGGCTTTGGAAAACCACAAAGCATGCCTGGTCAGCCAAGAAGGTTCCCATGAGCCTGGTCTTTCCTTTTGGCTGCATGTAAGAAAGAAGCAGGCCAGCAATAGAGGGTATATGCTCACTGGCAGGGAGGGAAGAATGGAGGAGTTTCTCAGTAAGAGCTCCTTTGGCAGTGAACAGCAATTAATTTCTTCAAGTATTTAGGATCCTCCATCAAGCAGTATCCAAGTTTACAGAGCTAATGCTTTTAACAGTCCCTCTCTATTGCTACAAGGATTATGTGCTCCCACCACAACCAGTAGAAAGGACTTAGTCTATGCTGTGTTGTACCTAAGGGGGCACAACAGATGAAATACAAAAAGTAAAGTTTTAGCAATAATATTCTGAAGTACGTTTCTGCTCTCTGTCATACATGTACTTTCAGAAACACCGTGCAGTGAATGAAGTAGACTTGAGTAATAGAGTGTTTAGCGTCTGCATTACAAAAGAAAAAAAGATCCTCCGACTGATGGAGAGGCTTAGGGAACATTTCTTCTAACAAATAAAAAATCTTATTTCAAATGCAAAGAAGTATGAACTTGCCGAACTATAATATGAAGAAAGTTCTTTTCTCCTTTACCCACTTTTCATATCTTCTTTCCCCTCAAAAAATACTGTTTCTTTGCATGAATACAAAGTACTTTGATGTTTGGCCTGACCAACAACAAAGTAACCTCAATCCTATCTTATTGCTAAGTTAAGCTAAAAACTGTGCTGCAATAATAAAATTTGAATCTGTGCAAATTTATAGCAAAAATGGGACTGATGCATTAATACCAAGATTTAGCACTTCTAGACTGCTAGAGGTATTGCTGAATTGTATGAATCATTCCATGGCAATTTTCATTCTAGTCTGGTTATCCAAAACAGAGAATCACAATGTTTGCACTTTTTGGAGGATTGAAACTATTTTGAAGAACACAGCATGATACTATTATGTCCACTTTGTAGTGGACATTAAAAAAGAATCGTGTTAAGTGACATGATGGAATAAAAAATACCTAAATTAAATTGGATAGGGATTAGAATGTAGGGTGCTTTCAGCTCCTGAGCTGAAGCTATTGAACTGAATTGTGTTATTTTTATTATTCCAATATGTGGTCTCAGGAGTACTTTGGATAAGCTTTCTTATCACAAGAAAAAGATTATAATTCACACAAAACCTCCTTTTTTTGGTATCTCATTCCCAGGTAAAATGTGTATGAAAGTTATCAATTCCATATGGTCAAGCATGTGTTATGAAATGATTGCATCCAAACATGACAATCCTTTGAATTTCTCAGTGGAAAAACAAAACAAAAGCATAAATTGTAGTTAGCTGTACTTGTGTGGTCATAAATGAAATATACTAATAAAGAAACCACCTCCAACAGCATAAGAAGATTACACTGAATAATAAAAAAAAAAATTGAATCTAGGCAGTCTGCAAAATTCAAGTACTAAATAATGATTAATCCTCAGAGTATGAAATGTCAGAGCTGTTGCTCATAACCAGCTGTTCTATAAAGGTGTACAAGTAAAGCAAAAGGATATATAGTTGATGCTTATATCAAAGGAATCACAGAATCATGGGATGATTGAGGTTGGAATGGTGTTGTCTGGAGGTCATCTTGTTCAGCCCCCCTGGTTGCACAGGGCCACCCAGACATGATTGCCCAATCTCCCAGGACCAAGTCCAGGCATATTTTTTTAATATTTCCAAGGATGGAGATTCACATAATCACAGAATATGTCGAGTTGGAAGGGACCCACAAGGATCATTAATTCTAGCTCCTGGCCCTGCGCAGGACCATCCACAAGAGTCACACCATGTTCCTGAGAGTACCCCCGGGCTCTCATCCTGCTCCATTGCTTGGTAACCCTCACAGGTAAAAGGTGTTTCCTGATGTTCAAAAGGAACTTCCTTGTCTCAGTTTGTGCCCATTGCCTCTGAACCTGTGACTGGGCACCACTGAAAAGAGCCTGGCTTCATTGTTTTTGTATTCTCCCTTCAGGTATTTATATACATTCATGAGATAAAACTGAACCTTCTCTTCTCTAGACTCAACAGTCCCACCTCTCTCAGCCTTTACCCATATGTGAGGTGCTCCAGTCCCTTAATCGTCCTTGTGTGGCCCTTTGCTGTTCTCTTGTATGGGGAAGCCCAGAATTGGACCCTGCACACCAGGCGTGTCCTCACCAGTGCTGAGTAGAGAACAAGGATCACCTCCTTCGATCACCTTGTATCACCAAGGATCAACTGTGCCTGGAGCGTGTACTGGTGCCTGAGGTTTTATTCCTCCTCAGATGCAGGACATTGCATTTCTCTTTGTAGAATTCCATGAGATTCCTGTTTGCCCACTTCTCCACGTCTTTAAAGGGCACAAAAGCTTGCCACATAATTCAAACACACCAAACCAGAGAAACTGCTACACTGCAAACTGGCTTCTTAAACCGTAGGCCGGAGGTTCCCCTTCAAGCAAGCAGCTGAATGTCTGGAATCAGTGCTGCCTTCCCTTTAGTCTCACTTGGCAATCAGAACAAGAGATAAACTGCCTCAATACTGCAGTCTCTGCAGCTGTCTGTGGTATTGTGGATGTCATCACTCACAAAAGACCTTGGTTCTTCTATGGAAGCATTAATACATGACTGTACAACTCAATGTGCCACCTTCAGCAATTGAAACAAATAAAAGTAGGGGGGTTTAATATAAAGAAAAATGGTAGTTTCAAACACTCATTCAGAAACTCTCTGATCACTTAACATTAATACCTTTTTTCCGAAACATAAATGGGAAAGAAGTACAATACTCTTATGCAGCAGTTTCACTCCAGGAATGCAGAAACAGTAAGTTTTGGGCATTTTTTTTAGGTTGCAGAATTAGGCCTTCCACACCAAGGAAATAAAGTGGTGTGTATCTTCAAAATGTAGTGGAACAAGGGTTCATTGTTCTACAGTTTCCATCTAGTTTCACTCCATGTACTTAAACCAAAATTCACGGTAATTTTTGATATATCACTGATGATCACTGCACTTCTCAATGTGTGCTTTCATACCTATATCAACCTTGCTGCTCCCTGTTCTGGAGGATCCCACATTCCACCTTCCCAGAACAGTCTTGAAAGTGACTGTAGTCTCTCTGTACCTGTTGCTGTGAACTGTCAGCAAAGAACCACGCTGCCGACAGTGACATCTGCTGTTAGAGTCAGTGGCTGGGGCTACCATTCAAACCATCCCACTCTTGTGAGTCAGAAAAATATGGTTAAAGCCAAAACAGGAGTGCTAAGCCTCGATTCTGCTTGGGAGGGGCTGTGAGTGAAGGGGAACATGCTGCACATCCTTCAGTGGCCTCAAAACAGCACCAACAGCCACACTAGCAATTCCATCTGGTGAGAGCTGGAAGAAGATTCTATGATTCCATATAGTTCAAGAAGTTTTTGGACAACTTGTTCAGACAAATGGTGTGATTCTTGGGGTTGTCCTGCACAGGGCCAAGAGCTGGACTCAATGATCCCTGTGGGTCCCTTCCAACACAGGATATTTATTCTATGACTCTGAGAAGCAGGAACTGGAGGTTGCAGGCTGCTGACACCTCTGCAATGGGTGTGCCTTCTACACTATTTTCAGGGAGCAAGCTGTTCTCAAGTTACATGTAGCATCACTAATCACCGGTGCTGAGATGCTGTTAAGAGAAAGCAAAGATCTGCCCAATTAAATACAGATTTTTAAGGTTTTAGATGGATTTCACAGATCATGAGCAAGCTAACACAAGCTCTTGTTTTGTTTTGGGAAGAGGAGGCGAAGAAATACCCCAGGGCAGGGAAGAAGATAAAGAGTTGTTTATGAAAAGAAATTTTCTTGAATCAAATAAAAACTTGAGCGAAATCATGTTTCAGGGAAAAAAAAATCACAAAAAGAATATTAAAAAAAATCTCAAAAGCACATATATGCACATTTTGTGTCCATAATGCCTCATGAAAGAGTAATGCTTTTCTGAAAATACTTTAAAAAGATCTTTTTTTATGTATTAACATTAATGAAGAAAAGCTAAAAATAGATACAACTTTTCTGCTATAGTAAACTTGTAGTGCTACTCCTGCCCTTTATCCTGTAAGGTAAGAAAGAAAAAGTAGTGGTACACTGCGTCTTAATACAGTAGAGTTTAATCTCCCTTCACAGTATTCCACATCTGTGGGATATACTTCTCCAGCAGTCTCATTTTAATAATATATTCTAATCCATTAAACTCACTCTGGTGAGCTTGCAGCGAACCATGACATTTCCAAATCAAGGTAAAAAAAAAACAACCAAACCAGACTGCAGAGCTAAAATTCTTTTTCAAAACTTTTCACTTTATTTACAGGGAATTCTTATGTTTAAATATATCAAACCATCATGACAGAATAATTGTGATGTCTTGTCATGTCATATTTTTTGAAACCATGTCAAATACCAAACTGAAGAACTTGCAGAAAACTAAGAAATAGCAAAAAAAAAAAAAACCCAACCAACCTACCAATCAAAAAAACCCACCCAAAACCAAAGGCAAACTATGATGGATGAAAGGAAAGCATAATGAACACATCAAAACTTTGTTTTCTCTGCTGCTGTACCCAATAGTTGATACTTTTGCAGCACCGTGTGAAGTCCTGTTAGTCCAGGGATTTAAATTCTTAACCTGATCCCATATTCCAAATGTCAGCCAGCCTGGGTTCAGGGCAAACTGTGTCAATTCCAGGGTATGGCAGAGCTTCTTAATCTCTGCAAAGTCTTGTTTTTCCTGACCAATGCTGGGATATAATCTAAACAGATAGTTACACATGGTTTCTGAAATGTGAGGTTGTCTCAATGTGCAGTTAGGCTTATTCATAATTTTAATGTGTACCCGTATAAGCAAACTGTTCTAGGACAAGTCACAGGAGCAGACTTTCTTGAAAGCAAATGCATAGCAAGTAGGAAGAAAACTGCATTGCTAAACTAAGCAAGGATAATGGAATACCAAACCAAATAGAAAAATTTTAGGGTTGCCTTCAAATTATTCCAGGAAACACAAAGATCTGAGTGTTAGTAACTGCTGAATTTTTAATTGAAGCAAGCAAGTCAAGCAGGGCATTTTTGCATGCTCTTCAGATACTAGATTTTAATTTTAGTGCTTTATATATACCAGAATTAAGCATAGCTATAGCATTTCCATGTCAGAATTCTTCACTCTTCTATCAGATGCATTTAAATCTCATCTTGAACAAGTGGAAATGACTATTTCTGTTTTGCAACTGTACATAATATGATCAAATAACTTCTTAATCTCCTCTTTGGTAAGCTTTCACTGCAAAGCTCACTTCCCAGTCACTTAATACTTTTAATTTCTCTCCTCTGACTCCACTCCAATTAAAGGAGATCTTTCTTCTGTTTGAAATATCAGAAGGAACACTAACGCCCCATCAACAGTCACACTAATGCCAAATATAGTGATAGGTAGCATCTATCCACCTCTGCTACAGTTTCCACATTACTTTTGCCATAGATTGGATTAACTCCTGTTACAGCACCTCACTGGGACTTATGTGCAAGGATTGCTACTGTGACTGAAGCTCTTTTTCTGATTCCCAGGACTAAGGCCACCCTTCTCTTACATACTTGTTTCCCAGATAACATGATTTTTTATTTTTCTGGTTGAAACCCATATCCTTTACTTTTGGCATCATATTCCAAAGCTCTAATGCCCATCCCAGCGTCATAACCCGTTTTTTCACAATTTACTGTCAAAACAGGAAGTATTTTATTAGCATCACTTATTAACACTTAATGTGCCTTTTCCCCAGCTACAAAAGAGAAGTATTTCTTGAAATGTCTGATTTTTTTCTGCATTGTGTCTAATTCTGTTGGCCATCCATTTTACCATTTGTGATATCAGAATGTGAAAAGCTAAACTACACAAAGTCAAAACACAGAACTCAAAGTAGGCCTGTCTTTTTGACCGCTGGTGCCATAAGAATTATTCTGTGGAAGCTGACATACATTTTAAGGTTTTTCAAATAAGGATTTGTTTATAATTCTATTTTACCAGAGTCCATTTTGATTTAATTAATGTAGCATGAAAAAATTAAAAAAGGGATTATTTTTCTTTTTTCACAAATTTTTAGTATAATCTTAATATCATGCATTAATCTTAAAATCCATAAATTTTCTCCAGAAAGGCCACACAAGTTCCTATAACTTTTAAAAAATAAGGGCTAATAGTTATAAGAATAACAGCAAAAGTATCATTAAGACATTACTTCAGCCCTACCGTTCTTGCTTTATGTCATTGACACCTTATTTCACAATGTGTATTTTTTGACTAACCACAAAATGATTTGGACTGTTTATTAGTTAGCCTAGAATTATTTTGTAAAGATATAATAATTTTGCTTTTATAAAGTGAATTTACAAGCCAAGAAAACACACTCAAAAACCCCTGGGCTTAGAGAAATTCAGTACTCTTGAGTTTCTTTTGCTAAGGGCCCTTTTAACATTTTGACAAGTCTCCTGAACACTTTTCATTTCCCATCTATTCCTAGACAGTCCTTCATGTCCCCAGCCCTGAACCCTGCCTCCTTTCCAAAAAAGCTCGGTCATCTTTCCTTCAGGGACAGGTTGACAAATCAATGCAGTGATAAAGGTTTAGCACTCCTGCTGTTGCTCTGACTCCCCATCTGCCTGGAAGAGCTATAGTAAGAGTGCAGAAATGGATGTAACCCTTTACTGTAGCATATTCTGGACATTTTTCTGCCACATGAAGTTGTGATTTATGGCTCAAATTAATGAACACATGCTACTGCCTCCCCCAGGGCTGTTTGGGAAGGGACCTTTTGGAGCCACCCAGCTGTGACAATGGAAAGCAGCAGACCCCTTTGGTTTCTGTAGGAGCAACACCTGGACCTCTCCATCCTGCTGGGAGCACTAGAGATAGCAGGAGGTATTTTATCTCATGGACTGTGGAGACAGGCAGCTTCTGTCTCAGCAGCCAGGCTTCATTGCTTCAGTGAGTGGGCCTGGCTGACTGCACCCTCATCCTCCTACCATCAGCCCAGTTTTAAGCAGGTAGGATGCTGGTATGCTTCTCCTCCCTCAGCAAAGCAGACTAATAGGACTTTTCGTATAGCTTGAGCTTTCTTCCAAGTTTTCTACAGCCACAGACAGACACTACAACAGGTATTAAACATATCATGATCTACTTTGAAACTTCTTTTCAAACCACTAGCCTAGGCACTTGAGAAATACTGATTACCATCTGACAATTTTGAAATACTAATACTAATATTACTACTACTAATAATAATAATTATACTTTGGAAGGCTCTAAAAGCAAGTTTATGTCTAAAATGCAGGTAGGAAGGGGATGAGTCAGAATCAGTTATATTAATACAATAAGGCTTGAGGCACTTTCAGAATTCAGTCTTTCTGACTGCCTAATTGCCTACACATAAACGTTTCAAATCTGTTTGCATGCTTAGATTTTAAGATCAGGTGTAGGTAACAGGTCACATATGTGCAGGTACAGTACAGCGTTTGGAAGATCTGAGCCTTGTAAATCAGCAGAAGCTTGGAAACTTAGCAAAATACAATTTTAAGTTAAATAGCAAAAATATGATGTGTATATATGTCTAATTTGACAATACATTAGGTTTTGCTATTCTCTGCTAAGAATGATACTTTTAATCTCTTGCTGCATCTAAACATTTATTTGACAAAGATAAGCACAAATTTTTCATCAATATTACAAAAATTGTGCTGAAAATGAAAATATCGTTGCCATGGGACAAAACTTTAGATAATATATGCAGAAGTTACAGTAGCATCCAGGAGTTAATATTTTGTAGCCATTGTCATTAGGGAAAATCTGTATTAATAGTTAGCATTTTTTTCCTCAGTAAAGTGCTTTCAAAATGTTTGCTAATTAAAACCTTTATATCTTTTAGACAGTAAAAGTGCTTTTTCCAACATGCAACAGCTATGTAACTTATTTTATTAGTGGTTTAGTAATAAAGTCAGATAAACCTTTGATTTAGTAATTAGCATTAACAGAATGGTTTCTGCCTTCGAAGCACTATGCAAACATTAACTAATTAATTCTTGCAACTAACTCCCTGTAATTGGGGGAAGGAAGTATATTCATACATATTTGCCTGTTTGAGGAAGAAAGTCTTATCTCAGACATGTTATGAAACAGAGAATTAAGACATATAAAATAGTTATTCACTTAAGTCCACAAAGATGGAAGCATTGTCAAATTAAATAACTAAATTATTGTCATGGTTTAACCTGGCAGGCAGCTGAACACCACACAGCTGTTTGCTCACTGCCCCCCTGCCAGTGGGATGAGAGAATGAACTGGGGGAAAAAAAGTAAACTTCATGGTTCGAGATAAAAACAGTTTAATAGAACAGAAAAGAAAGGAATAATAACAGTAATAAAAGAAGAAGAAAGAGACTTGGAATATACAAAACAAGTGATGTACAATGTGATTGCTCACCACCTGCTGACCAATGCCCAGCCAGTTCCCAAGCAGTGGCCTCCGGCCAGTTTTCCCCCTAGTTTATACACTGAGCACTCTTGCAACTCATGTACCTGTCCCTATAGGGTTGAGCTTGATTTTTCATCCCACTTCCTTGTGTCCTTTCCATGTTCATGCAGATAAAACCACAGGGTGACCTATGGTGTGTACCCACTATATCCTCTCTCTTGAGCAGAGGAGTGCTTAGTCCTAATAGCTGAGTATAGTATCAGTTTCTCTTCAACAAATATTTTAAAAATCCAAGAAACTTCAAGACATTTTTAATAGCTCAACCAAACAAAGTTTTCATATATCATGGTGTCTTCTTCAAGCAAGAAATACAGAGTGAAACAGCAACAGAGATATCTGCTAATGCACACTTAATCATTACATTCAGATAAACAATAAAATTAAATAATGAAGGAGGTTTGTAAAAGTTAGAGAATTAGGGACTAAGCACCCCTTGGTGATCAGCTATTTGTTAAATATTGAAGAGTAACTTTTTGTGATTTTGTTTCTGTAAGCTGAACCTGTCAAGTGGAGACTACTAGAAAACAGAGCAATGCTGCATTTTGTGTTTGTTGTGCCAAGCACTATTTCTCTATGGAAATGAACAGATTTTTTTTTTAATTTGCTATTTTATTGTATTTATAATTAGCTGTCTGAAAAAAAACGTTCCATCTTTTAGCATCTGCAGTGTTGCATTGATTCTCTCATTACAGCAAATACACATGACCCCCGGTGTTCAACTGTAAACAATAATAGTTACTGGCTTCATTAGGAAGCTAGCAGATGGCTTATAAGTTCTCATGGTAGCATTTATCCATTTGAGGCTTGCAGTGTGCAAATGTTTGTCTTTTAAACAGGATAAAACAATGTAAAAGGGACTCTGTGCTTTGTTTTTATTAGTAGCAATTTATTTGTTTTGCAGATTTGAATCTGAGTATATGATGCACTGTCAATATTTCCTGTCTGCAGGTAAAATACTCTCTGGGCCTTCCCTCTGTCTCTGTGGCATTTTCTGTACCAGAAGAAATGAGGTCAAATGCTATTTCTGGAGCTTTGACAGAACTGTATTTTTCTTAGTAGGACTCGTTATAAACCCAAACTCCCTCCCCTCCCCTCCCTTCCCTTACCGTGGTGCCCCCCTTTCATCAGAGAGGCAGTACTACCTAAATTTTACTTTACACAGACTGGAGATCTGACCATGGCAATCACTAGTGCCCTTCTGTCATTCCAAAACATTTACACTGCCAAACTTTTGTGCACAGTTTTGGAATAACAGCTCGTTTACTGTCATCCCCAGTCTGGTGCCTGGAGTGTATGAACTTCAGGATGCTTCCCAGATAGGCTGCAGGCAGCTGCAATGATTGTCAAACATAACTGCCACATTGATTACCTCAACAGGCAGAGCTATCCAAAAATGAGTTAATATTCGGTAAAATTTGGTAGAGCATAAGAGCAGTTTTAAAGCAAAGCATTGTGTGAGTCTTTGATGGTTTTTCCCATACTTTGAATACAGCTAAGGCTCTCATTACTATTCTCACATACTTGGTTTTGTTGGTAGCTGAAATCAAGCTACACTATGAGGAAACAGAAGCAGGGTTCTTCTATTAAATATGGTGTTAAATACCTCCAGTTGTCCTTGAAAGCACACGTGATGGTGCAAACTCCCTCAAAGCTGCATTACAGCTGGATCTGCACATGGGAGAGCCAATAATTAGTTTATAGTTCATGTGCATTCAGTTTTGGGTTCCCATGGTTTCTTCACATAAGCATTTGACTTACGGTTTTTACTATATGAAGGCCTCTCTTAAGCCATGTGAAATCAGCCATTTGTTTCAGAAAGGACAGTCAAAAATTAGAAACCTTTGTATAGGGAAAGTCTTATTTTGAGGGTTTAAATGAACCTGACTGCCTGGGACTTGTGTTTCCTTCTTGTACAGTAAGGGCATGAGTATGAAATTAGGGTAATTGGAGTAAACAATGATCTAGTAAGTCTTTAGTGTTTCATATTGTATTTTCATGTTCAATATTCAGCTTTTAAATTCAAAATTACTTTTTTTTGAGGGACATCTATATATCCTGGAAGAGAGATTGGAATTTTGCTTTAAGAGCAGGTATTTTCACTTTTTATCTTCTTCTGTTTTATTAAAAATAGTATTTGCATAAAAAAATTTCTTTCTTCTAAGCACATCTGCTCTTGATTCTACCTCACCCGAAGATCTAACCCTTTGCATATGATATCTTCAATGAAGAATGAGCAGCGGGAGCTGATGAGCTTTCAAGAAATAAAGATCTTATTTTCATGCAAATGTACTAGTAATTAAAATCGATGGGAGAAAAGAAAAAGGCAACTCAATATGCAACACCTTCAAATTTAATTTGAAGTATAATAGTTTTAAACTTTTCCATAAGAACACCCAGATTATTTAAGTGGTTTCATTTTGAGAACAGTAATAATTGTCATTCAGATTAATGGGTTAGTTTTTCTTATCAAAAGACACCTTTAAAATAAGTTTAGGGGTAATAGAAGTTTTAAATGTTGCAATTTTTTTCCCTGTGGTTTGAAATAAAGTTGGTTGAATTCTTAACTAAACTGAACTTCAATTCAAGCCTGTGGGTGAAATGTAGCTGTGCTTAAACAGCCAGCCTAAGGCCTACTACAAGCCTAACATGACTTCCATTACGGAAAGTATGCCAAGCTGTGTCTTTAGCATTTACTGTTGCATCATTAACCAACTTGCTTTCCTGAAGGAAGCATTTTACTGAAAAAAATTCTCTGTTTTTATTACGTTTTACCATTCCTTATTAATCACTTAAAATCTTCTCCTCTCCTCCCCTCTCTTTCCCTCTTTTCCCCTCTCCTCCCCTCCTCTCCTCAACGAGTTTGAGATCTTGAGGATTCTCTATTCTCATGTCACATGAGCACAACTCACAATAAAATGAAAACATTGTCTAAACATTGAACTAGTTCTGTTCATATTCAAAGCTGTAAGTCTGCAAAGTTGGAATGCATAAAAAACTCCTGCCATTTTATCCTATGCTGTTTAACTATTATCCTATTATGATAGGTGCATCTCTATTGATTAGAAATAAGTTTATTTCTGATGGGTTTGGAGAGTCTGGGCATTATATACATTTATATATATGTACACACACACACATACACATATATAGGTGTATATATATATACAGCTATATAGATATATATACATATATATATACTAGAAAGCTGCATAATTTAGTTCCCACAGAATAAAGAAGAAGTGAGGTATTGATGATTTATTGATTACCACTTACATTTAGATGCTGTGATACAGGAGCTAATAAATAATGTAAGACCACCATATAGACCATAGCTGATGATCATTTAGTTATAAATGAGCTACCAATAAGTACATTAAATATAATAATTCTTTTCAATATAATAACATAAAGCAAGCAACTCACAGTAAGTCCTTTCTTTCAAGTACAGTAGTAAGATTGCTTCCATTTCTGTTTCTAGCCTCATTTCATTTTCATAGCTTCATTCACTACATGCCTATTAAATATATTATTATATTTCTTCCAACCTATTAGAAAGACTTATAGAAAAATTCTGGATCTCTTGAAAGCTTCATAAAAGAAACAATTAAATGGAAAATTGTCCAGAATAGGATCCCAAGAAACTGTTCTCAAATGCATTGGGTCTATTTGTATTCATCATTGTACTCACCAAGAGTAGGAATAATACCACTGATGCCAGACATGCTAACAGCAGATTGCTCTATTTTGCATATTCTACCAAAAATGTTTATTAGTATTGCAAAACTCAGCATTCAAAAGTTAGAAGCTTATGAAAAGAAGCATTAGGAGATTGCTTTGAGGAGGGAGAGTAGGGATAATTTGCATCTTAATGTGTGGATACAAAATCTGGAAATCTACCAAAGGTGAATATCTGAATGTCTTTAAGGAAAAATTCTTTACAAAAAATATTAGATATGAAGTATGGATCTAAGATTCATCAGAGAGTTTGACAGCACCTTTATATTACCATCACTCAGTAAGATGATGAAAATATCTAAGATATATTAAAAATTAAGCAAAAACAGCCACAGGCTAATTCAAGAGAATTATAAAGGAAAACTATGAACAATCTCCATACTGACTTAGATATGTTTAATAATATAGAGGAACTACAAAGACCAGCACTGAACTGGTCAGCATGGCAGAGATTAGTTCATCCCCTTGCTGTGAGAAGGATTCAGATGAGACAAGGAGAAGGTTTATTTTCTTCTGAGTACCGTGATCTCCAGCACAAAAACCTCTCAGGAAGAATTCCTCACCGTCACTGCTTTCAGTCTTATTTTCTCCATAGGTATCTGACATCAGTAGGAAGACAGCTGTATTGCTCTACGTAGTGAAGGTTAGAACTCACTGTGAAAAAAAAGACCTATCTATTCTATTCATTTTCTCATGCCACACTTAGTATCTTAGTATTAAAATTCCTTCCAATAATGAGATACAATGACTATCCTCATTTAACCTCTGCCCTAAAAACACTGGGGAAACATATATGTCATTTTGTTTTGCTTCATCAAGGAGGGCTCTGTTTCATGGTTTAGCTGGTCTTGCACATGAAACAGAAGGCAGTGACCCTGTGGGATTGTCTTTTCTTTCTGTAAGGATTGATTCTATTTTTTCTTCTTCCCCCTACCCTCAGTCCTTCCAGAATTTTGTCTGTCATACAGGTCATGTTATTCTGACATAGGCAGGCAGCGAAGCAACTCTGCCAAAATCACATTCTTCACCCTCTAGATTTCAGTTACCTTGGCTTGAGGCTGCAGAATACTGAGATCTCAGATCTTCAGACTTCAAATCAATGAAAAATAAATATGAAGAGTGCAGAATGAATTTTATGTGTCCAGAATTGACTCTGATTTTCAGAAGATAAGAAGTAGGCTAGAACACCTGGAGAGCTGCAAGTTTTACTCTGCCTTGCTATAATCTAGGTAACTGAAGTAAGAATAATAAAACAAGATCATTATCTAGTGCAGTTCAACGAAAACAACTACCTGAAAGCAAGCATTAGTCTTAACTGCAAAGATGTAAGAATCCACAAACGGTCCAGAATTAAGGACTGAGTTAGCCACTTACTGCTTTCTATTTTCAGAGCTTTTCTATTTTCTATGAGCTCTTCAAGTACCATCACTTATTTCTTTGCTTCAGTTTCAGCTAAGTGTTCATTTGTGAGCTGTTGTTGACAAAAGAATAAGCTATCTTGATGCTAATGAGTATGGTCATATTCGAAGTGTAGCTTACACTTGCGGTTGCCTTAATCTTCACAGAAACAGAGAATCGTTAGGGTTGGAAGGGACCTCTGGAGATCATCTAATCCAACCTTCCTGCCAAGGCAGGGTCACCTAGAGCTGGTTATACAGGAATGTGTTCAGGTGGGTTTTGAATGTCTCCAGAGAGGGAGACTGCACAACTTCCCTGGGCAGCCTGTTCCAGTGCTCTGCCACCCTCAGTGTAATGATGTTCTTCTTCATGCTGAGGTGGAACTTCTTGTGTTTTAGTTTATGGCCATCTTGCCTAACTAGTTCTCCTTGTCTAACTGAAAAACGCAGCCTTCATGTGACTTATGTAAACCGAGGATTTGGTAGCAATAGCACTGCTTCCAGTCACTTCCAGTTCTTGAGTATGCACCTTCAAGGGGAGAGGAGAACTCACACTGCAAGACTCAAAGTGCAAGGATATATACAGTAGTTATGAGCTTGCATATACTGCATTTGTTAGAGACTAGAGCAATGAAAAACATCACTTAGTGCATAATATATACACTTTTGAAACACAATGTGCTAAATCCCTCTTTATTCTCAGAAGTATTATAGCATATATAGTATTATATATTCTGTCTGTCCTCTACCTGTATTCCTCCTTCTGGTTTTCTGACAATAAGTGGAAGATTCTCAGAGAAAGAAAAAAATTCATTTTCTGTCAGTCACTAATGTTCCAGAGTGGTGTGAATGGTGCTGCATCCAGTTGGTGGCTGGTCACTAGTGGTGTCCTCCAGGGATCACTATTTGGTACTGGATTAAAAACTTCCTTGGAATCCAAGTGAATAATATATGCTTCTCTACTTTTGTCTGCTTTTATTGTCATTTCCTCAAAGAAATAAAGTTAGTTTTTTATATGTGATTTCCATTTTGGTAATCTTCACACTGAAATATTAAAAATTCTATTTGCATGGAAGATCTGGGCAGTTTACCAAAATAGAAATGTTCCTCTTGTATTTTTAGATACCTGTCATAATGCCATAAGCAATATTTAACATTTTACTGACAGTGCATAAAGCAGTGTATTTGGTACTGTATCAAATGCAAAAATATGTTTTCACATAACAGAAATGAACTACAGCCTAATAACAAAGTAGATTTCATCAAGAAATACTTTAAAATGTCATGAAACATATATTTTATGCACAAAAATCTGCCAGTCAAGTTCTTACATCAGTTACAGTTTCATAAAGTACCCTGGGGTGCGACTCTGTAGCAATGTGAAGACAACAAAGGAAATATGAACCTGCAAAAATGTCACAAACATATGAAATCTAAAAAGTACCCATTAAATTTAATGGAAGAAGAATTACTGATCCAACATATTAGGCTGTTATATACTTAAAACTGGAAATCCTTTAAAAAGTCTTGCCACCAAAACCCCTATGAATTCCACAGGGATTCATGGTGAAAAGAAGTCTGATTTGAGACTTTAATCACATCCTATTTTTTTACTTCTCTAAAAATTTGGGGCAATTAAGGGCAATATAGACTTTTGTTAGCAATAGGGGTTTTTTTTCCTTGCATACGTCATCTTTCTTTGTGCTTTATTAATTGATATGGATTTTAAATAATGACAAAAACAAACAGGATAATGTGAGCATCTTCTCTGTTTGCTTCATGCAATCAGAACAAAGCCTGGGTTTGTGACTCTCCATGCAGAGAGAAGACAGTTGTGTTCCATATGCAAAGCATGGTCCCATAAACTTGACCACTACAGCCAACTTCCCTAGTCAGCCTCAGACTGCCTCAGAGGACTGGTTCTCCATGATTCATGTGACTTAATGCTTTTGTTACACTGACTCATGTGTCCTAACATTGTTTCTTGAGGGTTTCTGGCCCCTGGGGTTGTCCATTGTGACACCTGATCTTGCAGACTATGCAAGCCCTAAGCCCCCTGAACCACACCAGAGTTGTAACTGGGAGCTAAATAGTGAAGTGACAGCTGACATCTCCCTCTACATAATCTTGGACCAGCGAGTATCCTTCATGGCATATTCTCTTTCACTCCCTTCAAAGAGGAGAGACAATTTGTATTATATGTTTAGGGACTTCACTGGTCTCTCATACTGCAGCAGTTCTTCATAACAAACCTTTGTCCCACTAACCATTAATTTTATGACATCGTCAACACACACTGACATCTCCTTATTGGCTCCCATTTTAAAGTCATATACTGGAAAACATCTCAGGCAGACCACTGCAAATCTCCACTTGTGATCTCCTCCACAATGAGAAATTACTATTTACTCTGATGCTCTCTTTTCTATCTTTTAACCAACTATTTATCCATGCAGGAAGACTCTGTTTTTAAACTGTCATTGTTTAGATAGATTCCGGGTCCCCTAGCCTAATGTTGTTCCTAAGGCCTGCCCTCTACTCCCATGGAGCTCCAGTTCTTACCCCAGTCCCACCATCCCTATCAGGATTGTATTGAAACAAACCTTAATTATCACCTACCCAGAGCTCAGGTTCAAATGCACTAGGTTCAAATGGTGGACTTGGCAGAGCTAGGTTTATGGTTGTACTCGATGATCTCAAAGGTCTTTTCCAACCTAAATGATTCTATGATTCTACAAATCTAGAAAGAGCAATATAGCAGCCATAGCTTTTGAGATATATACGTATATCACAACTCACGATAGGTCTTTTCTGCTTTTCCAGGCTGTTTCTTCCACATTTAATTAAGAAGCACACTCTTTTCAACCACCTTTTCTGAACTTTGTCAAAGGCTAACATTAAGCTTAGACTGACGCCTCCTAGCATGCTTAAGGCACCTTGTATACTGTTCTCCCTGGGAATCTCCTGGACACCTGTCCTGCATTTCCTTGGAGTCCCTTTTCTACCATCAGTCTCATCACCTCCTGTAAGCTTTCTAGCTTTTCAAACCTTAACCCTAGCCATTGAGACAAACCAGCCTGAGGCTGGATTCATGTTACTTTCAAATTCTGTTATGGGCTAAAGGCATCGTGCCTTAAAAGAGAAGGTAAGAATGTAGCATTGGTCCTGTTAATGTTTTAATAATCTAAAGGTACAATTTACTCCATTAATACAGAAAGGATACTTTAACAATACAGTTAAAATTTACAGTTAAAATTGTATATAAACTTCATTGTTCCTACTCAGTTTCTCTGGTGCTGTGCTCACCTGCTGCATGTCCCACTGGGTGCTAAGGTCGACAACTTCCATCTTCCATAAAAAGAGTGCGTCAGAAATGGAGGTGTTATGAGTCATTGGCCTCCTGTTTCCTTTGATGGAAAAAGTTTAATGTTCACAGTAGGAGTCTCTTTCCCCTCTGATTTGGGATCTGCGTGGGTTTTCTTACTATAGTTGGCATCCTTCTCATTGCTGAAGTCTGAAATTTGGCCCACAGCCTCCTACAGCCCCTTTCAACATAAAAAGCCACTGATACAACAGGGTAGTTAGGCTTTTACCATATAAAGTGTACACAGACCACGCTCAACCTAGTTAGGCAATACCCACTTGTTCACTAGATGATTTTCATAGAACACACACACACAAAACCCAAAAAAATTAAAATGAGGTCATGTCAAGACAAGTCCAGACAGCTCCTGAGACCCTGCACTGTCAGGTCACAACAGAGTTTCTGGCCTTTTACTTGTATTGGCAAATTCTATTTACAGAGCTACCTCTGAATGCACTGAAAAAACAATACAGTTAATAGTGTCTCACTTTACCGGTACAAGGTCTTTGCTTTTCTGGGCCTTATCCTCCATTTGGGAACAAGAGTCACACCCTTTGGAACAACTTTTCCTTAATCATGCCCCAAGGCTTATGTCAGACCAGGCTGAACATGCTTACGATGCCCTCACATAATGTGCTTCCTATAAGCCACCCCTGAAGTCCTGCCTTGGTGGTCTTTTTTTCTACCTTTAGTCTTACCATATCCGTAGACATATGCATTTAGCAAACCCTAATTCTAACCCGAACTCAAGTCTTTTGGAAATCAAAGTAGGGTGTATTGACCATCATCATTGACCATCCACACCCTTTACAGCTCCTTTGAAAAACTTTTTATCAGAATTGTAAAGCAGTATTTTCCTCAACAGAATGCTAACTCTTTCCAAATAAATCAGTCCTAGCCAGACGTCCCCTAATTTTGTTTTTTTATCATAGTTTCTAGTAATTTGCCCAATACACATCAGATTTATATTCCTACTATTTCCCAGATTTTCCCTGGAACCTTTTTAAAGAATTGATGTCACATCTGCCGCCTTCCAGAAGCAAGGCAATTTTAAGCAATAGGTTACACCCTGCAGTGAGTAATTCAGCTCTTTTGTCCTTGAGTTCCTTTAGAAATTTGGAGTGAATACTATACGGTCCTGGTGATTTTCACTTTATCTATTTATTCCATAATCTCTTCTACAGTAATTTCAATTTCAGACTGCTCTTCAGACAAGTCCCCCACCAAGAAGGGTTCCAGTTTTGGAATCTTTCCAGTTCCTTCCACAGCGAACACCAATGCAAAGGGTTCACTTAGCTTCTCTGCAATGACCTTGTTTCTCTGAGTACTCTTTCATGACCTGAAAATGAACTTGCCATACAGATTCTACCAAAATTCCTGCCTCTGATGTGTTTTGTAGCGAAAAGGATTATTAGTTTTGATTCCTTTGTTAGTGATTATTCAGATGCTTTTTTGGTCTGCCTTATCCTGTTTTCACATTTAACCTCACAGGGTTTGTACCTCTTTCTTCTTGTGTCATTGGAACATACCTTCAGCATTTTCAAAGATGGATTTTTGCTTGTAACAACCTTACTTACCCTGCCGGTTAGTTACACCAGCTTCCTTTTGCCCTTTCTGAAGTCGTTCTTAAGAGAAGGTATGTATTCCTACTGCAATATTCATAAATAGGTTCTTTGGTGCCTGTACAGAGTTGAGACTCTGAGCTGTCCTTCACTTCCTTGTAACAAAATATGTCTTTCTTACTTCATTACTCTTTTTTGAATTAAAACAAAGCTGTGGAGAAGAAGTGCCTGGATGTAAGTCTCTTGCTGTTCTCTGATTGTGATCTTATCTAGATGTTGTTGAAGCAGATTCCTGGCAGGGTTCCCTTCCTCAGAGCTGGGTCTGTAGAGAATAGAGAAATAAAAATATGGGGAGATATGGGGGAATAATGTGCATGTGCTGTTCTAGGACTTTCTGTGTACTTACCTGCCCTTGTTTTTTTCCCCCTAGTCCTATGGATAATTAATTCATGGAGTTGCCTGTGCTCCTCTCCCTCATAGCACTGTCGGTCTCAGTGAACAGTTGTCCCCATTTGTATTTTTGTGGCACTCCTACTGACATCGTATCTGGAATGACAATGGTAATCAGAGTGATGCTCTGCACAGTAAGGCTACAGCTATATGTATGCCTCAGGCGTCCCTGCTGAAGCACCAGGGACAACTCTTCGTGATATCTCTTCAGTGACCCAGCTGTGTCATGAGTCTGGCACACACAGGGTCAGCAGGACCAAAGGGAGTGGCTCAGTCCCGAGGCCTCTATGCAGAAGTCAGTTGTGAAGATTGCAGGGAATGATTAAGAGATTGAGCAGAAGGAAGGTGCAGGGTTCTCCTCTCATCAACTTCACATAAGAGACCTTGCATGCCTTGGCTAACTCAGATGCCAGTCAGGCTCATAAGAAGATCCATTGCTCAGGGCTTGTCTGAATCATACTATTCCCTTGGGTACAGGGGAACTGACTGTCTGGTCTAGGAAATCTGTACCACGTCTAAGGCAGTTCAATTACAGCATTAAAAAATCAATGACTTTTCAAAATAATCGGGTGTAAAAATAGTAACAGACTGGGGTTCTTCTCACTTTCTTTTCATGGTACTTTTTAAGAACTTTTGTTCTAAGGTTTTTTAGTACTCATATTTCTCTGCAAACTAATTCAGAAACCTTTTGCAGAAGAGCTGGAGAAAAGCTGAAAATACTTCAGCCAAAAGGTGAAATTCAAAAGTTTTCTCTATGCCATGGCACTTTCCAGGTGATGGAAAACAGTGAGAAAATTGAAAGCTAGGGTCCTGCCTACTCTTTGAATTTAAAAAATATTGTCAAATGTGAAAATAAACATGTAGGATTAACCCATTCTGGCATATTCTAAATTTAGGATCAAAGAGATAAGCTTGTCACAGTGGGGTCCCACAGAAGTTGGGGAGATAAAATTCCTGAGGCTTTGATCAGCTGTGGCTGATCCTGAGCTGTCATTCAGTGGTTTATATCCCTGGAATATATAGTCATGGTTACAGTATGTTCGTCCTTTAGATCTCTGCTCTGCAGAAAGTAAAGTATTTTAAGCTCTTTTGTAAGATCACAAATAAAGATTAAGATCTTGCATAGCATAAATACTGGCCTTTATTTATTTGTTCTCTAGCAGTGAGGCACCACTATTATGGGTGGGATTTCTCCTTTATCAGTACACTTGCTATATCCCATTTCCAGCACTATCCATTTTGAGCCATAGCTATCTTACTTATTTTTGTTCTGTGCATTAGTATTTGCCAGCGGGTGGCCATGAGTACAACAAAAATTCTGTGCAAGCAGTCAGTACTTCTGACAAGGTTTTCTTGGTCCTACTGCTGTTGAATTATCAGGAGAATAGAGCAGAAAAACATTTTTAGAAAGCTGTGTTTGATGCCAAGTGGAAACAATGACTACCTCCATCAAGAAACCTTTCTTTACTGGGTACCTGATGCACTACAACTAGTGAAATATAAATGATTTTATTAATATTTTTACAGCTTCAGGCTTTGAGAATAAAAGCATTAGCTCTTATGGACCGTAGTAGTTCTTATATAATCTGCAGCTAATTTCAGCAGCTATCAGCTTTCATTTGTCAGCTCAGAAAAATTGACAAACTCAATCCAATGGCTGTTATTGACTGCAAAAGCTGCTATTTTCCTGGTAATTATCTTAGTTCATGCCACAAGTCTGAATTTAAATGCATAATTCAAATTCTTTTGAAGTTATATGAGTCTTTGCTGTTTTGTTCCTCTGGGTTATGCCTGACAAATTTAGGGACTATTTAATATTTCTATTTTTTTTTAATCTACAACGAAATTATTCTTGTCAAGCTATTCTGCAAAAACATAGTTTTGGAGTAAGAATTTACTCATGGAAGCATATTGTTGTATTTGCATAAGCAGAAGTTATGAGTTAGCTCCCTTTTCCAATAGATTAAGATTTTACTTTATTTGCCTTGTTATTTTAGGGGCTTTCAGATTCACTTAGTTCACTTTGAAAAGTACTTAAAATTCCCTTTTAATCTACAAAATCTAAAAAAAAGTTTTTCTGTAAATAATAATTCACATTTTCACACTAACATTTATTGGTTCAACCTTTAAGAAAACCATCAACTATCAGAAGATTGGGAATAAAATAGTCAGAAATGGTAATTATGAAAGCACCATGGAAAGAAGAGCTTTGATAAACTAACAGTATAAAAGTAACCGAGGGGATAGTGGAAATTAATGTTTGATAAGGATAAGGGAAGTGGTCACAGCATCAAGCCTGACAGAGTTCAAGAAGCTTTTGGACAATGCTCTCAGGCACATGTTGTGGCTCTTGGGGATGGTTCTGTGCAGGGCTGAGAGTTGGACTCGAGGACCCTTGTAAGTCCCTTTCAAGTCAGCAGATTCTGTGATTCTGTGATTCTCTATATCTGGAGTTCCATTTCTTTGCAAAATTGAGGGCAAAATTATTTCTTTACAAATATTTCTGATTCTCTAAATTTGGAATCAGAAAAATGTCAGAGAGGCTGCTCTGTTATTAGAAGACTGAAAAAGAGACCGCTTTTTTAATTATAGAAAATCTAGAAATATAGCATTCTAAACATGGTAAATGGTAGACACTTCATTAGGTGAACTTTATTTGCATAAAAATTGAATTTTAAATTATCTTGAAATGTAGGCTTGTAAAATGTAGAAGGGTTCAAACATTCCTGAAAATGAGTGAGGTAGATAACATGAAGAAAAACAATCGAAAGCTCATCTTAGACTAGGACAGATCAGAGGACCATAAAAAACTGTTTTAATATAGTGTATATATATGTTAATATAATATATGTAGTATGTAAGAGTCACTTTTAAGCTAGTGATAGCTAATATTATTTTTGTCTTGAAAAGATGGGATAACTCAATAAAATTTTTACTTTGCCTCTGTAGTTGGCACATGATTGTGATTGCAATTTTAAATATTGTTCTCTTGACTAATAAAAGGTTAAACAATGTAAAGAGCAAGGGGGTCAGAGTTCTGGACAATTTTTTGCAGCTAATTTCTGCAAATGCATCACTAAGGAATTTATCTTGGAAGCATAGGAAATACCACAGACTACACAAATCTGAGACTCCAGCATTCTACTGCCTGCTCCCTGAAGTACGTGTAAACATTCTACGGGATGCACTAATGAAATAAAACATCTGTGGGTATATTTTCTTCCCATGCTTTAGGTAATTTATGTTTGTTTTATAACTTGAATCATGAGAGTTTATATCCCTCATACATTTTAATACTATCTAAAATAACCCTTGCTATTCTTATTATTCATGTAACAGCAAAATCTTTTATTTAAGTCCTACTTAGCTCTTGTCTCTTAAGATGTCTTTCAGACATGAGTTTACAGGTTAATTATGTATCAAGAAAATATTTCTTTTAATCATTATTTTGTGTGTCATTTTTTTGTTTTTCAGTGTCTAGTACAGTGAAAGAGGGTTAATAAAGACATATATTTTACCTAGTCATAAACTTGATATATGTCTACCATGGCAGGATGTCATCTTATCTCCATTTTCCCCCTAACATGGAAGCATTTAATTTCCTTTACTGCCTTCCATTGCACTGTTTCACCTTCTGTTGTATTCTTTCAAATCCTGGTAACAAGAATACTGAACACAGTATTTAAGAGATGCTGATGGGAATGTGTCATCTTGCAGTGTTTCAGAATAGCAGATATTTTCAGAATAGCAAAGATATTTTATTTTTAATAATGTTCTGAGAACATGAATTTCTCCTTGCCTTGGCCAACAAATCTAATTCTTGGGACTCTCCTCAGGACTGGGTTTATGTGCAATTGTCCACTAGAGTGCAGGCTGAGACCAACAAACTCATTTTGTTTCTGTCATAAACTGACTTTGAACCCAGGTGTCTTAATGTAAATTGTTAGTACATTAAAGCACTGCACCTTCTAGCTTCAGCTGTGAGTATATATACTGGTATCAAACTTGATGGATATAGCTTGTGAAGCTTAGTGACCTAAGGTGGTGATAATAAAGGATTCTGGAACCTGGATAACATCTTATTCTGTCACTATGGTTTTCTTGCTCTAGTGACATCAACCAATTTGTACTGCTTTATAGGAAATTTCTGTATCTGGCTTTTCAGGTAGTCTCCATTTCCTCACACTGCTCTTACCCTTCTCTGTCAGACTGAATTTCTTTCAGAGACAAAATATTGCTCAGTATTGATTCCACTGTGCTAGCTAATTTCAGGTTCTCATACCGCAGATCAGCTGAAGTGCTGTTCAAAATATTGAAGAATTTTCTAACACAAAATGCACAGATAAATTGACCCATATAATATCTCCCAACAAGAATCCTCCATTCTCTAATCCTTTAAAAGATCATTAAAGTCAATTTAACAGTCTGCATGGAAACATTTTTATTCTAAAAAGTTGTACTAACAAGGGTAGCCAGTTTTCACAAAGCCCATAAAATTCTTATGACTTTTGGTCTGTTTCTTATTTTGCTTGTGTAAGACATTCTTCTTCTGTGGAAAAATGCTCACCCCAGAAGACGTATATACCAGGAGAGAGATTCGGAGTTCTCCTTGTTATTGTCCCTGTAGAACCTACTGAATTTTTTGTAGAAGTAGAAGGCAGTTTTTTAGTTTACTTTCCTGTAAATGAAGAATACTGTATTTCATTTTCCTTTTGCTTCCTCAGTTTTGAAAAAAGTAAAGAACATCTGTTATTTAATTTCTTTATCTCCGTAGGTTTCTGTGAAGATTGATCTCAAAAGACAGTCTTTCTTCAGTACTTTGAACCCTAAAAACATTCTCTTGTATTCTGAGAAATAGGAATTGGATATATCTAACTAATGGCTGTCTCCCCTTTCCACAATGTATAGCTCACCGATCTTTGAATTCCTTAATGACTCCTGCTTCAAAAATCACATCCCGATCTTTGCCTTCTTTACCTAATCATCTCTTTTCTAAAGCACAAAGCTCCTCATTTACCATATACTATCTTTGCCATCTGAGTCAATGCCTTCCTAAAGTGAATATGTTTTTATTTATAATGGTTTTAAAGTTACAGGAGCATAAAAAAAATACGGATACAAACTGAAAGATAAAAAAATAATCTTGGTAGAAGGAAGTGCTCAGCTTGGGTTATTTCAGTCTGAACAAATCATCTTTGTCTGATGTAGACAACTAAAAGCAGAATCTCATAATAGGAAAGTGCCAGGAAATATTGAAAAGGAATCATGCTGTCAACTCAGCTTATGAAATAAATTAGGTTTACTAATGGTTATATTTCCCCTCATATCTACAGAGAGAGCACAGAGTTCCCGTTCTTCCAAGTTAGGATGTCAAATGTATTTCCTGACAGCTCCAGCTCACTTTTCATTATTGATAAGTTAGAGCAGCGTGGCTCTTAGCTGCTCTTCTGTAATTAGTTCAGTGAGTTTAGGAAACAGCTGGAACTTAAAAGAGATGAAAAGTAGTCACATATAATATGATAATGATAGCGGCACCTGATCTCTCTCTGCCCTGATGCCAAGCTAACACTCAGGATGTTACAAAATGAAGGCATTGTGCCTCCTGTCTCATAGTTCTCTTAGTGCTATGTCCTAGGGATGGAGCAGTTATTATTGAGGAAGGGAAATGCCTTTGATGCTAATTTGGGGAATTGGGAATATTGGCAAACTTGAAAGGCAAGTGGGTCAAAGGGATCTCATCATGCTGAGGTGAGATACAGGACAAACCCAGGGTGAGTGCAGAGTTTCTTTTTATTTCTTTTAACTTAGTTTAATTTAGCTAGCTAAAGCAGTATATCTGAGAATCCTGAGATATTGTCTTTCCCCCCTGCCCGAATCCACAGGTTAGCTGAAAGGGTAATTCATCTCTTATCACAGAATGGATTTAGCACATTTTCTTAAAACCTTCCATGCTAAATCCCATATAAAGATGTAAGAAAATGATTCTGCATAGCAGCTCTTATATGAAGATTTAAGTATTATCACACTGTAGTAATGAAATCTAAAGATACAGTTAAGATAAATGACAGGAAATTATACATAAAAAAAGGAAAATTCTCTTCAGAGGAAATCTAAAGCTTATCATAAATGAAAAAGAATTTGAGAGGAACAAGAACAAACTTGGACAGGAATTTCACTGAGGTTATAGAAGACAAACACAAATGGAATTTGTATCGGGAGAAGAAACAGAAAGATTACTAACAGCAAACTAGTTGCCCAGATAGGAAGGGATACGTGTATTCAATATTATTTGTATGGAAGAGTAAAGGTTTCTGTCTTCAGAACGTGTCTGATGTAGTGATTACAGGTAGTGTTATTGTCCAGTTGGAGTTTTTGCAAGCTAACATACTGCAACAGATTTTGGGACTTGAGGAAAGTTCATGGATGTAGTGTGAAAAGCTACCTCATCATGATAGGAAAATCATACCAAATCAGAAGGGATGGAAATAGAAAATAATCTTCTTAGATATTAAAAATAGCCTTGAAAAATAAGGGGAAGGTAACAGAAGAAATAGAAAGCTGTGAAGTATGTAGGCAGGTGCTGAGTACAGAAGCAGCATGCCAAGAAAGTGAAATTTTATACTGAAAGCAAAAAATTAATTTCTCACTTCTAATTAGGAAATATCTGTGGTCATGACTAGTATGGGTGGGCAAAGAAGGTAATTCATATTTTGGAAGAAAACACTATGAGTGCCAGAGGATTTGCAGTCTGAGACTTTGTGTTTCAGTTTACTTTCCAAAGGACAACTTTGCGAAATTATCTGGGATTTCCAGTTTTAAATGGAGATAGGAAAAAATATCACGTGCAATATCTTCTGTTTTTCTAGCACCCATTTTTGTCCTGTTATCCTGGTTTCAGCTGGGATAAAGTTAAGTTTTTTCTTAGTAGCTGGTACAGTGCTGTGTTTTGTATGAGATGTAAAATTCTCAGTATGAGAATTGTACTAGCTTACATAAAACAGGGAATTTGGATGCAAGGGCAGGTATGAATGGAACAAGGAGTTTTAAAAGTAGAGGACTGGTCAGAGACTTAGATACAAACATTACAGAAACACAAACAGAGAAAATATCAGCAAATAAGATACAGAAAGAACAAATCTAGCTGGAGAATATACTGATACCAAAGAAACAACTATGTGATCAAGGTACTGCAAAGACAATATTTCCCTGTAACTACAACCGTCAATCTGAATAAAAAAGAGAGCTGTCAAAATTAGGAAAGCACCGTATGTCTATAAAAATTTTAGGTGAGACGAAAAATAGCTGTTGTGCTAAGAATGGATCAGAAGACTGTTTTAAGAGTATTATTTATATACTCATTTGTGACCCAGTCAGAATAAAGTGCAAAAATTCCAGATTTAGGGACTTAGTAAACTGCAGAATTTTGAGTCTAGAAGACTGAGAATGTGATACTCAAAATAGTATCTCACTTGGACAGGAAGGAAGAAAACTTAAATTTAGCACTAGATTCTAGTTTTCAAGGAACAGATGCTATAGAAAGGTAAGGTGATACACAAGCCATCAAAATTTAAGAATAGAGAAAAGATTTCCATTAGGACATGAAAAACATAGAGATGTCTTAGCATTGCCTTGATTCTGTCAGGGATACTCATCATGCACAAGAATTTCTGGCATTCATTGCTTACAAATCTTCAAAAAGGCAGGCATCTAAACACAAATTACAATGTCCTGAATTTTATTAGCTGAGTTTGAAAACACTAGATTTTTAACAGGCTTCTATCTGCCCCTAATTTACCATGATACCATACAATTTGTTTTTCATCATAGGCTGGTAATAAGTTGCATTTCTTACCATCTTTATCAATAAGTAGTTACAAAATTATGCAGTATAAAGAGTTACATGCTAAAGTTAAAAATCCTGTAGCGACTCTTAAATGCTTATGGCCCCTGTACAAAATGCTACAATATGAAAATTTAACAGTTTATTGCAGTTCTGTTAAGGGGTTGGTTTACTAAAAAGATGCTGCAGCTAACCCTGTTTATGTCTTCTACCATAGAGGTTCCAAAATAGTATTTTGTTCACAGTACAAAGCCTGACATTGCAACAAATGTTTTTTGATCAGTGAGGAAGCCATAACCTCATATTCTTGATTAAATTAACTACAAAAATTGAGAACTGCAGCATATGCCAGCAGCTCCATTTGTATTTAATGTGGTTTTTGTCTGTAAGCAAGTATAGAAGAGAAAGTTTAACTCAGGTAGAAATTCCTATTTGTAAAAACATTTAGAAGATGAGACTTGCCTAAAAAACAATGTTCTTTAACTATGAAAATTATCTTGTCAATGAGCAGTTACTCATCTGAAAGATAGGTAAGAACCAGATGTTAAGATATAAAGAGATATTGTCATATTTATTTATCTGTATTTCTCTCCAAACCTAGTAATTAGTTTCTGAAAAATTCACTCTATTACAGAAAAAGAAAACAGCTTGTTAGCAATTTCTTTTTACTTTTCCCTTAAGTTTTGAGTGTGGTCTACCAAATTGCATGCTCCATATCCTGGCAAATAGCAACCATTACTCTCTGAGCCGTGACTTATACATATGGTACATTTGAGGAGAGATCTTGCTTGCCAGCAAAGTTAAAAGAGTCTGTTGGCAAGCAATAAGAAGGAGAAGAGAGGGTCTGGAACCTGGGGGTTCCTGAAACTCAACTTAGTTTGCTTTTATCAAAATTGACAAAAGGTAGATATGAATGTTTCACAAGCAGGAAGCTAAAAATATAAACACCTTGACAGATGGTTATATATTTAGCATGTCTTTCATATTTGTATCACTCTTCATTAATAAAAGCATCTAAAGTATTTGTAATCAGCTCAGATAGTTTATTTATGTCTATAGAGCAAGGTCATGATAATCCATGCTTGGGACCATGTAAGGAAATGAGACACAAAAAAGATAACTTATAAAAGACTATCTGAAGTATTCCAGTCTTCTTGACATACATCCTCCTTCTGTGGAACCAGAGAGTGTTAGATACAAAATGAAAAGAAATTTAGTCTATTTGAGTGCACGTCTGTCTTAACAGGAGCTTTGAGTAAGAGCCCTCTAGTTCTGTCAAAGAGATCTGAATGGTTCTGAGACAGATGAAGGGTGCAAATAAGCTTCCAGATTGCAGAGTTAATGGAGAGGAGGATTCAGACAGCAGATCCAGAGTAGCTGCTGCTTTTGCAAAGCAGGCAGCTGCCAGAGAAGTCTTATGGAACCTGCCAGGCAGTATGACTGCCCCATACCTGTAGCAAGTCAAACTACCTACCCTCGGCACAACCCTGTGTTTAGACCACTGGATCCTGGTGAAATCTTACCTAATCCAGGTGTAACCTACTTCCCAACTGTGCTTGAAGAAAGAGGCTGTAATGTTAGGCACGTAGCATATTGTCAGAAGAACAGTCACAACTTGGCCACAAGAGAAGTTTGCAGTACAATTCTTTGAAAAAACGCAGGGAAAAATCAAAATGTAGCAAGGTTTCCAGAGGATGTGTCATTTAGCAACCCTATAGGAGCAATCTACTAAAACTCCACCAAAAGTTTTCCTCCTCAGGCCATATATCACTGTTGTATTATAAGAAATGCTGAATATTGTTAGCCAGGTTTTTGGGGTTTGAGGAACGACAAGACAGAAGAGTCAATAGTGTTTGAAAAATTTAAAAAAAATAAAAATTTGTCATTTTACTAGATTGAGATAGAATCATAGAATCAACTGGGTTGGAAAAGACCTCCGGGATCGTCAAGTCCAACCCTTGATCCAACACCGCCATGGTTACTAGACCATGGCACTAAGTGCCTCATCCAGTCTCTTCTTGAAGACCTCCATGCACAGTGAATCCACCACCTCTCTGGGCAGCCCATTCCAATGTCTGACTACTCTCTGTAAAAAATTTCTTCCTAAAGTCCAACCTAAACCTCCCTTGGCACAGCTTAAGACTGTGCCCTCTTGCCCTATTACTGGTTGTCTGGGAAAAGAGACCAACCCCCACCTGGCTACAACCTCCTTTCAGGGAGTTGTAGAGAGTGATGAGGTCTCCCCTGAGCCTCCTCTTCTCCAGGCTGAACAACCCCAGCTCCCTCAGCCTCTTCTCACAGGACTTGTGCTTGAGTCCCTTCACCAGCCTTGTTGCTCTTCTCTGGACCTGCTCCAGCACCTCAATATCCTTCCTGAACTGAGGGGCCCAGAACTGGACACAGTACTCCAGGTGTGGCCTCACCAGTGCTGAGTACAGGGGAAGAATCACTTCCCTGGTCCAGCTGGCTACACCGTTCCTGATCCAGGCCAGGATGCCATTGGCCTTCTTGGCCACCTGGGCACACTGCTGGCTCATGTTCAGCTTCCTGTCAATCCAAACTCCCAGGTCCCTTTCTGCCTGGCTGCTCTCCAGCCACTCTGTGCCCAGCCTGTAGCGCTGCAGGGGGTTGTTGTGGCCAAAGTGGAGGACGCGGCACTTGGCCCTGTTGAACCTTATCCCGTTGGAATCGGCCCAACTCTCCAACCTATCCAGGTCCCTCTGAAGAGCCCTCCTGCCTTCCAGCTGATCGACAATCCCCCCCAACTTGGTGTCATCTGCAGAGCTGCTGATGGTACACTCAATCCCCTCATCCAGATCATCAATAAAGACATTAAACAGGACTGGGCCCAACACTGATCCCTGGGGGACACCACAAGTGACTGGGCACCAACAGTACTTTCAAATTATTATGGAAGCTTATTTGCTAAGCATGAAGAAAACATCTAAGTTTTGCATTTCAAAAAATTCTTATGTAATTTTATAGAAAGTTGAAAACTCCACTCCAAAATTAAAAACCTCATTGCTCAGTAATATAAGTAGTTACTTTGCAATGTATATTTTTTTCTTGTATAATAGGAGAGAAAGAGAAGGGAGCAAGAATCTTAGTTTGTTTTTTGAGAAACGGGAATTGTATTACTTTGAATTTAGTTCTGGCTTGTTTATAGGTGTTAGCTGGGAAATGTGGTAAGTTCAGAGGAAGGGAATAGTTTGTAAGAAGTCCAGTGCTCATAGAACAGAAAATCATTCACTATTTATGATCAGCACAAAAGCACCAAATTTTAAAGGTTAGTAGGTGTTATGGTCTGTCCTCAGAATCCTAATTATGAAAAATAACAAATTTGGCATGGGTAATTGCAGCACTATCTATTTTAATTCATATTTCAAGAGCACAGAAACAGACATACAAAGAGTAGAAAACTTTCGGAATTGAATTATGCTATTTTTTTCTCCAGATTAATTAAATGAGTGCTCCATAACTCTCTTCACGATCAGCCATAGTCAGGTCTTTCATTTTACCTCCAGGCTTATGCTTTCCTGAATGATGCTACTTTCATTAAATTTGTTTTCTTTTTCTTGCATTTAAATAGTTTCTTTTCATTCATTAACAAACCGTACATGAACATGTGTTGTCCATATGAAATTGTGATAATAGAAGTCTCGCAAATGGAAATAGCTGTATGTTTTCCACTCTGAGGGCTGAACAACTTGTCAGTTGAAATATAACAGGCTGCTTTTGCCAAGTTTTTTGGTTACAAATGAATAGAAATATCTGTGAAATTAAGTAACATTTTCATATTTGATGGTTTGTCAGTTGTTTCAAAAAAAGAAAAAGATGGCTAGCTTATACAGCAATGTAAATACGAAAACATATTAGCAGTGTGTTCCTCTGTTTTGATCACTGCAGGATCTCTCTCTTTTGGCATAGCTTCAAAAATAACTCTGAGCATGGCAGGTTCCTTGATTTAGCTGTCTTCTTGCACACATGCTGGTGTAGTAAGGTGTACCCACTCGTTCAATTTGCTATGCATATGGTCAGTGACGGGGAACTATAAAGACAGCTTCCAGGACAGGACAGCTTCCAAAAAATGTCCTGTTTCCAACCTGAAGCATCTTCCTGGATGAAGAGGAGGATTTTTGACCAGGCTGCAGGAAACCACTCTCTCAGTCATATCTGTTGACCACATTCAGATCAATGGTGCAGCTCGCACGCAGCGTGAACCCATGGCTTGTGCACACAAACCCCTCTTGGGGATGCTCTCAAAGGCAAGTGTTTTCCTTTTGTCCATCACTGAGTATGCTGCACCTGTCACTGCCTCCAGTGGGAACCAAATTGGTCACATACGGCTGGGTTTGGGCAGTTTTCACTCGATGCCTTGCAGCCCCACGGAGCAAACGTGTACTGTGCTCCCATTTGAGTGCTTCCATAAAGGCAAGCCACTGTGGCAGCCAGCCAGCCAGGGTAGGGAGCTCTCACAGAAGCAAGACAAACACACCATACCAACATTTTATACTTATTATTATACTGCTTATTTTGCACTGTAATGGACAATATACTTGTTCAGCTACCTGTGCATCCTGGGAGACTTCTAAAACCTGGCAGCAGCTGGAGGTACTAATAAACCATAACTCACTTTATATATCAATTTCATATCCAGAGAACAACAACAAAAAAACCCCCGATTTTTAGACATCTTAATATGTTAATGTCAAGCTTTAATGAATAGTATTTACCTCAAGAGCGTGAGCGGGGCGAAAACCCTCATGCTTGTGTCAAAGCATAACGTTAGGAACAGCACCTGTCAGAAAAAATGAAAACTACACAAACAGATATTCAAGCAACCCGTTTACACGTCGCAGAGGCTCTGGCAGCAGCCCGGGAGTGCCAGTGGCCTCCCCCGGGTCAGCGGGACCAACTCCCGGGCGCTGCGGGCGCACCCAAAGCGGGGCCGGGGCCGGGGCCGCCCCTTTCCCCGCCCGCCTCCGCTGTGGCGCCAAGCGGCGAAAGGAAAGAGATCGCGGCACCGGCGGGATGAGCCGCCCTCAGCCCGGCCACTGCCAGAACGGGTACGCGGGTGGAGGAGGCTGAGGGGCATGGGGGGGCCCGCGGGAGGCTTTTCCAAACTCTTCCCGCCCGTCTTTCCTCTTCCACCGGCACCGTGCTCTCCTCATGCTCCTGCTGACTAAACTTTCTCTGCCCCGGGCCTGGCCGCTGCCGCCCGCGGGTGAGGCCCGCCGCTCCATGCGGCCGTCCCGGCGGCTGAGGGCAGCAGGGAGGGAAGCCGGTGTCCTTCGGGGCAGGGAAGAAGAAGAGGGAGGGAAGGTGGTGTCCTGGGAGGGAAGAAGAGGCAGGGAGAGGAGGGCTCCGCGGAGCCGGGAGCTCTCCGGGGCGGCGCCGGCCGCGGCCGTGCCCGGGAAAACCCGTCCCGGCGGGGAGGCGTTTCTTGGAGCCCCCGAAGGCCCATCTGTTTTCCTTGGGCTTTGTAATCTCCGTGGTGGCACAAAGAGCAGGCAGGGTGTCTCGTGTTCATTATTTCCGGAAATGGAGACCGTCGTGAGCAACATGCAATTAATTAAAGTCAAAAGTGACTGTAAAAGTGAAATACGTTCAGTGAAGGGAGATGTTCTTGTGCTGCTCTATTGGGGCTCAGTATTTCTATACAATGTTTATGTTTACAGGTTTGGTGGGTTATCTCACAAGAAAATTTTTAATATAATTAATGTTCAATGCACTGAGTATCGTTTTTCTCTAAGAAAGGTTGAGTTTTCTCTCTCAAAACCTTCCCTCCTAGTAAGGAATAGGTAATGACCATATCTTAGTACCTAAATGAAGGGAAAGGTGAAAAGCCTCAAGTAAAGGAAATACCACATTTGTTTGATCTAATAGTGACTATAAAATATGAGACTTAAAGAAGAAGGTTGTCTTGAAAGGCAGCAAGAGCCCATATCCTGTTTGGCTTTTGGGGAACAAGAGCATTGCTGAAGATGTTTATTTCTTATTTTTAATACACACTTTATTTTTGCCTTAATTTCTGTGATTGAAATGACAAAGTATTGATAGTTGGTCTTTAGGAGTATACTTGATACTGGGGAAAAATACTTGTAAAATAGAGTTGTAACATAATAAACATGATATCAAAGATAAGAAAGCAGAGGAAAAATTTAAGAAAAGGGGGATGTGTTTGATACTCACTAGTTCTCTGGTTGTACTACGTATAGCTGACCATCATAATTGTTGTATGAAAAGATTTGAGGTTATATATTCTGTTTTAGGATTCTCAGTGAAGTTTTTAGTTACGGTAGGCCTTTTTTTAAGTAGCTGAATGACATTTGTTCCTTTTTCAGATGGTGTTACAGCTTACTTGAAGCCAAGATGGATGAAAAAGAAGTGGAAAGGGAGGCAGTGTTCCCTAATTACAGAATCTTTTTCTCTATTTTTATTTGAAATACTGTTTACACAAACTTTTCTATAGACTACTAATTTTGTAAAAAATTAAGTGTTTTTTCCCTCGTGTTCTTCTTAAGCAGTGTTTTTTTCATGGGTTTCAGTTCCCATTATTTTTGTTCATAAGTTCTTATGGGTTATCATAAGGGTAAACCTTAATTGCCTTTTTTACAGCTAGCTATGGTATTTTCTAGAGTAGCTTTCATTCATGCAATTATAGAACTTGCAAATGAGCATAAAGAAGATGATCAGCTGCACCAAATCCATAAACTTAATTTTCCTGTGTGTGCTTGACTGCTAGCCAAGGCCTTGGCTTCTGCTCAATCAGAAATTAAGTGGTTTATACCCACTTCACAGTCCTGCATTCCTGTGCACTGAGTTGAGGGAATTATCTCGCTAAACACGGTGATGTTAAGTAGAAGTAATTGAGTAAGGGCTTTGGGTTTTTTTTCTGTTCTCTTTGATGTAAGCCTTCTGCTCGCTTTTTAGATATGCTTCTCTCCCTGTGAAGTTGGTACTCTGAGGGACCTCCACTTACATACAGTTCTGTATTTATTAGAAAAGTAAATACTAGCTTTTTTTGTGTTTTGGATAAATAGGGTTGCTAGGGAATAGTTTAACGAAAGGAGAACTCACGACCTCTTAGTTCGGAGTAGCTTGCTAGAGTGTCTTGCTAGAGTGTCTTGCTAGAGCCCTTTCCCCAGCATGTTTTATTCACTGTAGTTGTGTTTCATCTCTCTCCAAAGACGTCACTGTGAATGTCACATAGTTGGGAATGTATTAAACTGATCATAAAGTCCAATGGTGTTTTAGATTTTATAAATCTGGTTTTGTGAGGTATTTTAAATAATCAGTTAGCTCAAAAACTCTTCTGACATTTCAGTTAGCCTGTCAAAGTTCTGTTTGGCATGAAGAAGTGTGAGGGAATGTCTTTAATCTTTCTTTTATGCTGTAAGCTTCTTGTTCTCTGAACACTTTTTCCTTCTTGGTAGGATATAGCCCCAATCCTTTAGTTATAGTGACTCAAGCCAGTTTGTGCATTTTCAGAATCACATGCTTGATTCATGTGTTTTGACAATTGACAGTTCTGGGCACTATTTACACTCTTGTCAAAATATGAGAGAGGTGTTTGGGTTACACCAAGGGTGTGTGTTTCTCCCTCCTTACAATGAGACAGTAGCCTTAAGGATGATCCTGATTCATTCCAAGAACAAGCCAAAATTGCTAACTTGTAATGTGCCACATACAAACTATTCAAAACCAGCAATTTATCTTTGGTAAATAGCACCCTGTAGGTTTCTAAAGTACAGTTTTATCATGTGCTGGCATTATCTTCACTGAAATAGTGTAACCTCTTTATGACAAGCTAACTGCAACCCTCTAATACAGGTTTTTGGTTATAAAAATAATGATTAACTAAACACTTGATTTCTCACATTTGTCTTCTGAAGGGGCTGGTACTAGTGTTGCTAGGAGATGTCTTGTTGTTTGCAGTTACCTGCGATGTATTTTTCTGCATGGCTGTACCTCCCTAGATGGGTGTCTCAGTCTTAAGCTGTAGTCCTTGGTAAGAGGAGCCCAAGAAGAAACGTACTGTGCCCCTTGTATTTTGATAGGCTAGTCATTATGCTTGGGATGTTCCATTGGTTTGGTTTTCAAGGTGTAGCAATAATAGGTGTGAGAGTTTGGGGAAATTTCTTCGAATTTGATCTTTTTCTTGAAATTTTTGAAGCTTAGTATGTGTGTGGAGAGGGGAGAGGTGTGTTTGTCTTTCTTCTCTTCGAGCTGAAGAGCACAGAAATTCCCCTGCTGTGTCTTACACAGTCCGAGCACACAAGAGAAAATGATGCATCACCTTTTTTTTCCTTCCTCCTTCCCCCAAATATACCCTTCAGTGCAGGGAAAGAAGGAACCTGTTCTGATGCTTTTATACATTATATGTCAAGGAAAAGTTCTTGAGCCCATCTCCTGTCAGTTTTCAGAAGGCTTTCATAGGACATAATCTCAAGGGAAACTTAGCAGGGGACTATTGGAGTGGCCTTAGATTTTTGGTGGTAAATATTGTAACAAGAAACAAACTTACGGTGATAATTGTACGGTCAGAAATGAATGACTGTAGAGGAAGCTACCAAATAGAAATCTAGCAAGCACTTGTCATAGGCAGAAGTACAAAATAACTTAGATTAGAGGCTTGCAGTTATCACAGCCATCATAAAAAACATTTTGTTGTTTGGGTGAGAAGAATGCCAGTACATGATATACCTTACTCTTAGAAATATGCAAGGTGTTATCTATAAAGGGTAAGTTGCTCTGTCTTGAAATAGCTCAGTGACTCTGAATACCTCAACCTTCTTATTTAAAACTGAAACTCGTAACCTCACTTGGATGCTTTTTTTCCCCCCGAAAGGAAATGTTGCATATATAAGTTCCTGGAAAGCACGTCACAGTGATAGTTTTACTGTTAAAGTATTAGTGCATGTGTGGTCTTAGCCACATTCTGATTCTGGTTACTTTAAACTTGTGCATGTTAAAAGAATAAAATTTGTAGTAACTCTAGGTCTGTGTTGCTTGCTGATGGCTGGTTTTTTCTATAAACTATAGTTTCAGCAATGAAACATCCTGCAAAAAACGAGAAGATTATTTGGAATGGCCTGAATATTTTATGGCAGTAGCTTTTTTGTCAGCACAAAGAAGCAAGGATCCAAGCTCTCAGGTAAGAAGGCAACATATAATAATAACATAACCTAATCTATATTGCACATCACATCAGATGCACGTGTAGCACTTCCAGGGATTTCTTAATAAAAGTTATTTTAGTGTATAGCTATTCAATTTTTAACATAGTCAGCACTTTTTGTTACAGAAATTCTCTTATTGGGGCTGACCTCGTGTATAATTCTGTGTGTACATTTGCAGCTTGGTGTTTTGTGAATCATCTTTTCATCTAGAGGTTAAAATAACACTTGCATTTTCTTTCCTTTTTCCAATAAATATAGTCACTTTTAGAGGAGGGTAAAACTGCTGAAAGTTTTAGACTGTAATTTTTTAAGACACAGCATTTTACAAGTTTCTTTTCCTTACCTGTTTGTTTGTTTGTTCTTGGGTTGACAGGAGTTTTCTTCTAGTTTGGGTCCTCCCTCAAGGTCCCCTTTTTCCCTCTGCTTCACTGTCTGTCCCCATTTTTTGCATCTTTCATGTGCCTCTGTTCAGTCTTGTTCAATATTGATTTGAGGCAATTGATACATCAGAAACATGATGTTCTGCAGGATCCAGTCATCCTGTTAGTCTTCCTTTGTGTGAAAAAATTCAGGAAGCAGATCCCAGAAAAACAATCTGTTCAATTACTCACTGCCTTCTGTATGTTACGGCACTTGGCTCACTGAAGGGTATTCATTTGGGGCTAAATTTTTGTTACCAAGAGCTAGTTGATAAACAGGTTGTGTGAATTAAAATCAGTACTGTTGCCATTTCAGTAAATAATATAGGGAGAAAAGATAAAAATGGGACACTTTATCATTCTATGAGAAGAGTCCCTGTGTAGACTTGGATTGAAGCAATGAAAGGTGGGAGTTAAAAGGTCTGGTATTTTAGTGCATGTTTGTGTAAACAAGGCACAAAGGCTTGTGAGGCCTGCATAAGCCAACAATACTGTTGGCTTACAGTATTGTAAGCCAAAAGATATTACAGATGAATATAATACAGTATTTCTGTTCCATCTTTCATACCTTTTCTTTTGCTGCTGCTGCTCATAGTGCTGCTGGAAAAGCTAGTTTGGGGAGTTGAACTGACAAGTTTACTAAGGTTAGATCAGTGCTGTTCCCTGAACTAGATTCACTTCATAATCAGACAAGGAACGGTGCTGGCAGGTTGAGATAGGAATGGCATGACCAAAGGGGTAGCTGGGTTGCTGCTGCCCTGATTTATTTTAAAGCCCAACCAATTAGGTACAATTGTAGCCTTGCTCACTAGATAGTGTGGCTTAATATATTAAGTGAAACTTTTATCACTTAAATGAAAATTATAGGACTAACTGTTATCGCCTCATCTTTCCTGTTGATATGTTGTTTTGCATGCTGTTGGTACTATATAAATCTGATTTTATTTAGGTTGGCGCCTGCATTGTAAATACAGAAAACAAGATTGTTGGAATTGGCTACAATGGGATGCCTAATGGTTGCAGTGATGATTTACTACCCTGGACAAGAACAGCAGCAAACAGACTAGACACAAAATATCCTTATGGTAAGGCTTCTTGTGGTTGACAGTTTAGACTTGTGATATCTGTAACTGTGAAAGTTCAGCTGGTAAAGTATTGATCAGTTTTTCTTCCACTCATTTGACTTCATTAATGTGCCTACATGTGGTACAGCAGGATAAAAATCAGTCTTTATGAAAAGCTGACTTCCTGGTGAAATATGTTCATAAATATTAGCTGTTTTGGATTGGATAGTGAAAGCTTGTAAATGTAAAGCAGCTCATTAGCACACAGTTGCAGTGTATGAAGATGATTGCTGCTTCCATGTGTTCGTCTCCACAGAAATTACAGAGCGTATATGTGCAAAACAAATAATTGGGTCTAAAATGTAGGTATTAAAATAGTGAACTCCAGTGCTTGTGAGAAATTTCCATGTCAGGTATCAATGGTGTAGGTAATATCTATTACGAAGGAACTGAATTTTGTTTGTCTTGGAGTGTGTGATTGCATTCTGTCATTCCATGCCACTTTTGCCTCATGTGGCCAAATTTGAAGTCTGCTCTAAACCACTGGTTTTACGTATGATGTTGTGACAATAGTGGTGCAATTTGGTATGACTGCTCTTTATTTGTAGGATGTGGAAACAAGTGTTAGCCAATTGATTAAATATAAAGCACTGAAAACGGAATATTGATTTTGGTTGAACCTTTATGCTGCTGTAAGATCTCAGTTCTGAACTAAGATGGGTGTGGGTGGTCTCTGGCACCTGAGCATGTTCCAGGCACCTTAAGCTGACCAATTTAAACTAAAAGTGCTGTGAAAAATCTTTGTACAAGATGACCTGAGAATTTTACTTCTTTGGTTAACTCTGCCTCCAAAAGATGTGGAGCATGTGATATTTAAAAAATTCACTAACCACTAACAGCTTGGAGAGACAAGTTGATTTCTGGGAATTGGTCTGACTACTGCCTTTCCTCCTCAGAATCTTAATCTCCACCTCATTAAAAAAATCACAACTTTGTAACACAAAGTGTCTGCTGTGATGAATAAACAACCTATTTTGTAATTCACAGATCATTTAAACTCTAGCAGTTTCTTATTAATCTTGATAGCACGGTTGACAGACCAGACAAGTAGATATAAAAAAAAAAATCTGCTTTAAAAAATTTTGGTACACGTAGAATTGCTGTTAAAATCTCATTAAACTGTCATGTTTTCCTTTCTGTTTTTGCTAATCATCACAGTATTTGTGTAAATTGAACTTTTTATTCTTGTTGTTTCCTGACTGGCTTGTTCAGAGATGGTACAAACTTACTTGTGTGCTCCATTAGCTAACCGTGGGAATGGTGGTACTTTCATCCCTAGAGCTGCAGTGGAGCTTATTAGATAAAGCTGATAGTAATTGTGCATGTACCACCACACTAAGTTGGAAGGTGTTTTTTAGAGCTACTTCATGCATCCGTAGTGCTACAGAAAAGGGCTGGGGGAGGATCTGAATGCTGACCTTCTGATCTTATGTGGTGTTGTAGGTGAGGCATAAACATCAGCTCACTTCCCATCTGTTTCAGACCACTCTGACTAGCTCTCTCTAGAACAAAGCCTAAGTATTGCTCCTCCAATGGTGCTCCAGAAGGCAAGGTGGAAAAAAGGCTGCAAGAAAACATCATCCTGTATAGGCTTATAATGCAAAGCCTGCTGAGATGCTATGCTTAACCCTCCTTCTTCCCTCAGGCCATACTGGGGGATATGCAACTCATACTCTGTTTCATGCTCTGAAAATACCTCTCTGGTGAGCTGCAAAAAAGTTATCTCACTTCTTTATGCACTTTGAACTGAGACATGCAAAATAAGTATGTGGTGTCGTGGGACTTGAGATGTGGAGCCTTGAGGAAACCCAGGGCCAAGTACCGTGTAATGCCGATGGAGCCCTGGGTAACATGAACACGAGCTAGTCTGTGCCAGTTGGCCTCAGGGCCAAGGGTCAATCCCTGGCCCTGTCATGTTTAGCAGCAGAGACACAGTAGGGGATTGGACCCAGAGGCTATCTCTGCAGAAGTGTGTTAGATGATCCTATAATAAATTTATTGAGTTCCAGCGGAACTGATGGATGCATTGACCCCACATCTCTGATCAGATTCATTGTTTTGTGGTTAGAAAACTTCCAATTTCCACCCTAAATTTATCTGTGATTAGTTTACAGGTTCTTGTTTTTGCCAGGATTGTTCTTCTAGCTTTTCTTATTCACTGTGATTAACCCTTCCTCCTTTCCCATGCATTTACTGATGACTGTTACTTATTGAACTTCTGTTATAGGGTTAAATCAGTCTTGTCACTCTTGAATTTTGCTGTACCTTTAAACTTGTTGGTTCGAAATTCACCAGTGTCTGGGTTATCTCTATCTGCTGCAATACATGGTACATATCTATCCCACCCCAAGTGTGGGTTCTGCTCAGCTCACTGTTAGGGACAGTGTTGTGCTTGATTGAGTCTAGGTGCAACCTGAGCTGCTACTGAAAGAAGGCATTAAAATGTGGTGGGTAGTGCTCACTTTACCTTAGAGGATACAAATGTTTGCAAGGCATTTGGATATTACAGGAATAATGACTGTGGATCACCTCTGTTGATACTGTGCATTCCTTATGAGAGCCTTAAAGCGGATTAAAACTCCTCCTTCTAGTTGTAGTGTATATTTGAACAGTTAAGTAGTATAGCCTTGTCATGTGAGAAAGCACAGGGTGTTTTGCAGAATGCCATTTTTCACAGCACAAAATCAGGATTTTCTTGTTATGTTGGAACTCGCTGTTTCCAGGCTGCCAGTCAGTGACAGCAGTGGGGATGTGTCTGTGCACATGAGAGAAATGGAAGGCTTGAATACCTGCTTTACTAAGATGTTGTTAAAAGCCCTTCTTGAAGCATTGTGTTCAGTACTGTGTGCAGAAGCTTCTTAATAATTAGGCAGAATTCTGGCTTTTAGAGTCAAAAGTGTGCCCTCTGTTTCTGTTAGATGAATCCAAGGATTTGATGATGCTCAGTTTCCTCTCACCAATCATTTAAAATATTACATTTTTCTCCTATTAACGCAAATATTCCCACTAATGTTAGTTGCTGTGCTCTTGTTATGCCCTCTGTCTCCACTGTAATCTAAGAACATCCATTTGACAACTAGTCTCTAATTAAGAGTTTTAAATTAAAATGACTGGCAAATTTAGAAGCCTCTGAGCAATACAGAAAATATTGAGTAAACATGCTTACAAATATTTATACAGGTTCAGATATGATAAAATATGTGCTGTGGCAAAAAGTATGCTCTAATTGAACAGTACCTGCTGTGTAAAATGAAACAAACTGTTATCAACATTTCCTCGTGTTAGGATTATGAGCTTTTTGTCAATTTTTCAGAGAAATGAACACTCAATATTCAGGCAAATGTTAGTTTTATAGAAGCTGTTATTTTGACAGCACAAAATTTGATAAGGCACTATGAAGAGGTGTGATGCTCTCTCTCCAGTTGGCAGTGCAAAGCTGAGACTTTAGCTGGAAAGGCGATCTATAGAAGACAGTCTCCACTTACTCGTGGAGTACTCCACTTACTCTTGTCCTGCATGGATTTGGGATGTTCACGAACGGGCTGAGCAGTTCCCATCTTCACTTCCCAGTTCTCTTTACTCATGGAAGAAAGCACTGAGTCTGGGGCTGTTCTGTTTTTCTTAATGCAGTCTGAAGAGGCTAGGACTCCAAGAAAACCTGGTGGTGTTATCCTTGCCTCTGTGCCCTGACTACAGCTACTGCTCTTATCCAGCACGCAGCAAGAAAGAGACCGGCAGGAAGGGCTGAGGGCAATGTCAGCCCAGCATCAGTGTCCTGCCTGCCCTTAATGCAGTGACCAGCAACCATCCCTACACTTACACAAAGGTTGAAAAAAAAAAAAAAGTTGTTCTACAAATTCCAGATTCATCAACCACTGTTGCCAGTGGTTGTCATTCCAGACTCCGTTCTTTTAATTATTATTTTGATACCTCTCATGATTTTTGCTATATTCAGTGTCAGAGATCCAGCAAGTAAAGGATAACTGGTAGGTGGAGCTTGGGCAAAGATGGAGTGGTCAAGGGATGAATGCGAGAAGGTGAAGATTTTACCAATAAACTGAATAGAAGTGGGCCAAATTACAGAACTCCCTGTATCCATTCCTGTGCCAGGTTTATGTTGAAGGATGTTGTGCTATTACCATGTGTCTGTACTGGGAACCCATAATATTTGTCAAGTTGGTTGATATGACGCTGTAAAGACTTATATTAATAAATAAGTCAAAACTTGCTGTGTGACAATCTATATGCATTGAAATGTATTCTTTTCAAATGTAACACCATATTTAGTGCATATTTTTTCTCAAAATTCCTAGTCTGGCTCAGTAATTAATGACATTAAAAAGTCATTCCCTCTAGCCCTTCCTCTGACTGCTTCTTTAAAAGTTCTTTAAAGTTATGGTGGTCCCTACTATGTTCGTCATCAAGCATGTGACCCTTTAAACAGTATTAAGAAACACTTTGACTAGTCCTGTGGTTCTTATAAAATTTCTAGTCAGAACACTTTTAGTAGGTGGAAAGAGTGCTTCTGACTCTGCAACCCACTGAGAACATGTTCATGTTAAGTGTTCAATCCCAAAAAATTACCATTTATAAGACAAGTAGGGGTCTCTTAATTCCTCATTCTTAGACCCCTCTTAAGTAGGGGTTTAAGGATGAGTACTACCTCATATATGCAACACAAACCAGTGTGCAATGATTAAAGACAGAAACACTAGCAATTAATACTATCAGTAATGAAGCAGTCATTCATCTGCTTTCCCCCCCCCATGAATATAGTAGCAGGTGGTGGGAATGTCAGAGCACACACTTAACTTCTCATTGCATGGTTATTCCTTCAGCTAATGAAGCCTTTTGAGAATACATTTCAAGCCACTTTTCCAGAATGGAAAACAGTGTTGCAGACTTATTATGTTGGCGGCTATATGTGAATATTATTAAAAAAACAAACAAACAAAAAAACCCCCCAAAACTCTGGAGCCCCTCATGGGGTATTATAAAAATTCTTACTTTTACTAGTCTGCTTAAATATACATTTTTCAGAGTTCTGAATACTGTGTACCTGTGAAAGGTTATCTTTTTACTATCTCAGAAGGAGCTATTTGTAACTAATAGCAGGATCTCTTAAGAGATTAGAAAACTTCATAACACCCCAAATGCAAACTAGTTAGTCATTAGGAAGAGAGATTTTGGACTCCTGGATTTGTTTTCTGTCTCTTAACAAA